>NC_138508.1:62855249-63127459 GCF_964252035.2 Podarcis erhardii
AGCTGCTTTCATTCATTAATCGTGCTGATTTATCTTTTCTGCAACTTTTGTTGGCATCAAACTATAGAATAGTTGTAATTGAATTTGATTTTAAAAGTGCATCTGCTCTGTTACAACTTTCAACACAGTTATTTATCGGTGATTATTCAGTAAAACAACTAGAAGCATTGGTAATGTTCTTTGAGCTCTTTCCAGACATGACTTGAAGTGTCCAAGGCCTCATGGGTAAAAGGGCCAAATTCTTTCTGCCCCTGACCAGAAATGCCTGCATTACCTCTAAGTCCACATGTTGGCCATATCATTTGCACAGTTTATTGTGATAATTATCTTCCAGCTTGAAGATAATAACAATTGTGCAGACTGGATAACATATGAAGGAAATTTCTCCATTTGGCCTTAATGTCTAATTCATTGTTAGATTTGAGGGGGTTCTGGGGTGGGAAGTATGGGCAGAATGTGTTATAACACTCCCTCAACATGGGTAGGATCCTTACTTTTGCCCAAATGGCTGAAAAATATATTAATTCCATGGTGTTGTGGTAAAAGGTTTACTGGGAAAGAAGTGTCCTTCTTATGCTATTCTGTCACTATGATTTCTTAGTAAAGTTGCATCATTAGGCAATTCAGCCAGGTAATGTCAAGATGGTTATCTGAACAAATCTTCCATGAGTACCTTACTGACACATACAGTAATGACATTCCCTTTTGTGAACTTTCTGAAAGCAAAATGCATTTTGCCATCTCTAGTGTGACTTCTCAGTTAATAGCTTTAGTGGCAAATAATCAGATGGTGCCTCTAAATTCATGCATGCATGTTGGTGCATTTGAATGAGATGACCTCTGTAATCTCACATGACATTTAGAGGAAAACGTGTGCATACTATGAGAATTCCTTCTTTCACATATTTTGAATCATGTCATTGTGGCTTTGAATCATGTCACCTTGTTTCCAGATTTTAATAACCAAATCAGAAGCAGAGCAGCAAAAACATTGAGACCACAGTCTTTTCAGAGAAGTCCCATGAATGTAATAATGTACTTTGGAGTGAGTGAGTTCGCTTGAATACAAAACCCAAAATAGCTGAGAGATATTATCCCTACAACAAAAACCACTAAGTATTCAAGTCTGAAGAATAAGTGAATTCATTTGGCTCAGTCCTGCCACACTCACACACAAATTTCCATACTCACTTAGAGTATGAGTTTTGTTTACACTATCTCACCTGCCCTCTGGCTACTAATTCATTCTAGCATGTCAAGGCAATTATTATAGCAAACCAAGCCCCTGAGCAAATTGGAAATGCTGTTTCTTTAATCAACGTATAACAAATATTTATTTCTGAAAAGCATGCTCTCTTGAAGCCCTGCAGCCACAGCCCTCCATACTGAGCCAATATTGACTTTACTCCCTGTTTTTAAATGACAGTTAAGAGGGAAGCGGCTTGCACTGTTGGTGGTCCTGTGGAGTTTGAGAGTTAGACCATTTCAGGCATGGATCCTGTGAGTGGCTTTGAGTTGTTCTGCCTTATTCTCACTTCCCTGTCTGTAAAACTGGAATAACATTGTAGCTGTTGGTGAATAGTAGATTGTAAATATGCAATCTAAAAAATGATGCTAGCATTGAACTGTAGACATACAGTAGGTTTTAAATGGAAGAGGTACTGGATTTTTTTTCCCAGACAGGAAGCTGGGGAGGGGGACACCCAAACACCCTCTTGCGTACCCTTCCATATAATAAGTATCTTAATGTTGAAAGGTATAAACTATTAGGTTTTGATGACCCACAGAGACCGGTGGTATGGAAACCATAGCAACCAAGGGTTGTTATGGACATGGGGATATGATTTATGACCTCTATCAAAGGTCAGCTTTTGAACATTTCTGTAGTGTTTATTCTGTAAATCATGGGGCATTCTGCAGAAATCTGTTCATATTGAACAACTGAGACTTTATTGACTCTAGTTTGTGTCTGACATGCATATATTTACAACTTAGTCTCTTGGGGCAATATCAGGAGATTTTATACTTTTTAGAACATTTATACAATGCATTCTATCATAACTGAGATATAGAAGTAGATGAGCTTTTGGAACAAATATGTATTTTATATTGATGAATTTGTTTGTATAGTTGTGGGTATTTCCCAGCTCCCTACCAAATGTGTTGATGGAGATGGGGAGCTAGCTGTTGAATAGCATGGAAAGGAGATAAGGATGAGAAGGAATACTCTACACTTTAATTTTAGAGAGAGTTTAGTCATTGCATGGGTTTTTAATGCTAGGGTTTAATTGTCCATCTGACATTGGAATTGGTGTAAGTGAATAACTACATTGAGCTGATCAAATGTAACAGAAAACCATGCTTTCCACTTTATGCATGAGTCATAGTTTAGAGCTTCAGACTTGCATGCTACAGTGTCAAGGGTCACCACTGTCAGGCATCTGCTAAGAGCCCCCAATCCTGTAGGGGGCCAGCTGACAAGAGCCTTTGACTCTTCACTACTGCAGCCTACTTGCTTATCTACCTCTTGCTCTAGCCCACATAGTGGTAGAGCAACAGTCAAAGAAGAATCAGTAGATACTGCTGCCTGCTTACTCAATGATTCTCCAGCAGGAGAATCAAGTGGTAGCAATGAGGAGGAGGAGCTGTTGATAATGGCCAGGAACAAGAATCACTATGGGATGGAGGCCATGTGTTTTTTCTTGCCCAAGGGCCTTCCAAAATCTGAAGCCCGTAAGAGTGCACTCTACCTCCTCTCTCCTTTTCTGACTGTAAACATTTGCTTCTATTAAGCAACCCACAGGATGAAATCTTGCTGCATGGAGATCTGCCCAGCTGTTGAGGTGTCAGGATGGGGCTCTCCTCATTGTCCCACAGCCCACCAAAGTCCATCTGGTTGCCACCAGGGCAGGAACGTTTATTTTGTGGCAACTAGCTTGTAATTTCCCTCCTAACTTAAAGCAAGCACCAACTCTGCTGAGTGTTCAGCACCTCCTGAAAATGTATTTGTTCACCTAAACCTTTACTGATCATTTACTTCTCATTGTTGCTGCTTTTACTGTATTTATTGGATTTTAATGTCCTGTTTTATAGTTATGTGTTATAAACTGTTCCCAAAATTTCAATGAAGAGCAGTATAAAAGTGTTTCAAATAAATGTGGAAAATGTGGAAATGCATAGTTAAATCTGTGAGTTGCCATCTTTAACATCTGAACAAGAGCAAAATTGATACATTAAAGGATATAAATTGTGAATGCTACTGAAAGTAAATATTTGCACAAATGAGCAACTATTTTCTTTTTCTTTACACTTCATCACACAACAGCAGTGAGTCGCCTTAATGTAGTTACTCAGTTAGGCTTAAATCATGCATTAAGTGTGCTAATATTGGTTTAGTCATACTACATTGCACTTCTCTATAAAAATAGAAAGGTTGTAGCTTCATGGATTTGCCTTGCTGAAGCAGTTTGTTGAAGGATAGCACTGAATATGCTGGAACTAGAAGGGATTCAGTGTAACATTGCTGTTGCTTGTGATTCATTCTTACTTACTTATTGTATTTATTAAAGATGGTGCACAAAGGAGTTTATCAGATTACAGAACCTGTTTCTGTGAATATTAAGGGTCAATGTAAACGCTTACACTTAGTTGTACCTTGGGACTCATCTAAAATTTGTTAATATTTAGTACAGAAAGGTAAATCATGTTAAAAAATCTTGTTAAAAGGTTATTTGCTTTCAGATATTTGAATTCCTATAATCTGAAAAGCCTTTCTTTTCCATTTCTAAAAAAAAGTTAGATCAGAGCACTCATGAACTAGACAGTTGTTACCCATATTGTCTTCCCCCCAGTAGCTCTTTGTTGTATGTCCCCATGTAGGTAACCTTTTCATTCATCAAGACCTTTCACTCTACAAATGTAGAATACCTATGTAGAATACTAATGGATACCTGAGGATAATTTCATTTTACTTTGATAAAGAGGTTAAGCTGCATTTCACAGTTCTTTGAACACATTCACTACACATGTCCAGCATGGCCACCGACTTGGATGGCTTTAAAAGAGTATTTGAAAAGTTCATCTCTACAGTGGCTACTAGCCATAATGACTATGTTCTACCTCCACTGCTAGAGACAGTATGCCTCTGAATACTAGTCATTGGGACTTACTAGTGGAGAGAGCGCTGTTGGAACTCAGATCCTGCTTAGGGGTTTCCCATAGGCATCTGGTTGGCCACTGTAAAGGGGCTGGACTAGATGGGTCTTTGGCCAGATCAAGTAGGTCTCTTCTGAAGTTATCAAACCTGGACAAAAATAAAAATACTGCATACCACCAACTATTGCTGATGACTTTTTAAAATTAGTTGTGCTGATTGATTTCTTGGTATTTCTTCAGTCACTGGTCTAGTTGTGTTGGAGGCGTGAGCTGGAATGGTGGCATCTGCCGCAATGCAGCTGAGACAAGATAAGAGAGGGCAGGTTTCAGAGATAAATGACTTGCGACAAACCATTTCTATGCAGCAGTGCTGTACAGCAATAGAAACACTTCTTGGGTCTTTATCAGAATAAGCCGCTGGTTCCATATAAGATGAAACCCTTCATTTCATGTCAGGAGCTTCAGCTTGATTTATAGCTGTTGATTTGGTTTTGGAATGTCTCAAAATAAAGTTTAGGGTGTTTTAGTGTTTTTGGTATTTGGTTTATTTTCTGTGAGGCTCATCATTAGTTTCTATTTTTTAAAAAATCCAAACATTCAGAGCAGACAGAAATAGATGCATGCAAGAGGCAAGGAAGGAAATACCAAAGACCAAAAAGAAAATGGGGGTAGTCAAGATAAAGAGTAGAGTTGCTTGCTATTTGGAAATCTTTGTATGGGTCAGTGTGTAACACCCAACTTACTATGGCATTTTGCTATTAAGTGCCTTTCTTGCTGGTCTGACTGATGTCCTTTCACCAGGTTTCACTTTTTCATGGCATACTTGAATCATTACTTATTTGTGCATGAAGTGTCTGTTAATAGCAGGAACTGACAGATAGGATGCTGAAACATTAGCCCTGTTTATCTGATAGATCTGGTGATATGAAAGTGCTGGGGAAAGGATTATGCCAACTGGTGGCAGTGTCTTTGCTCTGTTCACATGTTCAGCTAAACAGAGCCCATGTGTGTAGTCACTGTTCAGAGATATAGATCAAGGTGCTGAGAGAGGGTTTGATGGTGAATAGCAGCAGAAGGGGACATCTTCAGCAGGAAACTGGCCTGGTACCTCAATCTGTGTTGGGAGCATACTCTAGATCACTACCCCACAAATGTTTTCTTCTTCTTTTTAATAAAAAGGGCCATTTATGCACACTTATTTAAAAAGCACAAGGTTTGTTCCTGTGATTTGAATTATATATAAGAGGGCTGGCATGATAGTTTAAATCATGGTGGCCATAGTGACTGACCCATGTAGACACACACTAATGATCAGTACAGTAAACTTTAGGTTATATAAAATCAAATCACACACCGTTATCCACACAGCTGCCATGTGCAGCTTCCAGTTAGCAACTCACACTTACAGATGCATGCTTAAACCTTGCTGGATCCTCACAGTAAATCTCTCCTGAGATGCTTTAGCTTGAAACTTTTGTCTTCACATTCCCCACATTTCCAGAGCTTGCTTTGGGTGCTATGAATCCTGCAAAGTTACCACAAGACAGGAAGAAGCAGGGTACAAAATTTCCAAATGGTGTGGGGAGTCTTTATGAATAGGAAAGACTCCTCAGTCTACACCATCATCTTCAATGAGTTGGCAGTGGAGGTGGGTAGAGCTAGCCATTTTCCCCACTACTGCCCCAGGATTCATAATGCCTAAAGAGGACACAGATCAACAAAATTAATAATACTACTACTAATAATAATACCACCTAGATTTATATACCACCCTTCATTATAAGATCTCAGGGTGGTTCACTAAAGGGTTAAATGGCTTAGTGTCCCTGTGTGAATAATCTTTCTGAAGGTGATTGTTTCACATAAGGATTATTCAACAAATATTTGAAGAAAACAGCAGTTGGCTATGCACCGTAGTAATCTTTGATAAAATTCCCAGTGATGGTAAAAGAACAGGACTGAACCAAGAGGTTTAAGTCAGGTTGCTTGCTTTCTACATTTTCCCCCTCAACTTTTATGCCAAAAGCTTTATTATGTTTCCTGAATTTGTATTATGTTTTACATCCCTTTTCACCTGAGGAGTAGGAAAAGATAACATCTCATTGTGAGTTTTAGGATATAATTTCCCATGCAAATTAAGGTAAACAAGAATAGATTTAAACATTAAACAACCATGTGTGAAATTATTTCAGTTACTCCATCATTCCACCACTTGTCCAGTACTCTACTTCCCAGGGAGTGAGGAGCTGTTAACACTGCATTTGGGCAGGTGACTTTCCTGTGCTCTCTGTTAAGTGGCAAGATTCTTCCAATCTAATCATAAGATATTCAGGAAAAGGAGAGCAACTGGGGTTTTTTTTGTGTGTGTAAAGAACAGCATCATACAGGTTGCAGTTGACAGCTTTAAGCTCAACGAGAAGAAAAGAAGCTTTTCAGGTGATGTGAGGACTGTTGAGTAACATTCTAGAGCAGGGTGTGGCAGGAGAATGTGGGAAGTGTGGCGGAAAGATTAGAGGACAATCATTATTATATTTTGGGAATAGTTCATGTAGCTGCATTGTTTTACACGTTCTTGATTTCCCATGATCATATAAGGTAGTTGTGTTCGGTGTTATAAATCAAACACTGCTAGGTGATGTTTCTATTTGTTTTCCAATGTTTTTCTTATCAATAAAAAACTGGGTGTGGTGCGAGAAAATTTTTATTCTGAAAGTGTGTCCCAGAGAAAAAAGTTTGAGAACCACTGTTCTAGGGGATTTTGCAGGAGCTCGCATTCTTGGGTTGAGCTTAGAAAGCTTTGGAAATATTGTGAACGTGGCTGGGGCGGAGTAGTAGAAAGCGACTGTTTCATTAAATAATATCATGTCTGCATGGTTGTAAATACTGCCTCTATTTTGACAGAACAAAAATATAGATACACTGAGAATGCAATCCTATGCACACTTACTTGGGAGTAAGCTTCATTGAACACAATAGGACAGGCATTCCCAAACTTGGCCCTCCAGCTGTTTTGGGACTACAACTCCCATCATCCCTAGCTAACAGGACCAGTGGTCAGGGATGATGGGAACTGTAGTCCCAAAACAGCTGGAGGGCCAAGTTTGGGGATGCCTGCAATAGGACTTACTTCTACATGCATTGGATTGTCATGTGAATGTTATGCTTAATTGCTTGGGCGACTTTTCAAAATAATCATAATAATTCTATTCTGTCAGCCATAGTTGCTCAGGAGCTTCCAAGTGCTTTGTGTTAGCTTCTTTCCCTTATTTGAAAGTTCTCACTGATGTCTGTCTCTCCTCCTCATCTTTTATAATTTGCCTGTGTTTAAAAAGCAAATGGCATTACTATGTAATTAGTGCTCTTTGATGCCCTTAGAAATGAAGCATTAGTTTGACCTCATAGAATTCTCAGCTGGTGACATATTTTATGTGATTAATGATTTACAGAAGGAAAGCTTAAATGTAAATGTTTAAACTTCAGCAAAACGTAAGTCCCCTTGAACTGTTGATAGTTGCTATTAAAATTAAATAAATAAAATAATTGCAAATCTTAATCAAGAACCTGATGGATGTGCAGCCACAATATTATAATCTTTGCTTATATTTTAAACATGTTATCAAATTGGATGAAAAACTAAAGGGATTTTCCCCCCAAGAGAAATAATCCAATATCTTGTGTTTTATGTTGTAAACTGCCCTGTGATCTTCAGGTGAAGGGAGGTATAAAAATGTAACAAACAAACAAACAAACAAACAAACAAACAAACAAACAAAGGTATTTCCGTTCCTATGGAAGAAAGATTTGAACAAAGTAGCAGAAATGTGTGGCCATGTGAATGCTTTCCCTCATAGCAGAGAATTAATGAATATCACTATAGTTCGTGAAATTGTAATTTGGTTTATTAATATTGGTTAGAAGAAAAGCTATTTGTTTGCAATCAAGAGACAGCAATCTACCAGAAATAATAAAAAAGCAATTTCTTAAAATGAAAAGGGGAAAGACAATGCACAGAGGAAAGGCAGTGTAGATTTGCTAAGGATCTTTTTAATTTATGAGTTTTCTATAGATCTGTATTATGCAATAGTAACAGGGATGGTCTAACCAACAGCTAAAGACTAAGGTTGTGCACATGGTTTAATCCTACCTTATGAGCAGCAAATCCTATATCCCTTCCAAGTGAAAAGCTCTAAAGCCACTCAGATTAAATCATTTGAGCACCATGGTATATTGCCATAGATGAAGGGATTTAATTTCACGTAGGTTATGCACCGACTTCAGAATTAAAATTCTAATGTCTCCAGTAGCTTGCCAGGCACTGTGACATCTTTTGAATTCATTGCTACAGAATGTTCCGATGTCCACTAGCATAAATGAGTTTTGAAAAAGATTCAGTATTGCAGAGGATTGCTACTTGCTGCATTAGCCAGAAATACATCATTCACATTCAGAGGCAGTATATGTCTTCCGGCCAAGTGCTGCAAACAAACAAAAGGAGGATGAAGGTTGTGTTCTACTTTTGTCAACTGCCTAGCAGCATATGAAGCATTGTTGAAGATGCTAGGCTAGATGGATCATTGACATGATGCATCATGGCAGTTCTTGTTAAAAGAATTTGGCATGAATTCTATCTAAATGGTTTTGAGTCTGTCTTTTGTTGTCTTGGTTAGTTGTTCCTTTAACTGGTACTATATTCGTATTGGCTGAAGTACTATCTCTGGTAGTATTGACTGCAAAACTGTACAATACCTATTATTTAAGTTAATCTTGCAGGTGTGCAAATGTTTTCAGGTACACAGCTATTGTCACCAGTGCAATGCTTCTCAGAATGTGGAGTGGGTCTTTTGGGAAAAGTGGAACACATGAAAGGAAAGAGCAAAGTTTGAAGTTGGTAAAGGCAAATATTTTTTCACTATCGCCATCCAAGGCAAGGTTGGGTTGAATTATCCACACTGGACTTGTGGTGACGACTGCTTCCCCTTCCACACCATGCAGCCACTTGATTTATGAAAAGTGCTGCTTTACCTGGTGTTCACTCGTATGTGGTTTTAAGAGGGGTTAGGTATGATTTGTTCCACTCACTCTAATGATCTGTACATACTTTCTGTTAGATGGTTGGTGCTAGGTTGAGGGTATCAGAATATAGGATGTTCATACGGTAGGATGTTTTCATCTTTCATATAGCTCAGTTGCTAGAGCATGAGACTCTTAATTTCAGGGTCATGGGTCCGAGCCTCACATTGGGCAAAAAGATTCCTGTATTGCAGGGGGTTGAACTAAATTAGTCTTTTGGCCCCTTCCAACTCTACAATTTAATGATTCTATAATTCTAGAAGTGAGCAAGAATCAAAAATTTTGAGAAACACTGCACTCATATTTGATGTTCCTCTTTATTCAGCAGTAGAAGCCGCCGCCACCACCACATACCAAGCTGATTTGACACCTACATCTGAACTGTTATGTGGAAAACCTGCTTATAATCCAGAAGTTTCCTATTAACAAATTCATGTTTCCAGTATTCTGACAAAGTTAGAATAAAACAAACAAACAAAATTCTAACAGGAAAAAAATACAACACCCAAATGTGTTCCTTGACCATCCTCACTGCTCATAATATCTTTTTTAAAAAATGGGAATTGCTTCATGAAATTAATTCAATTATCTCAGTTTTGGGAAACAGGCCGCACCCAGGATTATAAAAGCTGGAAATGCTGAAAGGCATAGATAAAGATTGTGGAGGGGTGAATATGTTGCATTACTGTAGAAGCATAAAGAGAGTCTTTGTTTGCATCTTATTACGTAGGAGGGTAGGCATTTTGTCTCTTTCTTTATATTTATAAGTGTGTGTAATGCATTTATCCAAAGTCTCAAAGCTGAATAGAAAATATAAATGTGTGCAGAAATGTATGTCTTTAGCAATAAATGTCACTTGTTGTATATACCCAAGAATGGAATTCTTCATGATCAGCCACACTTTTTAGAAATCAGTTTATTGGATTTTTCATCCTTTTGTCTTGATAAGCGATTGAGATTCCCTTGTTAAAAATACATAAATTTAAAAATCCCATCTAAACTATATTAATTATATAGTAGAGAGAGAGAGAGAGAAAATTTAAGCAACGAAGAATTTTAGATTTTAACTAATTATGACTATACAAGCCCATACAATAAATCAGCCATCTGGAAAACATTCCTTATCACCAATGCTCTTTTTCTGGGGGGCAGGGGGTCACAGGAATACGCATACCCCTAAACATTTTGTGAATCTTTGTACTTTTGTCCATTTACTGTATTTATTTCCCCTGATTTGAACTATAAAATGGTGATTTTCTTGAGTCAAAATGAGAGTACCCCTAAACATTTTTTTAGAACAAGAAAGCACTGCTTATCACTATGTAGAGGAATATTCTATAATATCTAAGTGGAGACCTACAAGCTTTTTATTTTTGCAATTTGTGGTATAATCAAACATAGCTTCCAAACATTGAAAGGCCATATTGTTAATTGTAGCGGGACATTGAATAGAGTTTAAAAATATTCAACAAATGAAAATGACAAGATTTCACATTGGCTTCAATAAAGGGATAAAAATCAACAAATATTTCAGATAACAATAACAGCAGAATATAAATGTGAAGAAAAGAAGAAACTGATGACCAACCTGAAATTTGGTTTTTGAAAGATGTGTTTGAGATAGTAAGAAGACATTCATAATGAAATAGCTAAATCAGAAGGAATATTAGTTTAAGAAGGTCAGATGAGAAAGAAGAATAAATATAAAGGTCATTAGGAAAAACCAAGATAACCCAAGTAGAATGAATAAATAATGCTTGAAAGAAGAGGCATAAATATAAAAATAGAAGAGGCTGAGAATGGAACTGTAAGGAACCCCAAAAGAAAGAGTGGAAGGGGAGCCATTAACACCAACAGCTGGTGGAGAGATAGCATAAAATCCATGAAAGAATGTGCCCATTAAAACATGGAAAGTACAAAGAGACAAGAATAATAGATTGGTCAACAGTATCAAAAGCTTTAAAAAGGATCAAAGAGTAAGAAGTGAATAGCTAAATTGTCATGAGATGTAGCTAAAAGATCATTAGCAACATTAAGAACAATTTCAGTTGCATGGTGACAGCAGAAGCCAGATTGGAAGGGATGAAACATGGAAAAAACAAAAAGAAAATGATACATTGGGAAAGGAAAGGCGTTTTAGAAGTGATGGGGGATACAGATTATCACTCAAACGTTGCTTGTCATTTAAGGGGAGAGATTGCTTTGCCATTGTAACGACCTGACTTTTTCTCAACCATGTCTTTACCTAACTTTTTCTGAAAAATATAACAATATAAGCAAAATTAGTACTAGCATAGGAACCAAATTATTTCGAAATATGAGCAGCAATAACCACTGAAAAAGATCCACAATAAATACACTACATATTAAAACTTCATTTGCGACCTGATAACTAAAAAAGAGGCAAAGCCTTGGTTGAACTTGTGTTGCTTTTAAGATTAAATCCATAAAACACCTGCATAGGGAAACAGCTATTGGTGCAGAACTAACTTCAACATAGAACTAAAACTGCTGCCACTAGGGCACCCAAACTCCTGTCTGCAGGAAACAGAGTTACCACTATCCAACTTACTTGCTTCCCAGGCCATGCCATGAAGGCAAGTAGGTAGACCCACTCCCCTTCCTGAGACCCCATAGCTCCAGGCAGATGAGACAGGTTGGTCCTACAGGCAGCTCCTGTCCCAATTTACGACCCCATATCTCAGACAGCAAACCTCAGAGCCAGCCCGTTACCCTGAAAGGTGCCCTTCCCAAAATATGAGTAGCAATCACCACTGAAAATGATCCACACTAAATAAACCATATATTAAAACTTGATTTCTGGGGAATGTTTTATTGGAGGCTTTCAGAACAAAACCTACATTGGGGTTTTCAGACTGACCTGGCAAATTTCCAAGTTAAGAAAGGTTTTTCCAAATGGGCATTGCTGCAGTTTATACTGCTTATTTATAATTTTCCATTTCACAACATTACAATACATATATTCAATCACAAAAAACAGAAAAGTGACCTGTCACTTTAATGTTGATAAGAAAAGAAACCATATCTAGAAGGTGGAAAGTTTGTTGGATTTAAGCTGGCTTTTATCCTCATGGGCACGACTCCAAACACATTACTCTTGCACGTAATTATACATGTATGTGTGGCATCTACTTCATTTGGATTTGTGTGAATAGAACTGTGTACACGATTCCAACAAAATGTTCTTTCCCTGTCTAAAGCATTAATTCTGCCATTTCAAATTGTTGCAGGAGTAAGTTTAGCTGTATTGACATCTGTTAGCAGGATTATTGGGGTGGGGTGTGAAGTTTAACAGGACACCTTATTGTCTCCTTTATTACACTGAGTCATTTTCCCTCTGCGCAGGTGTCCATTGATGAGCGTATCAGGCAGTTGCATGAGGCCCACCGAGATTTCGGTCCTACTTCTCAGCACTTCCTTTCCAGTAAGTAATTGCTCTTTGTTGTTGTTGCTAACTTGCTTAAGAAACTATTAAAAGTTTGTTATGTAGTCAGTCTTTACAGAAATGATAGCTAGGATTTCTTGTCTGGCCTTTGATTAGAAACTACCATTGTGGACAATTTAGTAATCCAGCAGTTAAGATTCAGTGTGAACTGAAACTTTGGCTCAGAAGTTCATAAAATTCTAATGCAAAAAAAGCCTCTAATATTATGACCTACTACTCATAAACACAAGATAAAGTGGTAAACCTATTTAGTGACTGTTCCACTTCAGACTAGGGTGTCCCTGGATTTTGGGCACCTGGTGCGAATATAATTTCCAAGGTACAGAAAATTAAATGCCAGGGAAAGGGGCTGTAGGTAACCTAGCCATCTTGCTGGTATTTTACGTATAGACTTTCGCTGCCATGGTTAAGTATTCAACCTGGGAATAAATATACCCCTACCTGCTACTTGAGGTAATATAGTTGAAAGACACAGGTTTACCACACTTATCTGGTGTTTGTTTGCGCAAACAACATTTGCCACCTTACAACAACTTGGGTTTTTTTAGTATGACATTTGTTCTTTCCAATGTTTGTCTACATTTAAGAAGAACTTTCTGTACAGAAAGACATTGACTCAAATGATTACAGGATCTTGTTCATTAGAATTTGATCTATATACGTACTATTGTTTATTTGTTGCTATAGGAGGGAATAGAAGCTATTCATTTATCTGGGTGCAGCCGGTGACAACCGATAGGGTGGTGAAGTGAGCATACGCTAAACTGCCAGAGGCAAGCGCCAGATCCTTTCAATTTTGTCTCAAGATTTCTATTAGTTTTCACTGTCTCATAGAATTTACTGTGAGCCATTAAGAATAAATCCTACTCCCATTTACACAGCCTCATCCAAGGTTCCATTTCTTGGGCATAGTCTAAACATGCAGCAGAATGAATTCTGGGTTGGTAACATGGATTGTACTGCTTCAAACTGCCAATGTTGGCTCACACTTTTGAATCTTCCCTTAACAGTAGACCATTAGTACAGGAAGTGGCAAAAAACTTCCCCCCCCCCAAGAGCTTTATTTTTGTTAGAGATGGGGAAGCATTCAAAAATTATATAAATTTTAAAATATTATATAGCTATATATATTACCAGCAATCTGAAGTGGAACTGTATAACCACCTCAGTATTCTGCCACCTCGTTGTATGTCTAGAGTGAGACAGTTTTTCAGTGTAGCTTTTATAGGAGAATATTTGCTAAATAGATAATTTGTCTGCACTATGCAGTATTTCTGCATAGGTAGCATTCCTATAAAGATTCAAGTGATGTGCAGCAAGGAAAAATAGTTTGTTCTATCAAAATCAAACAGGAAAGCATTCATCTATTCTGACCCATAAGATAGTTCCAAAATTGTTGTGGCTGCAGGTACAGGGTTGGAGTTCCAGCACAGGATTTCATAAAGCAGGTTGTCTGTAGAATCTACAAGAGAGCCAGGCAGATAGTGCTACTTGTAGCTTTCAGACTCTTCCACTCATTAGAAATCTTATATCAAAAAATATATGGAATATATACTAAACACAGGGTACCTAATTTTATCCTTGATGTGAGTGGGCAGTGAATACAAAGGGGCAGTTGAATTTTGAAAAACAAACAAACAAAAACAAACAAACAAAGGAACATGGAACACACAGGCAGCCTCATTTATGAGAATAAGAGGCAGTCCTAGCAGCTACATAAACATCTTTCAACTTTTACTAAGCCATCTGCAGGTGTGGTGATCTATTGAATCCTGCAAAGGTTGATTTTAAGACACTAGTTCCATCAGTCTTCTCTGCATCTTTATGGATATATACATGAACCACCTCTGCAGGATCTGGAACTTGTTTTTATCATTCTATTTGCTGGCTACAAAATCATGCATCTTGTTACACACCACACCAATCTCCACAGCAGTACAGGACTTTCAGGCACATTTTACGCAGGGTCTGTGTTTGCTTTTGGAAAATGAGGCACAACAGAGACAGTGGTGTCTTTATAATATATGGTTTATTTACACATATATATTAACCTGAGTCTAAATTAGAGGGATCCCCAGCATTACACTCCAAGAGGGTCTCTTGCCTCTTCCATAAGCACAGCATTGGATTTAAACAGACACCAGCCATTTCTCTGCCTCTCTCTCCAGCCCAATGCTTACTCACTGTTGCATAACTCTTAACTGCAATCCTTAAACTCTTGGCTTTTTCTCTGGAGTCAAAGGGGCCCCACCTCTTTGCACTCTGTAGTGAGTTCCTTTGATGCACTGTTGTGCTAAACAGCTCCTTACCCCACAGGCTAACACCACCAGGGAAACTAGTCTGGGTTACAAAGCACTACCTTGACCTAATTAGCCCTTAACTCATGGTAATTTCAGAGGGTTTAGAAACGGTCTAATGATACAATTTAAGACATACAGGTCTGACATCCTGTTTTAACTCACAAGCTGTAATTCTAACGTTTACAGAATCCAGGCATTTAGCACCCACAAATTAATACATTATAAACTCAACATACAACGTATTTGTTAATGTGTCTACACAAGGAAGTGAAACAATGGTTTCTTGGGACTGCAGCATGAGATTTACTCTCAACTCATTGTGGACAAGGGTTTAAACTCATTTGTGATTGTAGAGAAGGAAAGGGTGGAAATTTGGGGAGGGGGTAAAGCAAGGCCTTGCACAAGTAATTTGGAAGCTACTGTGCTTTTCACAAAGCTGCTTCTTTCAAAATATTCTCTCATGTTCAGTTAGTACAGATGTTTCCAGCTGGTTATTATCATATGCATATGTCTGCCTGCTAAGGTATCTTTAATGACAATGGCTACTTTTTAGGATGAAACGTATTCCATTTGCAAGTTGTAGTGCTATTCAGCAAGGCTATTATACTGATGCCCAACTGAGGACAGAGAAAACTGATGCACATACCTGCTTATTAAAGTGTTTTAGTCTTCATAATGTCCTCTCATGACCTCCACTAAGAAGTTGGTAGTGATCAGGTACTCATTTAAAAACTACATTCAAGCAAGGGCACTATGCTACATCCACTAACTGAAATGGTGGGAGGAACAAAAAGCCACAGCAGAAAAGGTACTTCAAAATGGCAACTAATACAGTAAAATCCTCTAACTCAGCACTGGAGGTGGGGGTGGGGAAAGAGATGGTTATCACTGGTACAGCCTTTATGCAGTATGTTTTGAAGTCTTTTGAAAGACTACTTGAAGCAGCATCAAAGCAGCAAGGCACAGATTGAAATGAATCTGTTTGAAAGCCACGTCTTTGGCCTATTGTACTGCGATTATAGGAAAGTAAATAACAAAACCATATTTAAAGGATTGCATCGGTGGAATACAGCATAGGCACAGGATAATGGTCTCCTGCTGCTTGTTTGATGCATGACTAGGGAAAACCAACGAAAAGATGCTGAGGTTTCATTATCAAAGTAAAATACATTGTGAGCTGATGTGTTGAAATGACTTTACTGCGGCTACACCAGATCATTAATGAAGTAGGTGGGGCCACCAGGCGTGGCAAGACTTGGGTGTGCAATGCAACATAGTATTATTGAGCAGCTGCATTGTAATTGGCATCAGGAATAAAGCTGGGGTTTCAGGCCAAGAAGAAACATACCTGTTCTTTAGAAGGTACATCTTTTAAAGTAAGATGTGCTATTAAGAATAAATTGATTTTTCACAAGCATATTTTGGACACATTTCCTATCTGTACTGTTTTGTGACACACACATGCAGAGGCGTAGAACTCTTTTTTGAACTGCACATTTTACAGCATGGTAGCTTTTATATGTAAAATGTGACTATTCTTTTGAAGCTCGTTAACAAAAACATTCTATTTGGTTTTACAATAATGTAACTTATTTTATTTTAGTTATTTATAAGTTATTACAATTTTGTCACTTTGAATGCCATTTATGCTTGTCTACGGAAGTTAATCCAAGTTTAAAACAGCCTCCTGTCTTTGCTATGGAAAAAGAAATTTGAATGCATCTGTTCACTACCACCCCATGCTTCAGGTAGACTTGTCCACCTTTCAAAGGAAAACAAAACCTGGAAATATCACTTGTGTGATCATGCATCACTCTTTTAAAACAAACAAATTATTATTATTATAATTATTACCATTATTTATTACTTTCGTATACTGCCCTTCATCCAAAGATCATGGGGCAGTTCACAACATAAAAATACAAGATGAGAACACATAATAAAATAAACACAAACCAATAGCCTTCCTCCCACAAACACATTTAAAAGGTCATAGAATGCTAATCAGCCAAAGGCCTGGTTATAGAAAAGCATTTTTGCTTGGCAACTAAAGATATGTAATAAAGGTGAGCCTCCCTAGGGGGAGTATTCTACAAATGGGGAGTCACTGCAGAAAAGGCCCATTCTTGTATTGCCGCCCTCTGGACCTCTAATGGAAGAGTCATACGAAGAAGGGACTCAGATGATGATTGCAGGGTCTGGATCAGTCTATACGGGGAGAAGCAGTCCTTGACACACACAGCAATTTTTAAGAGACATGAAAGTCCACTGAGGATGGGGAGAGATTGGTCATGGCATCTCAAGGACCAAACTTACCAGCACCTTAAGGAGTTGGATTTTGCTACAGACTTATAGTACCAGTATCTTTTAATCTCCATTCTGGAGAGAAAATAGTTTGAGCAGACCACACCCACTTCACTCAGATAAAACAATATTACAGTGATGGCAAGAGTCAGTGGCAGATATCCTGAGAACTGAAGCAGAAGGAAGCTCTCAAAATGGAACATAGTTGCTCCCTTTTCCCTGTGCCCTCTGAAAAGCCTTTCCAGGGGGTGTACCTTAACAGCATGGGATAGGCCATATGGGCTGCTGGTGAGAAGGTCATGGCCCAAACTTAAGTGGAGGCACCTTGTGCAAGTAGCATTTTACTTGGATAAGGAAACCACCTGATTTTTGTCCATTTCCCTTTTCTACTGCACCTCCCATCCCATGTCATTCAGGTGAGTCCCCTGACCCTCTGAAGAAGCATTGCACGGTGCAGGAGAGACAGAGAGAATTGAAGATAATTCCTCAATTATCTTCCTTCTACTCCTGGTTCACAGAATCCAAGCCACTTCCCAAAGACTTTTAGCAGGCATTGGAAGGGAAGTAGATTCCATTAGAGAATCTTCATCTGAAAGACATGGGTGAAAAGTCTTTATCTAATGAATATGGATCAATACAGTAAGGGACACAAATGCAAATATAATTTCTGGATGTCAGGCATTTGAATGTGAACCTAAAAGAGTTGACTGAAAGATGTTCCTTGCTTCTGTGATAAAAAATGAGCCTATTCCTGAGAAAGGAAGGTCATAACTGAAAGGGCAAGGGCCCAGCACTAAGGTCACCGAAAGACCCTGAGAAAGCAAGAATCATGATAAAAGGAACACAGGGAATCCAAAAGAATTTATTTGTATGGACAAAAGCCTCAGGAAAAGCACAACAGCAGGGTTATATGCCTTTTATATATCCATTGGAACAAATGCAACTTTGAAGTTGCCAATACCAAAAGAGGGAGTAAGAAAAAGAACTTTGCCATGGAGCCCAGCTTAGGTAGAGTGGGGAAAAAGCAGCCAGAGGAAAGACTACCAGCATTTCATAATAGTTTATATTGGGCCTTTCAAAAATCACATTGCTTTACAGTGCTGATGTTGAACTACTGTAGTGTGTTAATGAGCCCTTCCTAGTCCACAGGTTCTATTTATAGTTAGCAACACAGTGGTGGCAAATATTGTGATAGTTTTATTGTCTATATTTACATAACATGTCATGAAGTGAGTCAAGGCAATAAAATATGAATATTTAAGTCCAATTTTAAAGTCACATTGTATGTGCAATTAAACCTTATTTCTGCAAGCAACATTCCACGTACCCAGTCATAGTGATACCACGCATGTTAACTAATGGAACAGAACAGAATAGTATGCTATCAGTATCTTGACACCATCAGTAAATAAAACATATACAGTACATGTTGGGGATTACTGCTAGATACCACAGTTAAGGAAAATGGGAAATATATGACAAAGAGTTCCATTGCCCAGGAGCAACACAGTCTTTTCCGCTAATAACTAATTTGAGTAGCTGAAAGAAAACAGGGCCATCCAAATGTAAGAGATAAACTTCTGCATACTTCAGAACATAAGAAGAGCTTCCTGGATCAGTCCAACATTCTGTGCCAACCAGATACCTGTGAGAAACTTGCAAGCAGGATCTGATCACAAGAGCAAGATTTTAAAGGTGAACTAGACCTGCTTAAGCCCCTGACAATCTATAGCAAGTATTCTGGAATAAGACCTAGAATTGGAGTGATGCCTTTCCCATCTCTGTCTCTGTATACCACAACAATAGAAGACCTTGGCAGAAGGTTACATTTTGAGATAATACTTCTTATTTCATCATTTCCCTTGTGCTTGGCATCAATGATAAGTCCAACATTTTCAAAATACCTATGTAATCACTTAGCTTAATTTACCTTGAAATGTCCCAATTTAAATATTTTCAAAGAATAATTATGAACCTGATGAAACAAAACAAATTCCTTCCAGTAGCACCTTAAAGACCAACTAAGTCAGTTCTTGGTATGAGCTTTCGTGTGCATGCACACTTCTTCAGATACACTGAAACAGAAGTTTCCAGACCCTTCTATATAATGTTCCAAAAGGAAAAACAAAACATTTACCACTCTCAACTGGAGCTACTGAAAAAACAGAAAAACAAGAAACTTTCTAACCTTTCCAACCTACAGGCTACAAATCAAAACAAGATCAACAATATTGTCAATCTCTCACAGCAAGCACTCAGCCCAGCTGAGGAATCAGTCCTTTCACGTGGACTGTCATTCTGCCCTGCCAAATCCCCACACATGATCCAGTTCTGCGGGGACTTGGAAGCATTTTTCCGCCGTTTACGCCTGAAGGAGTATTTTCAACACACACAACAACAAGACAAAGCAGAACAAGCAACAACTTCACAACACAACACCTCCCAACCCACTGGAGAACAACAACCACCCTCCCAACAGAACACTGACCACCAACTACCACCGAAAAAGTGTTACACAAAAAGGGACTCCACATGGACCCCTCCTGATGGACGCAATACCACACTGGACTTGTACATTGACTGCTTCCGCCACAGAATCCAAACAGATGTGACCAGAAAACACCATCGCTTACAACAAAATCTAAACCATGCTGAAAGGAGAGCCATAGATAATCTCAGAAACAACCCAGACATTATAATTAAAGAAGCGGACAAAGGTGGAGCTGTCGTCATCATGAACAAAACTGACTACATTCAGGAGGCTCACAGACAACTTTCCAATACCGCCTTTTACATAAAATTGGACTCAGACCCCACACAAGAATACAAAAAAGAACTGAACAAGATTGTTAAGGAGCTACCCCCACACATCCAAGAACAGATCCTCACTAACACACCAACAGAACCTCGACCAGGAACTTTCTATCTTCTACCTAAAATACACAAACCAGGAAATCCAGGACGCCCCATCATTTCAGGTATTGGCACTATTACAGTGGGTGTCTCCGGTTATATGGACTCTGTTCTGAAACCATATGCCATCAGTGCTCCCAGCTATGTACGTGACACCACAGATTTTCTGAGGAAAATACAATCTTTAAATAATCTTCCCAACAATACTATACTAGCTACTATGGATGTGGAATCTCTGTATACCAACATCCCACACAACGATGGTTTACAAGCTATAAGGAACACCATTTCAGATAAAACCACAGTGGACTTTGCCACCAAACTCTGCCAATTTGTCCTTACCCACAACAACTTCAAATTCGGTGATGACCTGTTCCTTCAGATCGGCGGCACAGCAATGGGCACCCGCATGGCCCCACAGTATGCCAACATCTTCATGGCAGATTTAGAACAACGTTTCCTAAACTCCTACCCACTCAAACCTCTCTTGTACCTGCGATACATTGACGATATTTTTATCATCTGGACACATGGTCAACAGACCCTGGACACCTTCCACCAGAAATTCAATGATTTTCACCCCACAATCAACCTAACAATGAATCAATCTATGCAAGAAATACATTTTTTGGACACTACTATTAAAATACAGGATGGGCACATAGACACCACCTTATACCGTAAACCAACTGACCGACAAACATATCTACATGCCTCTAGCTACCATCCCAAACATACCAAACAGTCCATTGTATATAGCCAGGCACTACGTTACAGCCGCATCTGTTCCAATTCTACAGACAGAGACTCTCACCTAAGAGATCTACAGCAAACCGTTTTAGAACTAAAATACCCAACAGATGAAGTTAGACAACAGATCAACAGAGCCAGACTGATACCCAGAGAGAACTTGCTGCAAGACAGACCCAAAAAAGAAAATAACAGAACACCTCTAGTCATCACATACAGCTCCCAAGTTAAAACAGTACAACGCATCATCAGAGATCTACAACCTCTCCTGGACAATGACAGTTCTCTTTCTCAAGCTCTGGGAGGAAGACCTTTCATTGCCTACAGACAGCCACCCAGTCTTAAACAACTCCTAACCCACAATAATGCTACAACCAGACCTAACACGGACACTGGCACCAGAGCCTGCAATAAACCCAGATGCCAACTTTGCTGCCACATACACCCGGACAACACCATTACTGGCCCCAACAACATCACACATACCATCTCGGGACTATTTAATTGCTCATCATCTAACATTGTGTATGCCATAAAATGCCAACAGTGTCCTTCAGCTCTCTATATTGGACAAACAGGCCAGACCTTACGCCAAAGAATAAACGGACATAAATCGGACATCAGGAATCACAAGACAGAGAAACCAGTAGGAGAACATTTCAATCTCCCAGGACATTCTATACAAGATCTCAAAATAGCTGTTTTACTACAAAGGAATTTCAGAAATAGACTGGAAAGAGAAGCTGCTGAATTACAACTTATCACCAAACTCAAAACCATGGAAAAACCTGGTCTGAACAAAGACCTTGGATTCTTATCTCATTATACATGACAAAGCCATTTTTCACCTTTTCACCCCTTGCTTTTTCCTGTAAGACCTATTGCAGTCGTTAAGAGTCGTCAACAGGCTCATCACAGCTATCTGCCAATCACCCATTCCCACCACCCTTCTGAGTAATACCCCTCCCCACCTTCTCACTATATAGAAGGGTCTGGAAACTTCTGTTTCAGTGTATCTGAAGAAGTGTGCATGCACACGAAAGCTCATACCAAGAACTGACTTAGTTGGTCTTTAAGGTGCTACTGGAAGGAATTTGTTTTGTTTTGACTATGGCAGACCAACACGGCTACCTATCTGTAACTGGAACTATGAACCTGATGAGTAAAAGTATTACTTTGTGGTGCTCATGCAGTTATTTAAGGGCTGCAGTTGTTTGCTTACTCAAGGCTAGAAAGAGAATTTGTGTTGAGTTCTGAAAGTTACAGGCTTTAGCACTTTCTAGATGAAAGCATAAGCAGGTGTTGATAGTGAACTTAATACATGGTCCATTTTCATCCCCCCCAACCAACCCCCATATATTTGCTCTCTATTTTATATTTAAAGAAAGACATATTATTATTTCAGTGTGATCTGCGGCTCTGTGATCTGTGGGTGTGGGGCATAATCTCATGTTCTGTTTTACCATATTGAAGACAGACAAGGTGAGATGTGGGAGATCCATGATAAGATCTCTCAAAGTTTCCTCCCATGCTGTTTCCTCACTTGAAGTACCATATGCACACCACTGCTTTCCCCAAAAGGGTTTGAGCCTTTGGCAGCATTGCAACTGAACCCTTACAAAGGCCTGAGAGGTTTGCAAGTATTCTATGTGAACATTTGCAAAGTGTCTGCCATCTTCTCCTCTTGCCCCAAGGCCCAGAAATTTATAGGTCAAGAGAAGATAGCTGTAGTGTGCAATCTCGGGCTCCATTAGTGCATCTTTTCCCACCAGGAACTGGAAACAGAAATCCCAGAATTCTCAGCAGGATACAGGTGGTTCACATATCACAAATGATGTCCCCCTCGCCCACCCCTGAAATTATCAGACTTGTAGTCGTGGTTACAGTTGCCAGCAGGAAAAGGCACTCTATCAGGGCTTGAATCACCAGCTGCTGCCCTCACCTTCTCCTGCCCAAAGTAAGTCTTACATCTTGGACAAGTGGGATGTGGTGGCTCAGTGCTTCTGGCACCTCTAGATCAATAATCATGTCAGCCCTTCTGCAGAAAAGAAAGCCAGGTACTTGTATTGTCCCTGTAACAAAATTATTGTATTTTGATTATAGTTTGTATTTAAGAAGAACGTTCTAGATTTTATAAATACTTTTGTAATCTGTAAATGAAATATGTGTATGTTTTATATGTAATTGTCCAGCAATCACTTTCAGCAAAGTACGGGAATACATTTATCACTGGCTACTTCATGTAATCAGTGGAAATTACCCTGGAACAGTGTCACAGAAGCTTATTATTATTATTATTATTATTATTATTATTATTATTATTATTTTCACACTCCACTCATCTGTCTGGGTTTCCCCAAACACTCTGGGCAGCTTACAGCAACATTATATGATATGCCATTTTTTGTTGGATGCCTTATTTTCAACAGCTGCTCATCAAATAGATGACACTACAGCCATGTGTATTTCATGGCCATAGCTGGTTGTTTTGACACCAAAACATTGCTGTCAGGATCATGGTTTGGGCAGTCTTGGTAGACTGTAAGGCACGGGTTTCATTCTAAAACTAAGGATCAAAAGTTAGAGCTCTAAGCGTCATGGAATCATAAATAGTAATAGACACAGGAAGAGATTAGGAACATCATCAGTTCAGTACGAAAGTCAATAGAGATGCAGAATAGGAATAGAGCTGCTCTGTTAATTAGGAGAAATGTGTGACAAATAGTACGTCTTAAAAACGTACCAAACAGAGTGTACAGTCTTCCTGATACACTACAATCTTCAAATGAAGTAGGTGTGTATGTAATATTGCTGTTTGCAGAACTGTGACATGCAAGGAAACCAGGCCTAGATTGATTTTACGCTCTGTGGATGACTTTGCAGTAGGCAGTGAACTGTTTTTAATGTTACAGAGACAGATGTTGTCTATGCAGTAGATGTATACTGTAGCTGGTAAAAAAAAGTAACTCTCGTTAGCCATATAGATTTTTGCAGTCCTTACAAAATTCCATTTGTGTGACTTGAGGTAATAAAGCACAACTTCAAACTTTGAAACCTTTATAGAAGATTTGCCACTCTCTGAAGTCTAGGAAGTACAAACATTTTATTCTCTGTGTATGTGCAAGACAGTCTGCATTATATTTGAAAACAGAATGACAATAATAACAATATTTAGGCACAAACACCAAAGTTCACAGTTGAATGGTACCTTTTTTAAGGATCAGCCAAAGTGAGCTTTTGAATTTTCCAGAACTCTCCGTCAGGCAAGATACTTCACAATGACGGTTGGTGCGACAAGGAAAAACAAATACAAAAATTGGGCTAGATGTTCTGATCCTGAGACCAGTTTGTAGGCTCACTTCCTAGATGGAGGCTGCATGGTGAGTGAGCCCCTCCAAGGCCCTACATATAACTAGTTACACACTTAGGATTCTGTGATAAAGAAGCAAAGGCTGCTTTCCTCATTGTTTCGGAAAATTTGGCTTGTAACCCAGATCAGTCATGAAAATGAAACAACCAGGTTCCTCGGCAGGCAGAGGGGAAAAGAGAAACATGGCAGTCTTTATCAGTGGTTAGTTTTGGAATATAAAAGAGTCAATTAAAGGCAAATAATGGAGTATTACCTAGTGGATGGCAGGAGCACAACCCTTAAATTGCAAAATCAATTTCCAGGTGTTAGAAGATTATCTCCCTCTATTTGTAGATTCCACCCACCCTGAACAGCTAGAATCATAGTTCTTCAGGGCACATAATGAGTAAAGGTAGCTCTGTTGATCCATAACAAGAAAGAAAAATGCCGAATTCCACAGATGTGTAATACCATTAATAGAACCTACCGAAAGTCACAGGAATGTGCAAAGCATCCGAGTTCTCCAGAACTCTTAAGCAGGCAAGTGCTTCAAAAACAGCTATTGCATTGATTTTAAGATTTTGGAATCAAATTTGACATTTCTGCCCCCCTCTTGTCTAATCAAACAGATGTGCTGAATATAGTGTCCCACAGTTAGGAGTTAATGGGTAAATAGGGAAACCATTACTCCATCTGTAGGACTATTCCAAACAAACAAAACCCTAAAATTCAAACAGAATTGCAACTTTAGCTTGTTTTAATTTATCATATGTCATTATGCTAAAATGCAAAAAAATGTAAACTGTTTTGCAGCTTACTCTGTTATCGTGTTATATACTTTTGCCAGGTATGAGGAAATTACAGAGCAGCAATATCATTTTATTCTCAACACTTCTACAAATATTTTATTTCTTTTAAAAAAATTGACTAAGATGAAGCTTAAGTGAACCATTTTTACTGGCATTGGGAGTCAAATAGGATCTACCATTATTTAGGTAGTTGAAGGAGTTCTCTCATTACTCTGCATCCAATAACGGGACCAGCATTGTGTGTAATTTGACATCCAGGTAGAAGAAGGACAGGATCTTGTGCTATCATGTCATTTGGTAATAAAGTAGATTCCTGTATCAGATCCTGAATAATTTCTGTATTGATGTTCACTTTTTGTCCCAAATTAGTCACTTTTTGTCCCAAGTTAGTCACTTTTTGTCCCAAGTTATCAATTTTAGTAGTCATAACATCTGTCTTCTTGTGGAGTTGTTCCAACGAGTGACTTATCTTGCATAATGCAATCACTAAAGCTTCTTCTGTCGACATTCTCAAATAGTCCAAGGTCAATCCCTGATTCTCACAGTCTCTTATCTTGCAACTGGTTCCCCCAGCTCAGCTCTTATAACAGTTTCAAAGGCTCCCTCTAGAGGGAAACAGTTTCTATTTGTGTCAATCCTTTTAAGCACAGTTCAAACAGTAAATATAGTTTTAATTTTCAGTTACTTTTCCTCCTTTTTAAATGCAGAAGAGGACAATGGAAACAATATATTTCTCTTATTTAGCTAACTGTCAAGATACGTTCTATGCACAGCCAATGAACTTCAAAACGTCAATCTTACTGGCAGCCCCTTTCCAGGTTCAGAGCGGTGGTGATTTAATTTTCATCACTCTCTCCTGCAGGCTTGCGCGATCCAAAATTTCCCCCGTCTTCTCCTGCTTCCAAGGGGGGTTTAATAGTTTTAATCGATGGAAGTTTAATCCTTTGCGGAAGACTTTCCAAGACCTTAGCTTGCAGCGTCTTTGCTTCAATCTATTTACAAAAGGGGAAGGCGGACTTCCTGTTTGAAACCTTCCCGTTTCGGTGCCAAATTAAGACATTTATAGATCCAATTTTCCGTTCTACTCATGGGTAGTTGTTTAAAATCGAATTGTCCACAGGAAAAAGTCAGCACTCTCCGGCAACAGCAATGCGGCTTCACTCCGTAATAGAAGCAATCAATTCGAAGCACCGCGCCGCTCACCCCACGTCGCTCCGGATCCCCGAAACCGGGTCTCCCCGTGAGTAGGGGAGGCGCAAAAGGTACCAGCCGAATCCCAGGTTCACAGGCTTCTCCCGCCTGTGATTTTTAGTTGGTCTCTGCCTTCGCCGTGGTGGCCAGACCCTGTTTCCACGGAGTAAATTCCTCCCAATCAGAGGAATTCCGCCATTGCCAGAGGCGCTAACCCGGAAGTCTCAATTGGTTCCATTACTTTCACTAGGTCTGCTCTGCATAACATTTAGCTGAATGCCGCTCTAGAAACAATCTTAGTTCCTGAAGCTGCTTCCCTATTTACCACTTTTTAAAAAATCAAATATCAAAATGAAAAGCATACAGGGAAAGTGCTATACTTCTACAGAAATGGCTGAGAACAACAGTGGATGAATAGAATTCACTCGTGCACTGCAGTATTCAAGTATCATATACATATGAAGCTCACTGAATAATCTTGGGCCAGTCTGAGTCTTTCAGCCTAACCTGCCTTGCAGTACTATTGGGTGGATAGAATGGAGACTGGGAGAATCATGTTGAAATGGAGATGGGGAGAACTTCTTGTTAACTCACAGCTTTATCTAAAGGTTGTATCTCATTACATTGTTCATGAATTAACTGCAGTTTTCATTTGATAAATTTACCACACCTCCCTGTGCTTACAACACACACAATCACTTAAAACGAACATTTATGAGCAATGTGCAGAGTGTAAACTTAAGGATTCAGTGTAAAGTGCTACCGTACTGATCCTGTCATTTGGTGGATGCCTGGCAAGGGTCCAATTTTCATATGCAGTTCCATCACTTGTCAGCCGTTTGCATTTCTTTGTATTCACCATGAATGGAACAATCCTAAGGCACAGGAGTGCCATACATAGCACTACATCTAATTTCAGTAATATACAATTAATTTTAAAATAATATAAATTATTTTAAAATATTAATATATAAATTAGTACATAGTTGACCTCTTAGGGTGAAATATATTGTTATGCTTTGTTTTGTTTTTAAAAAGCAATACTTGCATGTTGTAATAATCATGAAACATTTTGGTATTCCTTTTTTTTAAGTTGAAAAGAGTAATATGCAACTATTTTAATGAGCCACAGAAGTTTGAAATACATTCCTCTTTCCTAATCAACATTTCAGGTAGTTTCTGGTGTGCCTGATAATACATTCTTTTACATTGCGCAGTACCATAACAGAAAGGCACTTTCGAATATTCTTCTGCAAATAGGAAATTGTATCTATCTTGAGCAAGTAACACATAGGGGGGAGCTCTCTGGCCATATTAAAAACCATTTTCCATACAGTCTCCTTTGATTGACTACTAAAAATGGTCTTACTAGGAATTAAAGATACATGTCTATTACCTAGACTAGCTTTGTAATGGATGGTAAGCCTCTACTGGTATCCAGAGATAAGAAGCATCTGTTTGCAGTGTTTGGGCTTGTGCCAGAAATGAGATCATGATTCTTAGAGCAGAGTTGAAATAGGTACCACATATTTTTGTTAACTCAAATTTATGCAAGGCTGGCATCACCCAGCAGAGCAAAAACTGCACGATGGGCAGCCTCAGCACAATCTGTTGATGGAACATTAAATCCAGTTATGCAGAACATCACAGAATTGTTTTTTATTTCCAAGGCATTTAGTTCCAGTGAAGATGACTGCTTGCCTTCATTAAAAAAAAAAAAAATGCTTGCTACATAAGATTATGTGATAGTAAGTTTTGACTAGATTAATTCACAAATAGGGGAGATAATGCTACTTCAAGAAATGCTATAATTACCTGGCATATATATTTATGTACATGATATATGGATGCACTAGGGATGACCACTTTTCTGCTCTTGAGGAACATGGCAACCTGTAGGTTAAATGCCCTATTCAGTGTATGAAGAATAAAGTTTCTCAGCTAATTCAAATATTCCAAGATACTGTTGCATCTAACATAAAACACTGCTATAGGAAAATACATACATAATGTATCTTACACATGTATTGAGGCATTTTGTCTGCTAGTTGTTTCTTGTTTGCTAATGTGTTTTTAAAAGATGTTAAAACTAGAAAATAAAATGGATGAAGAAACCCCAAGTTCCACATGTTCTAAGTGGAGGGATTTTTGTGTGTTTTTTGGCTTTAAAAAGAAATCACTTGAAATTTACTCATAGTATTCAGCTGTGTTTTGTTTAAAGGGTAATTACAGGTGAATTTCATTAGACTTTGAATGTGATGTGGTGCTTAAAGTGCTGGAATTTGTAGGGACCACAACACTATTTCACAGCCTCTGTGCACATTTGGATTTTTATGTGCTCACACCAGCATCTTCATTATATCTTATTAATAAACTCTATAATATATGCATTTGACAATGGAAGCAAAAAAGGAACATGAGCTGGTAAGTCTTTCAATTCTCACAAGAAAACCAAGGTATTACTTTGTTTGATGACAATTAATCAACTAAGAGGAAGATGCAGAAGACAAGCCAGCAGGAAGCAAGGGCCGCGGAAGCCCTAAAATTTCTGTCCCAAAAGACAGGCAGCATGCTTCTTCAGTTTCTTATCGTTTCTTTAAGTTTAGTAGTTGAAGAGGTTTTTGCATTTATCTTTGCAGCTGAATGAGTTCAATTTCACTCAGATTAGTGTAGAAATTTCTGAACAGCAGGTTAATCCTTCCTGCCTTCATGGGCAACTGAGCAAACAGACCCATATCAGTGTGGCCAAGTGTAAAATTGTAATTCCAGAGATTAATGTTGTCTTTCCTGTTTGCATTGAACTTGACCTCCATGTCTCTTTTATTTGATTTTATGTTTCGTTTTTGTTTTGTTTTTTGTTAACAGCTTCTGTCCAGGGCCCCTGGGAGAGGGCAATATCGCCAAACAAAGTGCCCTACTACATCAAGTAAGTATCAAACTATTATGATTAAATGCTTGGGGCTGTCAACTAATTATCTTAGCTTGCCTTGAAACAACTGTGAGGATTCTACTCTTTTTGGAGCCTACTGGTTCATACTGGATGTTTCAAGTGTAGCCTCCACTTCCATCGATAGCATAGAAAAAGATTTACATATAACAAAGAATTCTGAGGATTCATTGGGGTTAAAAGACAGTATAATCACCAATATACATTTGAAATGCAATTTTAAAAAGTTCAGAATTCAAGAAGAATGATATTGTGTATTGGTCCTTTCTTTGACTGTATATGTCTGTTCAGCTACCATTGCTTTAAACATCTTGCACCTTATTTTGCTGCTTGATAATAGGAAAGAAAATCAGTATTAAAAGATACAGCTCCTAAAATCTACCCTAGACTGAATTTTGCAAGGGGGTGGAGTTTGGGGTGAAATCAAAATACCCTCGCCCCCAAAGAGGCAGATTCCAGCTCTTTCAAAAATTATTTACACGTTGGCATAGCTAACTGGTAGTACTTTCAGTTAGGGATCAAAGCATGCAAAGTAGCCTCTTTTTCTGTTCAAAATTAAACATTTCAAGTGATAGTTGAATAGATCATAAGAGTGTTGGCTTCAGTGTGATATGCATTATATAGTTCTCTCACTGGTTGGACAACTCATCCATGAAAAGAGTACCAGAGAATGGGACAATTTCCTGTGACACACATTTAATTTTTATAGTCTATTCAACTATCACTTTTACAAGCTTTTTGATTTGTGTAGAAAGATCACTTTTTAATTCACCTATTTATTGCATTTGGGATCTCACAAAAAGGACTTCTCTGTAGTTTTTACTTCGTTGCCAACATGGGTAGAAAGCGCTTAATAATGCAGTCACCCTACTTTTTATAATTTATCTCATCTTATATTAGAATTCAATATATTGACGTGTTAAATGTGTACAATTAAGTATTTATTAATTTGCGAATTTTTCAGTGCAAATCATTTTTATCATGTGCAGCAGCATTTTGCATTAATCTTTTGTTGTGCCCACACATCTTGCATAACTCAAGACCATTAGCTGTTGTTTGAAAATACGGGAAATTTACATCTTAAGCTGTTGTCCAGCCTTTATATTGCTCCTGCTCTATGTCTGATTTCATAATAGAAATTATTTCTTTGCTATTGGTCTTTAAATTCTCAAAGGAGTTACCGTACATTTCTTGCCTGTTCAGAAAGCAAACATTATATCTGAACATTTTCTGAATTTGGACATGATTTTCTGCTGCAAAGCAACATAAATTGTTGATACTGAACATAAGAGCATATGTTGGGAGATGTCTTTCTTGCATATTTGATTGTCCATGTGTGCTTTTCTCATTTTCTTCATGATGCTTGGAATTTTGGATTTTTTTTTTACCCAACTCATCAGTTCTACATTTTCAGTGACAGATCACTTTATGAGTTCATAAATCAGAAAATAGTTGCTTCAAAAGCGTAAACAACATCCTCTTTGGTGTCTCAATGCTAGGCAACATCAAGCCACTTGGTTTTGACAGTTACAGCATCATATTTATCTAGTTGATTAATTAACAGCATCCAACAGTCATTAAAGTTTCTGCATTGTGGTTAAACTATTGCAATTTGCAGGAGGAAGAAAATAGAAACACAACACTAGCCGGGATTAAAGAGGCCACAACTTTATTAAAGGAATGTGGCGTGTCTATTAAGTCCAGCCAAGGGATTGATTATAACTCTTTCTGTTGCAAGCCCTGAGGAGATTGGCCTAGGCAGTCAAGCAAGCTAACCACCTGGCACAACTTTACTCTCCATCCACTCCCTTGTGGGGAGAAGTAGATTTACCACTGGTGCCTCCACAACCCCTGATGGTTGTACCGTGCCTTTATTACCAAACATCCCTACTTGTGGGCCACTCAGCCTTGAGTGCAGTTTAATTGTGGCTTTGCCATAGAAGCAGATCAGCTGTTGTATGCCATAGTGATGCCTACTTGTCATGTTCCTTTTAACAAATACCACACCATTTGTGAAGCATTATCTGCTTAGGATGGTGTTTAGGAGTTCTTACTAGAATCTCCCAAAAAATACCTTAAACAGAGAGTGCTTCCGTTATCATGTTACTATGTTGTCTGCATTGGTATCTTAGGGACTATTATTGCTGCCAGCTTCAATAAGGTGAGGCAGAAAACAAATAGAGATGTAGGCTTAACCCATTCACTTTCGTCATTTCCCAACTTTGTTAGTAAGCATATGACGCTTTCTGTTTGGATCTGAAATGTATTGCTTTTTTTCTTACCATAGTGTGAATTCATATTTCTGCCATCTCTGTGGTTAACAAGCAAGTTAGGTATGGACCAATCAGTCTATTTGTCAGTTTATTTGTTTGGTCCATGTCACTGGCACATGTGTTAAAACATCAATCTGTTCTTCCCTGTTTATGCTTTAAGCTGTGAATTAAAAAAATAAATCCACTCAGAAATTATAATTTCATTAGATATCAAAGTAAATATCTTCTAAACATATATCTTTAAATATAACAGGTTTAAATGCATTTCAATACCTAAGCCAAGAACTGAATTGTAACATTCAGAGAATAACAACAGCCATTATATCACTAAGTTCCCATCTGCTTATTAGTCCAGGAGGTGCAGATCAAGTCTGAAGGCCAACCTAAGGTTCCCCAAAGTACAAAAAGTACTTAGGAAAAATTCCCTAAAGGGGAAAGCCCCCAACCACCCCCATTAAAATTCAGTGGCACACAATATTGATAGATTTAGTGGGAAATAACCAACAACCAGGTTTGAGAGGGAATGGAATCAGGTAACTGTCAAGGGAAGTAGAAAGACATAGAGCTAAATAAGGTACAAGGAGAACCAATTTATTGTCTGGACAGATCGTTTCCAGGAGAGGAGGAATGGGACTATAGCAGGCATAGGCAAACTCCCGCCCTCCAGATGTTTGGGACTACAATTCCCATCATCCCTAGCTAACAGGACCAGTGGTCAGGGATGATGGGAATTGTGGTCCCAAACATCTGGAGGGCGGGAGTTTGCCTATGCCTCGACTATAGGATCCCTCCATAATTTCTTTTGACAAGCCAGGTTCAACAGGCCTCTTCCTTAACTGTCCTCTATCAGCAGCTGTTCTGTAATGCTATAGAAGTGAGAGAGATGAGGATACATAATTTCATGTTAAGAAACAACCATCTTTTAGTAGCCATTCCATCAGGTTTTTGTGCAGGGAGAGACATGACTGCAGGGCCCCTCCATTGGCTATGACATTTCCCCCCGTTCCTACTTTTATAAGCCTACCCCATCCCTCAATATATTGCAATAATATGCTCAGATATATATGGAAGCCAGCCCAAAACCTAAACCCTTTGTTGTTATATAGCTTAGCAGGCAAATGTATAGGTTGAAAAGAAGAAAGACATCCTTATTTCCTTCACCCTTCCATAAAATGCACCACATGGCAAAAAGCCTGAAAAGAACATCAAGGGTCCTACCCCAGGCTGATAGGATCTCTGAACAAGAGGACTTTTACTGAGTGCTGTTATCACTTGCTGCCTCCGAAAAATAAAAATGCGAACATCATACAACCTGTTAAAATGGTTTCTTCCGCTCTTGCCATGTGGTAGTATATTGCCTACAAAATTCTTATGACAATTGCAGGATTATCATCTTTTTCAGCTGTTGCAATCTGCAAGGACTGTGTTCAACTTTTATGAAGCTATTCCCATATGGATTGGCCAAATAAATCAAGCAGATACCCTTTGCTTCTTTTCCTAATGATTTTTTTTAAAAAAAAAATGCTTGCCTTGCATTATAAAAGTTGCATTTGATTACAATGTCTGCTTGGACACCCAGGAAATGCCTGCCTGGTAAATAAGGTAAATAATGAACTACAGGACATAGTATCAAGAGAAACTAAACAATATATCATAGGTGTTTAGCTATACGTACTGTACAGAAAAAAATGCCAACTATTATTTTTTTCCTATCAGATCTTCCTTTGCTTTGCTTTCCTTGCAGCTCCCCAATCTAGTCTTTTTGTCACCTTCAACATCTTATACTTCCTAGATCACATATTATCTTTAGTGCATAATTTACAAATAATCCCATTTCCCCCTAAGGCTAATACACTACATAGGTTTGCATCAGTTCAAAGTCCTGTGGAAAGAAGCATATACGGTAAGCAGAGTAGGCTTCTGACACTCTTTTATTTTAGCCAAGCCTTAATTTGTGCATCTGTTCATAGAATAGTTGATAGTGTCCCTGAACCAGTGTAGAGTACATTTCCTTCACCACTAAATAATTACAGAGGCTTCACACTTCAGGGATTAAGAGTAAGCATTTCCAGGTGTGAGTGCCATACTTCTGGATAGGGCTGTGGCCTGACAACTTATTTTCCGTACATTTACTGTTTAGTACCACATGTGCACACTCCTGCAACTATTCAAGCATCCCTAAAAGCAGGAGGCATTTTCAGTTTTTTAAAATATACATATTCAGAGCCATGCATCAACTCCTCGGCTCACCCTTCTCTGCAGCACTTTCTTCTTGTTGTTCAGGCTCCCAGAGAGTGGAGAAATCAGAGGCAGCTCTGGATTTCTTTGGCCACCCCTTCCATTTCTGTGCCTTGCAGCTGGGCTCCTGGGTCACTTCCAGTTTCCTGTAGCCTATCAATGGTATGGCCCTCATCTCGCATGGCCATTCTCTCCTCTCCATGGAGGCATCTCAGCCACTCTGCTTCATCTGATTCAACTGCTGGCACTGGCACCCACTTTTTTGCTGCTTCCCTCTCTTAAGCTGCTCAAGGAGTGTTGCTGTTCTTCCCACCATTTCAACTCAGGAACACCTCGCTCACAGGCCCTCCTCCAGGAAACACAAATCCCACTGTTGACACCAGCGTTGCACGCCACCCCAATCTCTGATTGGTGCAACATTCCAGGGGTTCCAGGTGCTTAATCAAGGTCCATGTTTCCTTTTGGAAATGAGGCACAATGGAAACTGTGGTGTTTTTAGGATATGTGGTTTATGTACACATAGCTCAGTTGGTTATAGTGTGGTGCTGAAAACACCAAGGTTGCAGGTTTGATCCTCATAAGAGACACCTGCATATTCTTGCATTGCAGGGGATTGGACTAGATGATCCTCAGCATGTCTTCCAATTCTATGGTTCTGATTACAACCTGAGCCTACGATGGAGGGGTTCAAAGCATCAACACCCCAAAAGGAACTTGTTTCTCCCGAAATCACAGCTTTATTTTCAAACAGAAATCAAACACCATACTCTGCCTGCTGCTTTGCTTCTTGGTCACATAATTCCAAACTCTCTACTCTGGCTTTAATCTATTGAGGGAGAGGGTCCCGCCCATTTGCTGCCTCACACCGTCCCTTTGATCCTTTGTTCTGTTTATAGCCCATCACCTAGGCAATCACATCAACACAGAAGGCTAGCCTGGCTTAATTAGCTTTTAACACTTGTAATATCCAAGGATTAGACATTTCTAGCACACTTTCTAACACCCCAAGCCTTAATTAAATTTACTTGCTGAATCTGAGGATTATAGTGGTCTGGCACCCCACAAACGCATAACACATACATAGGCAAACTCGGCCCTCCAGATGTTTTGAGACTACAGTTTCTATCATCCCTGACCACTGGTCCTGTTAGCTAGGGATGATGGGAATTGTAGTCCCAAAACATCTGGAGGGCCAAGTTTGCCTATGCCTGGCATAACACTATATTGATTGCACTTTACCAGTCAAACCTTTCACCGCGCACCTCGAGTAGCACTGTGATGCCATGTTTGCAATATTTAAGTAGGGAAGCTACATTTCCCACTGAAGGCAGAATAACTAACCATGAGCCATCTGTTGATGTTTCTGTTAAATGTGTGCCATTTGATAGTTTCCTGTTGCTTAAGACTGAAACTTAATTTTAAAATCCTTAACTATTTATCTAGTAGTACAAACAGGCAGAGGCGGAGCTAGCTGCTCCAGCACCCGGAGCAGTGCACATGCTGTGCACCCGGGGTAGGGCTAGCCGCCTGCGGGGGCAAGGCAAGCACCCCAAGGGGGCACCACCCATAGCAAGCGGCCCAGGGGGCGGCGCAGTGATGTCACCTCCCCAAATGACACCTGGGGCAGACCACACCCACCGCACCCCTCTTCCTCCGCCAGTGGAAACAGGTCCCAGGACTGAGGTCTTCCTCAAATGAAGCCTTGCAACCTATGCTCCTTGACATGGTATCACGAGTTTCTCTCTTTGTACTAATCTCTGACTTCATCCTTCTTCAATTATATCTAACTCAGTAACAATACTTGCCTTTGGCTCTTCATGCTGTGCATGTTCTTCCAACTGGACATGGTGGGGAGGAGGGAGAATCTGCACAGAAACCGTGCAGTATGAAATTATTTTTCTTTCCAGTACTTTTCTCTAAATTATTTCCCTCATAACCTTTTTTGTTGTTGTTCGTATTCAAATTATAGCAGTTGAGTGACTTTGGCCTCCTGGGGGAAATAACACCAGATGGATATTCATGAGCATGGCTGTGTCTCTTTGATAGGGATCCATATGTAACTTTCCATACAAATTAAGCCTTGTGATGATAACATTGTAAAAAAAAAAAGTAAACACAAATTCCCACTAACTCTGCTAACCTACTCATAGATTTCCAATCATGTTCTCTAGCTTTCTGTTGAGCACCAACAACTTTGCATATAACCATTTGTTTTTATTTTGGCATTCTCTCTTTCTATTCTACCTCTATTTTATTGTCTTTTATTGACACAGAGATTGTGCTCAGTATTACTAAAAGCATGTTTACAACAACATCTTAATTAATTTTCAGTATGCTTCCCAGAGGTGAAAAAGGTACTCAAGTTTGCCACTCACATCCATAGCATGCACTTGAAGCACATTTAAATCACATGGCTATAGTATCTTGTTAACTGTATTTTGTTAAAGGTGCTAGGAATTGTAGCTCTGTGGTATGTAAACTACAGTTTCCAAGATTCTTTGGGGGAAGCTGTATGCTTTAAATGTGCTTTAAACATATGTTGTGGATGGGCCATAGAAGACTGTCTTGTAGAATTTCATATTTAGAAATCAGCAGTAATGAGCAACCTTTTGAAAGCTCCCCTCAGATTGCCCAAATCCACCTCCTCCCCTCCTAAAACCTGGAATAATTCAGTTAATTTTTCTGTGCCAATCCAAGTGCTCTGAAAAACTACACACACACACACACACACACACACACACACACACACACACTAGCAGAGGCTTGACAGCCATATGTCAGGAGTGCTCTGATGGTGTTTCCTGCTTGGCAGGGGGTTGGACTCGATGGCCCTTGTGGTCTCTTCCAACTCTATGATTCTATGATTCTACTGTTTTAGAAAGCTGGAGCCTCTTTTCTTCCAGGTGTATTGTTCTATTAGTTTGTATGGGGTTGGGAAGATAAGGAGGCACTCATGAAAAAAACACCCATATCAAGTCAAAGTCTCAACAACTTCATCTGAAGCATGTTTCCAAGCATATTGTACATGTTGAAAAATCTAGTCTTATGAGCAACAGCTCTATTACATTAGTGTGAGGTCCTGAGCATACTATATACCTTTTGAACATTAACTACACTGAAAACTGTGCTTGAAAAATGAGAGAAACAACTATTTTTAAAACCTTGTCTTGTAAACCCCTTGCCCTTAAACATTTCTTTCCAAAGATTTCTTATTTCAATTACATTCAGAAGTGGACTTTGCATGATTTTCCAGAAAAGCAAAAAACTGATTAATCATAGACATTGCAGTTAGCTAACCTGTATATTTGAAGCATATTGAATACTGAAGTTCTAAAGTTATTTCTTATAAGACAGACTACAGCAGGGGTCAGCAACCTAAGGCCCATGGGCCACAAGCAGCCCATGGGGATTGTTTAACCAGCTTACGAGCCACCCCCAACCGAGCCACCCACTCGGTGAGTCCCCACGCGCTACGCTAAACCGGTGTAGCGTGGCGCGGGGACTTGCTTCCGTGGCACCAGAAATTGAGTCTGCGCAGACGCCGGAAATCGCATCTGCACAGACACTGGAAATCTCTCTCTCTCTCTCTCTCTCTCTCTCTCTCTCACACACACACACACACACACACACACACACACACACAATCTGGCCCCCAGAGGGATCTTCGCTGGAGTGAACCGGCCCAGGCGAGGTAAACCTTGCCGACCCCTGGACTACAGCAACATGTTGCAGCATATCCCTAGACTCTTTTTCTTTCCCTATTGGACAACATATTACTAAAGGAGGAGGAGGAGGAGGAGGAGTAGTTTGGATTTGATATCCCGCCTTTCACTCCCTTTAAGGAGTCTCAAAGTGGCTAACATTCTCCTTTCCCTTCCTCCCCCACAACAAACACTCTGTGAGGTGAGTGGGGCTGAGAGACTTCAGAGAAGTGTGACTGGCCCAAGGTCACCCAGCAGCTGCATGTGGAGGAGCGGAGACGCAAACCCGGTTCCCCAGATTACGAGACTACTGCTCTTAACCACTACACCACACTGGCTCTCAGACTCAGACTGGAACTACCTGTCAGCTCTGAACCTGAATATTTTACTGTTATATAGCTTAGAGAAGGAGCAGGGGCACTAACTTGGGCCCCAGGTTATAGGTGCCCAGCGTGTGTGACATCACATGCCCTGCAGCCTCAGAACCTGACTTTCTGTGGCACCAGAAGTCAGGTTCCAAGGTCTCATAGGGCCTCGCTAGGTGTTGCGTTGGGAGCCCCCCAATTTTTGTTGTGGGGGCTCAGGCCCCCAGGGCTCCCTAGAGATGGTGCCCCTGAGAAGGAGTATAGTATAAGCTTCAGGATACACTGCAGGGAACTCTCAGTCTCTCCCTGTTGATTTTCTCCCTACTGACATTTTCAATATGAACACTCTACCATAGACTTAACTGATAGTCTTGTCTAATCTACCTGCCTTTCAGTTCCTTGAGACACACACTCCCATGGTGGAATGAAAACTGCCCATAGTTATCAATGCAGAATTAAAGGACTATAGTGTAGCTGTGAATGGATAGCAGCATGCCCTCCTACATCAAGCAAAGGGTGGCTATAAAGATACAAATTCATTTATTTGCCATTTAGTATGAATGCAGAAGTTTCTTCTCCAGATAGTGAGCTTTTAATTTACAAACTTATATAGTTCTGCATGCTTTGGGGCTCCCTGAGTATGAAGAAAACAGTACCTATTTTTTAGATATTTGTTTTGTTTCCAAAATGATATTCCAATTCTAAACGATTAGGAGTTTAAATTATTAATATTCATTAAAATGAAATGTGCTAGCTTAAGTTAACTGCTGTCTCAGATAGGCAATGATATGTCAGTATTTGTAGGCAGGAAAAATGGTAGAAATGTTTTTTTAATAATTATAAAATCAATTGAACAATTTAAGATCTGCCTTGAACTCTACGGCGAAATAGAGCAGCAATTGGGCAGACTATTAGTTTCTAGAGATGTGGAAGTGATCTTGTCCTTCTAATTGTGTGAGATAAATATTCTTCTACCAGTAAAGACCAGCTAGTTTCTCAAGGGTATTCTAGCCTTTAAAATCTACCTGTTAAGACTTGAATGAAGTCCTCAGCAACTCAACACTGTGCTTCTAAACTCTGGTATGCACCATTGTCACGCTTGTGTTATTGGCATCTGTCGGGTCATGTCTTTTAGACAAACATTTAGACAAACATTATTTATTTTCAAGTGTCCACATCCTTTCTGAAAATAAATAAAGCTCTGGTCCCTCCATTTATGCTACTGACGAATACACTACACATTGATCTGACCAGCTTCAGCATTTCAAATACTTTGCTAACTTGCTTGGCAAATTTCAATTTAGTATTTATTGTGCTTACAAAAAACTATGCTATAAAACTATACAAAACCCCAGAGTCCAGCTGTTTCAGTGTGGTATTCTGAGGCAGGCCTTTCTTCATGAGATGCAACAAGTGGCCTGTTTTTGTGATGCCTGTGTTGTTGTTTTATAGAGTTTATCAGTTTGGTGAGAAATCACTGTCTAAGTTCAGAAGAGTAAAAGGCAAAGCTGTTGAAGCAGTTGGTATCCCCTAGCCATGCAGTACCCGATTCTTGCACAGCTCTCTTGAAATATTGATTGATTTAGGTCTATGCCACATTGAAGACAAAACAAACGGGCGTGATGTTTTTGACAAGGATGGGAAACATGCTACCCATAGTGCTGCATCAGAATCTTGGACTTGCATGAAGTCTAAGGGGGTTGGGAGGCAAAAGTAAAGGCAGGTTGTACAATAGTAGTGGCCATGGCATGGGAGCAAGAAAGGCTGGGCACAGAATGGGAAAGTGGTAGTTTAAAACAATAGCAGAAGTTTGAGTATAGCAGGGTTGGAGGGAACTGACATGAGCTTTTTGGTGTTAGTTTCTCTGTTTGTACCTATCTCTGATGTTTCTTCTTGTTAAAACTAGTCTGTTTTTAAAAACAATCTCTCAGTGTCCATCCGTGCATTACTTAAACCTCTGCTTTTGTTTTAAATCTTAATTTTCCTCTCAGTTTTTCTTCATCACTGCTTTATTCAAACTCCTCCTGTTGTTGAAAACTACCATTTCCCACTCAGTTTCCTCCATCCTTTCTTTACTCAAACTTCTGTCATTGTTTTAAACTACCACTTTCTGCCTCTCATTTTTCCTCCTTTCCTCTATTATTTCTCATATGGTTTGTTTAGGACACCCACATTATATTTTATCTAATTTTATTCCAGGGGACAGTTTGTCTTAACCTCCTAGCCCCTTTTAGCAGAATCTTGAATTGGTGGGGATTTATTTCATGGACTAATAACTGATGTTTAACATGTGGCAGTGCACTCATTTAAGTCAGCATAGCTCATTAGCTGCAGTCTTAACTTTACAGATTTATACTAAGTATTTGGTCCCTTGATTTCTGCTCCAGTGTGCCATTCAAGGCCAAGGCCATTGATACTTATGGAATTATCCACAATATGTTTTGACCTTGCTTTTTTACTGTCCAGTAGGTATAGTATATCTCCCGAGCAATTGACCTTATTTAATGGTAAAAAGGATAAAATACATTTCAAGCGTAGTAATCACTTTGACAAATGTATAGTGATGGAAACTGACAACAACCATAAAAATGTTAAGTAACTTTAAGCACTGTAGACTAAAATGATAATGGACTAATTCTTTTGCACTGTTGGCATTTACTGTAAGCAGTGTTAAGTTACTACTCTTGCATATATTTGTATGCTACGTGACTTCCATTTCACATTTGCTCAATTTACTAATAAGCTGGTAAACATGAATCTAAGGCTCAATCTAGCTTGTAAAAATTGGGTTATATTAATTCTGCTTCATGCACCATTATTTAGAAATTACAGTCAGTCTAAGTGCAAGATTGCAGAAGGGGAAACAAATGAAAAATATTCAGTGTAATTAAACCAAAGGAATGAACATTAATTTTAACCTAATTATATCCAGCTATTTATCATTTGTTTTCCTTTGGCTTGTGTGAAATATCACAGAACAGTAAAAGTATTCCATCATGTAATTAATTTATGAAGTACCGAAACATAATACAATCTTAATGTTTCCAAACATATCAGGGGTACCTAATGTCACACAGTTTGCACACACATTTCAGTGAAAATTGTTTATGCAATTCATTTAACTACAGTTTGTTTCAGTGTAGTGTTATTGCTGGTGCTATATGTAGTTATATGCCACCCCAGCCTCCAAGCAGTGTGAGATTCCAGGGGTTCCTGGTGCTCACCCAGGGTTCAGGGATCCTATTGGAAATGTGGCACAGCTGAGACTGTGGTGTCCTTATGACATATTGTTTATTTGCACCTATATACAACCTGAGCCTACAGTGGAGAAGTTCACAGCATCAGCACCCCAAAAGGGTCTTGTTTCTCCCATAGCCACAGCCTTGGTTTCAAACAGAAATCAAACATATCTCTCTCTCTCTCTCTCTCTCTCTCTCTCTCTCTCTCTCTCTCTCTCTCTGATTTTCCAGACTCAGCCTTTCCCCCCTAGGTCACACCGCGGTGAACACTCAGTTCTGCCTTGTCTTCTAACTAGCTCAGAGCTGGAGGAGGGGCCCCACTCATTTGCTGTCTGGCACTGAGCCCTCTCATCTTGGCTTTCTTAATGACCCATAACCTTTCCTTTCTTTCCTTAATGGTTCATCTCCCAGGCAATTACCTCACCAGGAAACTGGCCTGACTTATATTTTAACTCATGCTGAATCCAGGAGTTCAGTGTCTGACACCCAGTTTAACATTCAAAGCCTTGATTAAATTATAACACTTGCTAGGTCCAGAGATTATAGTGGTCTGGCACCCACAAACTCATAACATTATGTTCATTTGACTAATTAAATATTTTAAAATACAATATAATCAAAATGGAAAACATTACCATGATTCAAATGTCCTTATTTCAGTATAAGTAAACTGACATATATAAAATGTTGCTTTGTTTTATACAATTCATGCTAAATTGTTATTTAAAATATAGTATAAAAACTTATAGTATAATTTCTCAGTAGCTATTCATAGATGTATAAGGAAATGCCCATACAAATAAAACAATTTTCAAAGAAGGGAAGAAAAATACAACAATGGGAAGGAGAGGAAGGTGGGTTGTGGTGTGTCAGACAGACATTATAGAAGAAGTCAGTGTAGGCTACAGTTACATCTGTTGGGCACTATACTGACAACTATAGAGCATAAGTCTCAAAAAAAGTTATTAGGTGTACAGTTAAATCATACAGTGGAATCTATTCTTGAGTCTATATTTGAACAATAGGGGTTTGTATTTGAATCTTATACTTGGATTCCTTCATCTTGAAATCATTAGAAAAACTGGAGTGAAGAGTAGTCGGGAAGAGCTATCTCTATTTTTCTATGTTTAAATCTCAGTTATAAAGTTAGTTATCAAAATACATATTTCAAACAGCATGTGGAAGGAAGGATCTGGAAAGAAGGAAAGTCCCTTTGGTTTAAAGACTGTTTTGATTTACAGCAACAATCCCCACATTATTCTTAAAGGTTGATATTCATGCCAGTATGGTTCCAAAGCTTTGCTCATCACTTGCCAGAAAGATTACAGGAACCAGTTTCTAGGTGTGTATGTTTTTAAATGGGGATTTACCTTTATAATTTTATTCAATTGCTATACGGTCATATGAAATCAGGTGGAAAGACCTTGCACCAGTTGAGCTCCTGCTATACAAAGATTCCTCTGTGCAGTGTGTATATATAGTGCATTAAAGTAATCTGTCTTGGAAGCAGTGGTGGAGGAAGGGGCTTGGGCGCCTGGGGCGGCGCGCCCAGGGGCCAGGCAAGCTGCCCATAGGGACAGGGCACACCGCAGGGGCTCCAGAGTCTGCCTGCCTCCTCCCACAGCCGCTTTACAGCTCAGGCGGAGGCAGCAGGCGGACCAATTGGGCAGAGCGGAGCCTGCACGCGCTCAAGCCACCATGTCTCTCCCAGGAGAGGTGCATGGCTCGGGCGCACTGCAGACCCTGTGGTGAGTGCCGCCCGGCATTTTGTCACCCCTCAGTGGTGACACCCGGGGTGGGCTGCACCTACCACACCCCCTTCCTCTGCCCCTACTTGGAAGTTACCACAACATAGATAACTGAGTCTAGGCCACCTCTGTTTCAGGTAGGGTTGCAGCTTGTAGAGGATCACTCTATGCAGGTAAACAGCATTCTGTGTCACAGGAGCAACTTGCACTTCCAGTGAACAATTTTTGCTTCCATATTATTATACCTGAGTGCTTACTGGCTATAAATGGAATGAACAAGGAATTTTAAACCAGTGAGACAGAGATTATCCAGCTAGCAGTAATCAATTTACTTACTAGATAAGGAGTTGATTTTATGAGGCTTATTACAATCTTATAAACAATGTGAAGCTTTGGTAATAATCCGTATGCCACATATTTGTACTGATTTAAAATACTCATCAGATACACATTATATTGGTAAAATTGAATTAGATGTTTAAAAGTGTTATGAAAAGAACTTCTGTCTAAGTTTCTTTGAGTAAACGAAGTGTTTTTAGGTTTTGTGGGAAGAATGTTACGATAATAAGAATTTGTCTCTGGTGATTATGGACTGCATTCAGAGTGGTGCAATGCAGTTGAAACTCTGTAGATCAGTATCAACTTGCAAACATAGAACCCAGGTGGGCAGAAGAATCAATCTATATATTCCTGAGTAATTTACAGTAGATTAGCAAGGACTCCAGTTGTTTAACAGTAGTATAAAGGAACCTTTTTACAATTCTGAATTAGGCTGCTGAGATCTTGGGAGGGAAACCAGGAGCGTGTTTCTGGACTATGAGCTCATTTCTAGTACTGATTCCTGGACTGTTCAGGTGTTCACAGTTACCCTGCTTCTTCATCTTGAGTGTATGTTGCAACCACCCAGCCACTATTTTGCACTTGGCTCTGGTTGGCTGATCTCTAGAACCCTGAGATCAGCTAGCCAGAGCCAGATGCAAAATAGTGGGGGGAAATACCATAGATTCAATATTTCAGACACCTCAACCAGCTACAAAGAGCTGTGCCCAGTGAACCGACACAGAAGCATGTGTGCTGTGTACCCACAGAAGTTTCTACAGACTTCAGATCTGTGTTGCTGTTACATAAAAATGTACATTCAGATACAATATCCCATCTTCTGTTAGTATACTGGTGCATGAAACTGAAGGAAAATGAAAGTACAGTTGGCATTGTGCCAAAATCTTTTTACAAAGCTCAACATAAGGAAGTTAGGGCTGATTTGAAGCAAATACTTTAGGTGCTCTGCAAGTTGGCTGAGTCAGACCGGACTAATCAATCCAAATGGGATTTTGTTCTCACAAATGGAAGTGGGCACACAATTTTCTCTTGATTATCTTTGCAACTTTTTGAAGTCCTCCCCAAATCTGCTCCAGAGGTTTCTGGGATCCTCTGGTACAGCACAAGTTAGTGCAGGGTGCAGCAAGGGAGAGGGGGAATTGGCAAAAAACAGCCCCCCACCCCTCATTTATGGAAGCCTCTGCAGTATTTAATTGACAAATGTGGTGGCATGACAGGTTGCAGAACTGACAAATAATGCCCCCTGTTATGTACTGAAGTTCTCACCCTGGGCCAGCAGGGGGATACTGTAGATAGTTATGCAAATGAAGGATCGAAAAGTGACGTTCAGTGATTGGATAGTTTTGTATGCAAATGAAGGATCGGAAAGTGACGTTCAGTGATTGGATAGTTTTAGAACGTTGCAACAGTTACAATTGTTCTGTAGCTCTATATAAGCAGGCTGACTGAGCTCCTCAGCTTAGTTCTGTTCCAGCTTACAAAATAAAGAGCTGCTTTGGAGAAATCGCTGTGTCGTCTGCTATGTCAACCCACAACTTAACACCCCCCATTGCATTTTCAAGTGCCTGTACTGGATCACAGCTCCTTTAAAAATGGGAAGGTACCTTCTGTTCACAGAAGTCCTCCTTTCAGTCATAAAAAAGATGTGCTGAATTAATAGAAGTGACATTGGAGTTCTATGATAAATAAGCACTAGTGACTTCTGAGCAAGTTAGAGCAAATATGTGTATTGCTTAGCATTTCACAGGGCTCTGTAGTTTAAGATAAATGTCTAAAAAAAAGAAAAAAATATCACAACAAACCCACCTTATTGTGGTTTCAGGCAAAATAAAATTAGAAATGGGAATGGGAATGGAAAGTGGATATCAACATTCTCCTTAGCTGGAGTTTCCATCCTAGACCTAGGTAACAATTTGGACATCAGTATTGTTGACTGACCTAGAAAGTTTACTCAGGTGTAGCTGCAGTAGTAGCAGCTGATCAGCTTCATCAGTGGTCTTTATAACATGAATGCTTATAGGTTTAAACATAATTCATGAAGAGGAGGAGAGCTCCTTTTATACATCACCAGATATAGGACTGAAGCCATATGATAAGGCTTTTGCATAAGTGTTCTCTCTTCTGGACTGCCTTGACATTTATTTTACTAAGATTTCAAGTACTCATGTATAAATAAGACTCACAAAAACTGATTCAGGATAAACAATAAAAATGCTGGATTAGAAACTTATTGCAGGAAATATTATGCAATTGATTAACACAAGCTACTCTCCTGGAAGAAATTAACTGTAACTGAATCAAATTTAGATGGTCCGTCACAAAATGAATTAGAAATCTGCCTCATCCTCTGTAGCCAGGATGGAAATGAAAGCTTATTATAGCCTCTTAAAAATCTAGTAAATAATCTTGCATGGCGAATACCTTTTGTCTGCTAATTCAAAAGGCTTCCTTCAAAGAAGTTTGACTACCAGTTAGAACTAAAATGTCAGTTCTTAGTGGTGCAAGTAATTTTTGTAAGAGTCATGTTTGTAAAATAAGCAATCAGTCAAGAATGCTGTCTTTTTTCAAGGAAAAAAACCCCGTCTTTAATTGTACACAATATGGCATGTCATCACATAATTTTAGAAGATATTAAAATAAATAAACTGGGAAGATCTAATGCAGTGTACAGAGCACTGTTGTAAAATGATTTGACAGTTTGTCATTTTAATATTTTAGCTTTAGTAGCCTGCCATGCTGAAATTAATATCATAAAAGTATTGTGTAGGAAGGCACATATTATAAATGGGAGATTATGAAAAAGAAAATGTCAATATTGGTTTAGATGAACCAGCATTTCATCCTAGCAATATTTTGCTGTTCAACCATCATTTTTATACATTTGAGACTTTTTCAGAAACAAACAAAATGGGAAATGGAATTGCAGCTACATGCTGAATTTTGCTTCACAGAATCAGATTAAGAAATGGCCTTTCCTGCTTTTTGCCAGGGTATCCATTTTAGTTCAGCTTTGCCTAATGTGATTTTATTCAGCACATTGTCAAATTTAGCATTTGTTGGATAGCCTAATGTACATTAATTTTACATAATTTAAGAGTAGAAAGCTAAGGTTCCAACAAATAAAGATAATAGACAGTAGCAACAGCACTAAATAGGTTACAGTCCTATATAGTGTAAATGTCCCTGAGAAAAAAATGGATATGTTATTTAGTGTTAGAAACATCTGTGGCAATAATAGCAAGATAAAACAAGAATCAGTTAAATCTTACTTAAATAAAACTTTATATAGGAAGATCTAACCTGCAAATTCAATTGCAATCAGTTATTAATAACAAGACATATATGCGCATTATATTCCTGTTTGGTGTATCTGCACACAAACAACAACAACAAAGGGTCCAGTCCAAAAATACTGCAAATAAAAGCTAGCAAATACTATGTTTACTAGGAAATACTTATGCCCTTAAGTAAAAATGAACTTAAGTAGATTTTGGAAGTTATAATTAAAAATGCTAGGCTCTTTCTCATCATTGTACCGCATGTCAACATTATCTACTTGTATTATTTTCTTTTCAGAAGTTCCCAGTTTAAAGGTTCCCCTCAGGCTTGTATTCATAAAGTGGTTTTTAGGGCAAGCCACTACGTCTCAGCTTTATTGCTTTCCCCCAGTTAGGGATAGGGGAGAAGCTGATGCAGTTCACACTTTCTAAAACAACATGCAAACTAAAACACATCCATCCTTCAAAATTTGCACTTTTCTGAATTTTGCAATGCAGTTCTCCCACCAAGTGATGTGTACAAAAATGTCTATATAGTATGGTAAAAGTATGCATATAAATGCATTTATGTTGTTGAAAATAACAGACACATATGCAGTACATTAGAGAAAATTGTTTTGTAGAAATGTGTGCATTAGGAGAAAATTGAATTTTGATTGAGACTTTTAAAAAGAAAATCGCAAACTGATGTGGAGAACTGAATTTAAGATTACCTCACGTAGGATAAGAAAAATGAGATAAACCTAAAATGACACCGCCTACCCCCAATATTTGAGAAATGATATCTCCATGAATTGGATTCAGACATTGAGATAGCAGTCTGTAGACCCAACCATCAGAGTTTCACTGAATCTCCAGTTTAATGAGGATCAAATCCTTAGTGGTCTGTGGCAGTGTTCTGTTTCTGTTTCTGTGTATAATTTCCACATCTCTTCCACCCATGACATGTACAAAGTCCTGATGGGACAGTTTAGTATCTTCTAAGTCGTCAGAGATCAGTAAACGAGAGAGCGAGCATTAAAATAGCTTGTGCAAAGAATGTTACCCCACATAACAAAACCCAAATCCAACTGAGCACAGCACACATTGATTTATCATAAAATGGTGCTTTGTTGATACAGTTTTAGGGTACATTCTTGCTACCACGTATACACATGGATAAGTCATAGTGGCTTGACTTCAGTGGATGGATGGATGGATGGATAACTCAGACCAGGAATGAAGTCTTAAAATAAATTTCCCTTTATATCTACGGATCTTTCCTCTAATGTTTTAAAAGAACACACAAACTGATTTTAACATTATGAGATAACTGCACATCTTAACAGTGACTTTCCTCCTGTATTACCTTTGCCAAAATCTTTTTTAAAAACACAGGTATAATTTTCATTTACCTTGAAATCGGGATGATGTGCAGAATCCCTTTGTCACTGTGGACAACATCAAACAAGACAAATGCCCTACATGGAAGTGTATTACATTTTAATGTTTCCTTTTTAAAAGGGGGGAACAAAATCCCTGTCATTGGTAATTACTGTTGACAGTGTGGGCTTTGTAGCAATCTACAGACCTGTACTTTGTGCATCAACATTCCTTATTATTCTAATTAAACTGGAACATTGTGCCCTTGCGAATCATTAATGGGTTTTCATTTCATGAATGACATTTGCAGGAGTTAAAACAGGCAGTTCATATAAAGTCCACAGGCAACTGTGTTAAAATTAGCATCACCATAGCAACAGTCTTCCATCATTAGCATTCAGGGCTACAGGAAATGTTTTGTTGTGCTTTTGTTTGCAAATAAAGGATTTTCTCATACATTTTGCATTGGGGGGAATCTGACAAAATGCACTTCAGTTAAAATAAAAATATTCCACAAAATGTGGTGCCTTTGATTTAAGTATTTGGGGTTTCCCCCTCCCCTTGTGCATGTGATTTCATAGTCTAACCTCCTGAACAGCTTTTATTCATTGCTCATGTGCTATTCTGCAGAAAAGCCTTGTGTAGTCTTTAATTCACGTTTTAGCGGAGGTAAATTTCCCCCTCTACCTTCTTTCTAATAGGAGGGTTCATACTTAAAATAATAAATTAAAAACTTCCGTAAAAGGATGGAAAAACACAAGAGTTCCTCTGCTCTCACTTTCTGCCTGCTGGCAAGAGCCTGGGAAGGCTTAGGATTTCCAGTTACCTTGCCTTAAGTTCCTCATTGGCCCACTTTAGGATTGCAGCCTAATAAATGTATAAAAACAGTATGAAACTACTATGGAAACATCATTAGTTCTAAAGGGGGGGATCTGCATCCTTTGTTTTTAGATATGTGCATTATTCAAAGCATGTATAATGATTTCTGTGCAATTTCACACACATTTTACCTACCAAACAAAACTAAATTATACTAATTTAGCCAAAAAATATCATTTGAAAATTCCCGTCATATTACAACTTTTTAGCACCCCTCATTTTTTAAATTGAAAGCTGAGAAATTCAACATGCCCTAAAGATGAAACATTTCCCATTCCCTGTCATACAGAAGGCAATACTATTCATACAATGGTGTTTAGTGGGTGGGGGTGGGGGTGGGTGGGTGTTTTCAGGTAGATAGATATTTCTGGTGACAGATTACTCATGGGAATCTTTTCAGGCAATGTTTTCGTTCTACACATATGTTCCCCAATCAGTAAAGATGATAGGCACACAAGGTGGCAGGGCCCCCTTGGTGGTGGCCCTGGGTTGTGGAAGCCCCTTCCAACTGAACTATGCATTCCCCCACAATGCAGGACTTCATGGAGCCCTTAAATTATTATCTATTCTAGGCTGCCTTTCCATAACACTGTTTTCTAACATGTTACAATTTAAGATATCTGATGTATATTAATGTGGCTTGCTGTATATGCTGTATATGCCTAAAAGGCAGCCTTTAAGTATGTGAAATATTTTTTTTAAAATCTAGCTAATTAATTGACTAAATGTTTTAGCCTTACATTGGAAACATGTTGTGTTGTGCATGCAGCTAATTATTCAGAGCACACAGGCCAATGGAGATAAGTTTAAGAAATATGCAAACTCCCTTTTTCTAAATAATACCACTTAATTAAGAGAAACGCTTCTGTGGTTTATATTCTCTCCAGCACTGGCCTAAGCACCCTCTTTGTGCTATGGTCCTTTATCTGTAGGAAAGAAAAAACAGTGATTCTTGGCTAGGCATGTTAATTCATACTTATCTGTATTTGCTAGTGGCCTGGTTCATATGTCACATCAAACCTTAGTTAAAAATAAGCTAGGGTTTAAAGTGGATTAGCAGTGTGCAAGCCACCTCTTTGTTCCTTTTCTGCTTTTGTTGCCATGCCGGGCAGGAAGCAAATCAGAGGATGGCTTTGTGTTACATGCAAACCAGCATGTTTGGTTTGTTTCTCCTATGAACAGAAGCCAAGGTTTGTTCTTGACTTAACCACTCATGGTTTGTTTAGAGAAGACAAACTATGTGTGCTGGTTCACAGATGACATGAAGCCAGCCTCTGGTTTGTTTCCTTGCTGGAATGCTGAAGGAAAGAATGGGAACAAAATGGAAGCTTCTTCACTTTAAGCTACAGCTTACATTTAACTGTGGTTTAAATGTGATGTGTAGGGACGCGGGTGGCACTGTGGGTTAAACCACAGAGCCTAGGACTTGCCGATCAGAAGGTTGGCGGTTCGAATCCCTGCGACGGGGTGAGCTCCCGTTGTTCGGTCCCTGCTCCTGCCAACCTAGCAGTTCGAAAGCATGTCAAAGTGCAAGTGGATAAATAGGTATCGCTCCGGCGGGAAGGTAAACGGCATTTCTGTGTGCCGCTCTGGTTCGCCAGAAGCGGCTTAGTCATGCTGGTAACATGACCCGGAAGCTGTACGCCGGCTCCCTCGGCCAATAAAGCAAGATGAGTGTCACAACCCCGGAGTCGGTCACGACTGGACCTAATGGTCAGGGGTCCCTTTACCTTAAATGTGATGTGTAAACCTGGCCAATATCTGGGTGGGGAAAACAATGTGGTTCCAGTTTATTTTATGCATTCCACCTTTCCAATGGCTTCTCTGTGACACTGTGCAAGCAGAATACTATTCTGCCTAGAAAGGCAGGTTATTATTTTTAGCAAAACTTTTCTTGAAGGGTAAAATTCAAAAAATGAAATACATAATAATGCTTCTTTGGAATTTTGGAATTTGAGGCTAAATCCAGTACCACAGTGGTTTACAAACAAGTTTAACATATAGCCCATGCATTTTATACATACCCTTTACAAAACCAGCCTTGTAGTTTCCAGAGGGCTAACCAATTAAAAATTCCTATGGCACGTTAAAGCCTAACAAATTTATTATGGACTAAATGCACTCATAGACTAGAGTACATTTCATGAGATATGGCAGTTCCAGGGTTTTTTCCTTCTTCATTTAATTACAATTTACATGTCATTAAGAGCATAAAAGTGCTAGATTTCTAAACATGTAATCATCTACTTTAATGTCCTCTAAGATGCTCACCACAGGCTGCAATCCTATGCAAGCTTCCCCAAGAATAAGCTCTGTTGAATAAAATCATTCTGTGTAAACGCCCAAAAGATTGGACTGCATAGTTGCATGAGAATAATCACTGAAATCACAGTTCTTTTGAATAAGTGTGCATACAATTGGGTTGTATGATGCATATTTAGAATAAGCTTCCTGAAGTACTGTAGAGGAGAAATAGAATAACTGCTAACCTCATTTATACACCTACATGTGAACAATCACTCATTGTTCTTCCACAAAAGCAGCTTGTATTTCTCATATTTGCAAACTTGATTTACCACTTTTTCCTTTTAAACCTTGTTAGGATTCTTTTATTTTATTTTATTCCTTTGTTTGTCTCATATTTCACTAAAGTGAGGGAAGTGCTTGCTGAGATGTTACACAGCTGTCCTCTCATTTGAGCTTCTCAGGCACTGGATATCACCACTGATTACATCTTATAATTATATTCATTGAATCCATCTTGAAAATGGCATGGTTTTCTGTTAAGCATCCTATAAAAATGGCCTCACCATCACCCCATTAAAGCTTGTGCTGAACCTCTTATTCTACAGTCCATACAAATAAGTTGGAGACACTTACTTAACTATCACATTTGAAAATATTCCCCTTAAATGGTGGAGTTCTAAAAACTCCAAAGGAGCATTTGCACTGACAGGCCTGCACATTCCATTGGCAAGCGGGTATCAAGCTCAGTTCAGTTTCTCGTTATCCCTGGAAAGCTTTGAACTACCTAATGTATAATATATAACTTCCAGCATAATAAGCATCTTGATGTTTTTCCTTTCACTTCTTTTACTGAGATTATTTTTTCAAATTGTTGTCCTGATTTTTTTTCTTGCTGTTCCTAAAAATGTGATTGCTTTGATCACTAATTTATTTTAACACACCTAGACAGATGTTCTGATTTTCTGTGGACTACATATTTTATTAGCCTATGACTCGGACATGGGCTGATACTTTTAATGGCTTTCAGATTTAAACTCATCAACTTTCATTCCAGAGCTGCTGTACTTTGCTGCAGCTCTGCAACTGCAGATTGAAAAGGAGAAGGAGAAATGTTGCCAGGTCAGCAAAGTAAAGGTAGAGATGTCATCACTAAAATGTTTTATTTTTGTAGCACAAATTCTTTTCTTGGCTGTTCCATGACTCAATGCATTAAGCAGGAAAAACTTAGTTTCAACTGGCCTTGCTTGCTATATCCAAATCACTGATATATTTTTAATATACCACATTAAAGTGGGAATGGCTATCTTCCCCTTCTAAGCAGAGCTTGAATGGCCATCTGCCATGGATGCTTTAGTTGAGATTATTGTAGTGTAGGGGATTGGACTAGGTGCCTTCCAACATTACAATTCTATGATTCTATGAACAAGTCATCACATTTATTGCAGCATGTTCCCTTTATAATGTTTAGAAAAATATTGATCATACGTAGTAAATATTTACTAAATGAATTGACAAAACTAAGTACAATATTACAGAATATGGTGGGCGGAAAACATCTTCTGTGGCCCTGGTTGGTGGAAGATAATTATCAAGGCAATAAGATATGTAAACAAGAAGTATATATTTCAAATCCCCTGATGCCTCTGTTGTTACCATTACATTCTAATGGCATGAATAAAGGTAAAGGTACCCCTGACCGTTAGGTCCAGTCACGGAATACTTTTCCACAAAAAACTTGTAGAGAAATTTGCAGCTTTAAATATATTTAACATTGGAGAATGATGGGCATAGTTAAGAATGTGTAAGATTTGTGTCAGTTAATGCTCATTTGAAGTACATACTTTACAGTGCAAACCTAATCATGTCTACTCAGAATTAAGTCCTGCTGAATTCACTGGGGCTTACACCCAAGAAAAGTAGGGTTAGGACTGCAGTCTAAGGCCTTGTGCCCCCACCCCCCCAGTACAAATAGCAATTAATCTTAATAAGCACTGCCTGTGTATCAATTTGTGTGTGTTGAAGTCTGGAAGGCAATTAACACTTCTTTACTACCTTTTATTAGTAAAGGACTATAATTGATGGCTAACTATAATTTTCCCCAACAACAAAGAATTTTGGTCTCTAAGGTAGATTTTACCTCCAGATGTGTAGTATGCCATACAAATAGATTTTGAAGAATTCAAATGGTAGAAATAGGTCTATTTAAGTTGAATGTTTTGGTATTCACAATTTTATGATATAGAAAATAGATATCTGTAAAAATGTATCTTATCAATCATTAAATTATCACTTTTTTTGTCAAGGGTAAACAGCTTTTGGGCTCTTATCCTATTAGCCTAAGACTGAAAACTAGTGGATGTGATATTTTGAGAACAATTTTTGGCCCAGGGCTGTTTTCTCTTTTGGGCAACTTTCCTGGGGCCACATGCTACCAGTGGGTGGGACCAGAAACAAACATGAGTGGAGGAATGAATGTTGCATTTTACCTTCGTACAACAGACTGCTTTCTAGATATACTCCCACATCCTTCTCTATCAGAATTCAAGGGCACACCCCACATTCATGGATGGTGAGAAACAGAGCTGGTGTGGGATGTGGCCAAGGGTGGGGAGGCGTGTAGCTAAGAAGGAAGTGTGACATGGAGAGAGCCCTGAGGGCATTCTAGAGGCATTCAGTTCCACCAGTTTGAGATTACAGTGGTACCTCTAGTTACATACTTAATTCATTCCGGAGGTCCGTTCTTAACCTGAAACTGTTTTTAACCTGAAGCACCACTTTAGCTAATGGGGCCTCCTGCTGCTGCCGAGCCGCCGCGTGATTTTTGTTCTCATCCTGAAGCAAAGTTCTTAACCCGAGGTATTATTTCTGGGTTAGTGGAGTCTGTAACCTGAAGCGTATGTAACCTGAAGCGTATGTAACCCGAGGTACCACTGTACTTGCATATGTTTTAAGACAAAGCATTCTGCATAACCCACACAGTCTTTTCCATGAGTCAAAACTGCTTATCTTCGCGCAAGGCGCTCCTATTTTCCACTAGTTTTCCTACTCCAACAGATCTGAGATCTGCACTTTACAAAATGAAAGTTACCTACTGTGATTATTTTTAGTCAGTAGCATTGCATTTTCTGTAATACTATAACTGGGATAGTAACAGAGCAGGGAGAACCAAGAGTTTTGCTTTACTAAGAATGCACCGGGTGGAGGGCTTCTAACAAAACAAGACTCCAATAATTATTTCTTGGAGAAGAGACACTGTACATTGTTTCTAGGTGGAAACCTGATTTTTGTATCTGAGACTCTAATAGGATAGGTCTTGTGCCCTGATATCACTGAACAAATACAAGTGAAATACAGTATTATCTTTGTGGTTCTGCTATCCATAGGCTCAAGAACCATCTCAGCCACTGTACATACAGTTTGCCTCCAGACTTTCCTGAGTGTAAATAAAAGCTGTAGAGCTGCCAGCATAATCCAAGCCAACATATTAAAATTCTGTGCAGCCTTGGGCTTATTATGCAACCTGCAAGCCTAATCTTGTGATGGTGTGTGTTTGCACACACATACATGCAGAAGGTAGATAACAAATGCTGGAGAAGGGAAAAAATTGTGTGGTTTCTGAAGGTCACAGAATCTTTAATTTGTCTCTCCCCTCCCCCCCCCACTTACTCAATTAAAGTATTAGTGGATACATTGAATGATATAACAGAATGTGATATTATGTACGTATATGGAATTAGAAGGAGTGAAAGCAGACACAGATTTCTGCCCCTCCAGCTCTGTAAAAGTGAATTGGATGGTATTAAATAAAACCTTTGGCTCATGGCTAATACTAAATATAATTTCTGTCTTAATGAAATTTTCATGTTTTGATTGAATTTCCATTTGAAGTAGTAACAAACATGTATCTGCAAAGCAGGCAAAAGTATTTTAACAAAAATGTGGCTGTCCAAAGGTAATTTGACTCTTTGCTACTCAAGTGGATGAGGTTATTGAGATTTCTTTTGTTTGTTTTTGTTTTTTTAAAAAGGCAGATGCATAGAAAATTAACTTTCACAGCCCAGCTCATGGACACAATGACAATTCACACCTACTGTTTGGTACAGATTAAGAAGTTATTGCAGCGTGATGTGACTGAAACTGAAATTCAGCTTTATCTTGCAAAGTAAAATTGTCAACTTGAGTAAAACCTTCCTCCCAGCATGGATCAATTTGTAGCTTTTCCTTCATTTAAGGCCGCAGTACTCTTTCTTCACCACCAAAATGGCAGTTATCATTCTTATAGCGCCTCACAAACAGATTTCAATAAACTCCCGAAATCAGCAAGACATTTAAGTACGTTCTTGGCATCAGTTGAAGGAAGTGGTCTGAACAAAAATAATGAATGTACTTCAAACCTGAATTGGAAGCTAAAAAGAGAGACAGCTTGAAGAGTGCACGAGTTTGCAGCAGAAAATTCTTGCTGTTTCTCAGAATTACAGCAAAACTGCAGTTTTGGTTTATGAAATGCTGTGAATGTACTTGCCCTTTTTAAAAAGGCAGATGCTGAGAGCAGCTTTAAACATCTTATCTTGTAAAAACCTCTAATTGTGTTAGTGATTGTGGCTGAAAACTAGCTACCTGGCCCACCAAGAATCTCTGATTGCTGGGATGATACCCACAAATTACATCAAGTAGGAATAACATTGCATTGTGGGTAAATCCAAGAAACTGAGGAAGAGGCTGATGGCCCCTGTCACAGAGCAGGCAGAGTCTCAGGGACCATGATCTAAAGGAAAGCACATGTCAGGAGGAGGAGCCAATCTAGAGGGAGATGTAATGGTTCTCTCCTATTCTAATGGAGGAAGCGAAACTACATTTATTTCTGTTAGAGAATGAGGGAAATATCCTATGCTAGTCATCTCTGGAGTGTCAAAAGGGATTGGGGAGTTGTGGTCCAACAACTTCTGCAGGGCCCCAGGTTAGCCAGCCCTGAACTATTAGCAATGGGTGAGAAAATCTAGCTAGTGAAAGTAAGTGAAGAGACTATCTGGGTCACCAGTTAAAAATCTGGATCAGTAAGGCTGTAATCCTATATCCCCTTTGCTGGAAATAAGCTCCACTGAACTCAATGCTGCTTACTTCTCTAAAGGCACAGGTTCGACTATAAATAATCTAATTTGTGATTATAATTCCAGGCTTCTGTGACTTTTGGGGACTAATTATGGATTCTCTCAGATTTCATGGTGGTCTACTCATGTGAGCAATGAACTCACACAAGAATCCGCATCTTTCCATTTAATTTACCTGAAACACTGACATGTCAATCTTCTTTAAAAAAAAAAAAAAATCCCAGGATGGCTCACATAAACTGATAAAACATCAATAAATACAGTGAAACTTGTTATTTAAGAAAACCCCAATACTTCAGGATCCAGCAGAGCACAGCAAAGTGAATAAAAAACAGCAGAATCAATAAAACCTAATTAATTAAAACAAGCCAAAGTAACATGTTTGTATGCCTAGACAATCTTCTCCTAATGCTTGGAGGGCATCAAATTTGGCATTCCACCCAGCTAAGAGAAAGGGGAAAACTTGGAGAATGGCTTCTGATGATGAGTACAACCTGATAAGGAACAGGTGATCTTCCTGTCCCAGCATACTCTGCTAGACAAATTACATAGTACACTACTCATGTGAGCAGTTTAATTGGACAATTCAGTCTCTGACATATAGTTAAAAGAAGCAACTCTGTGAAAGCTAAGCAGGGTTGGGCCTGGAAAGCAACTGGTTGGGAGAACACCTGGGAACTTTTTCTGTACTCCTTGGGGGAAAGGTAGAATAGAAATGTAACAAGTAAAAACAGGGCACTGTACAAATGAAATAATCTGCAGGAAAATATGCATCTGTTCTCAATACTTACCAAGACATAATTTAACTCCCAAAAAACCTTTATTTGAAGACTGGTAGTATAAACCATATTTTTCGCTCTATAGGACGTACTTTTTCCCCTCCAAAAATGAAGGGGAAATGTGTGTGCGTCCTGTGGAGCGAATGCAGGCTCCTTGGCTTCAGGGCTGATTTCCTTAAGAATGGATAGGTTTGATCTTCTTGCGGTCCATGGGACTCTCAACAGTCTCCTCCAGCACCATAATGCAAAAGCATCAATTCTTCGGCGCCTTCTTTATGGTCCAGGTCTCACTTCCATACATCACTACTGGGAAAACCATAGCTTTAACTATACGGACCTTTGTCGGCAAGGTGATGTCTCTGCTTTTTAAGATGCTGTCTAGGTTTGTCAATGCTTTTCTCCCAAGAGGCAGGCGTCTATTAATTTCGTGGCTGCTGTCACCATCTGCAGTGATTATGGAACCCAAGAAAGTAAAATCTCTCACTGCCTCCATTTCTTCCCCTTCTATTTGCCAGGAGGTGATGGGCCCAGTGGCCATGATCTTCGTTTTTTTGATGTTGAGCTTCAGACCATATTTTGCGCTCTCCTCTCTCACCCTCATTAAAAGGTTCTTTAATTCCTCCTCACTTTCTGCCATCAAGGTTGTGTCATCTGCATATGTTAATATTTTATTAATATTAACCCCATGTTGGTTGTTAATATTTCTTCCAGCAATCTTAATTGCAGCTTGGGATTCATTCAGTCCAGCTTTTCGCATGATGAATTCTGCATATAAGTTAAATAAGCAGGGAGACAATATACAGACTTGTCATACTCCTTTCCCAATTTTGAACCAATCAGTTATTCCATATCTAATTCTAACTGTAGCTTCTTGTCCCACATAGAGATTTCTCAGGTGACAGATGAGGTGATCAGGCACTCCCATTTCTTTAAGAACTTACCATAGTTTGCTGTAGAATTTAGTCCAAAGTAAATAGACATGGAATTGGAGCCTTAGGCACATTTGGACTCCAGCCAATCATAGATAGTTCTTAAAGTTTGTCCCCATGTTGGTTTTATAATTAAAATGTTTAATTAAATGGCAAATGAAAGTACTGTAAGATCCTTGTTCCACTATCTGCAAAATATCCAGAAAGAAAATATCACTAAGCTGCAATTCTTCACCCATTTACCTTGCGATAAAGCCTGTTTGGCATGATGGGACTTCCTTCAGATTTTCACAGTAAGCTTAAGCTATAAATCCTGTTGTATTTTCTAGGATAGTGTGCACCTAGGTAGATGGAGAGAGAGCAGTAGATCAAAGGATACTCTAAGAAGCAGTGAACACAATGATACAATTATTTTGTTAGTATATGTTGCTCATAATGTCACTTCACTAAATAAACCATTTAGTCTTACATCTTTAGAGACTTCAACGGAACAAAACAGGTCAAACTTCCTATGTACCATCAGAGGTATCAAAAATGACAAATCCTGTTGTCATTTTTAGCCATTTAAAATGTGGAATGACACAAATATACACACTTTCTCCTTGACATATTGCCCTATACAGTCCATTGGGTTTTAAGATTTTCCAGGATCCTGATATATATATGGCAAGGGATACATAAACTCCATCAACACAGAGATGAAGTCCTGCAACTCTACTCTGTTATCTGCTATTGGTGAAGCCAAATACAACACAAATTTTAGGTTCACACTTGACTAAGGAATAGAGCAAGGCAGATGAATTATTGGGGTATTGTGACATCTCATAATAAATGATTTCAACCCTTTTAGAAAACACTATATAAATAGGGAATTTTTCCATTGGTCCCGAGTGAGCTGTGCCCATTATTTTACATGGATTTACTTTACAGTATTTTATTTATTGCTTCCCTTAACTGCCACTCGTCATCCCCACTCAAATCTATTTCCTCTGGAGCAGAGCAGCAATTTTGTCATTTTAGGGTAGTTTTGTCATTGTTCATTTCATGTTTTTGTAGGTAGGACAAGCCAAGAGATTTTATAGATTTGTGTCAACCAGCCAAAAGCATATAATATATATATTTTTCTGTTCTGAAATTGTAAAGCTAGTCAGACGTTTTCTCTCTTTTCTTTTCATGTGTGTTTTTCCCCCATTTGTTATTCAGCTGATAACATTTTGATGTGGAGATCAAAGAGTTAATATGCTTTTGAATTGTGGAATGACTCAGATTTCCCCTTCAGTGTTTTTGATTTTTTTTTTAAAGGGTGCTGTGTGGGTGTAAGGTAGGAAAAAAGCGCCAGGAGAATGGATACACTAATTGGGGTTTTCACCTGCTGTGAGTCTAATTGAATACAATGCTTTATTTGTTACTGAAGGAGAAAGAAGATTATGCAAAGTGTCAGAATTTCAGACTAGTTTTTATACTCCTAGTACTTGGTAACAATGCATGGGAAAAGAAGACAGAATGTGCCAAAGGACAGATTCAATTTACTATTAAGGTGGACTGGGAATTGAAAGCTCTTATTGAAGCTGACTGCTGCTCACATTCTCAGTAGCAGTTACTTCAGAATGCTTTGTCTCAGGTTTCATTACTTCTGAGGCAATCTGATTCTCCTTATTTCCGTGGGCTTAGGAAGAAATATGTAAACATAATTAAAAATAGATATCTAGATGTTTTAGTTATTTTAGTATTTTGTGTGTAAATACATAGTGGAGCAGTGATCGATATTTCTCCTTAAGCTAGTAATAGAAATGGAAATGAATGAGCAAATATAGTGTTATAAAGATTACTGAAAGGAGGAGAGTGCATCATTCAAATTCATCCTGGAGCTCAAGCAAAATATTGCAGACATTCTGGTAAAACATGTAACCCAGTTTCACTTTTCCCTTCAACTTTCACACCAGAAAGCAGAACTATGGGAATGCTAATTAGCATAATGTTATGATCCCACACGTCATCCTAAATTGCCAGAATGATTTAAAATACATTAAAACTTAAAATTACAAAAAAAAATACAATCACAAAAGGAGGATAGGTCCTGAATAATACTTCTCAGGTGTTAAAAGCCATGGTAAAGAGGTACAATTCAGCATTTGTGAAAACTGTATAATAAAGTTGCTGGATATACCTCAATGGGGTTGGGACTTCCACAACTTAGGGACTCGCATAGAAAACATGCTGGCCACTACTCCCCCAGATTTCTGAGGGCAGCAGAACTAGCAAGAGGGTCCCCTTTGCCAATCTTAACACTTGAGAGTGTCTGTAAGGAAGTTGGTGGTCTTTCAGATATTTGGGGCCTGAGCCATTTACATAACAAATGTCTGGTGTGATGGCTTCCAAGACCCTACTTTATTTGTGGTGAACTCTGATTTCTTTGTTTCCTTATGGGAAGACCACAAATACACAGTTTTTAGGCAATTATAGCCATATTGTATGTGGTGAATTCTGAACATGAGTTGAATATTTATCTTGTATATTAAAAAAAATATTCTTAAATTCTATAAACAATTTACTTTTTAACATTTATTTCATTATTTGGACTATTAATTTGCTCTGTCCCATTAGGCTTAGGATGGGCTACAATAGTCATGAAATATTATAACATGTTCTGGTGGGACTGTATTGTTTACAGTAAATATAACTGAAAAATATCAAGAAACTGTAAGTTCCAAAAATCCCATGAACCTGCTATAAAACATGTATACGAATATACAGAAACATATAATTGCATGAAGCACTGACTTGTCCCTGAACAGAAACAGACCCTCCAAGTGTCCCTATTTTCCAGGGACGTCCCTGATTTAGAGAAACCGTCCCGGTTTCTGATTTGATTCTGGCATGTCCCACTTTTCTCTAGGATGTCCCTATTTTCATTGGATAAATGTTGGAGGGTATGGAGTTATCTGGCCCCCAGCTGTCTGAAGGCAATCCTGTATATGGAAGTTTCTTAATGTTTAATGTTTTATTATGTTTTTATATATGTTGGAAGCTGCCCAGAGTGGCTGGGGCAACCCAGTATGATGTGTGGATTATAAATAGTAAAATTATCATTATGGAATGGGACATCCCTATTTTCATTGGATAAATGTTGGAGGGTATGCAGAAAATCTGAGCTTGATCGTGTTACTTTCATAAGATACGTGGCCTTAGACTTTGATGGAGCTGTTGGGGAGGTTTTTCCTTAGCAGTAGCCATTATTAATGCCTTCTAGGTGCCTTCACCCAAAGCTGCCTTTAGTTTACCATGGAGAGACCAGGGGGCAGCATTATCAGGTCTTGATATATTTCTATAGATTTAATTAATTAAAATATTTGCATTCTGCCCTTCTATCCACCATTGATCTACCAGATGAATTACAGAAATGTTAAAAAATATAGAAAATAATGAAAGTTTATAAAAACCAATACACCAAATTTAAAAAGAATCTTTTTTTATATATAAAATATTTATTAGGGTTTTTATAAAAGAAATACAAAGATAATAAACAGCATTGCTTTGTTTTAACAAAATTTCATAACTTCTTTGGACTTCCTCACGTCTCCCGCTCCCACTTACATCGTTAATAAATTTTTTCAAGCAAATTATCATCTTATTTGCAAATTTATAACCACTCAATTCAATATAATGTAACAATTCTCCAACAAATTTTTGTTTATCTTAATCTCATTTATCGTCAATTTCCGATCCAATTTAGTGATGGCCAATTATTTATAACCAAGCATCCTTATTAACATTCCTCTAAATCACAATATTTTTGTAGATAAATCTTAAATTTGTAGATAAATTTGCAAATTTAAAAAGAATCTATTCCTGGCAAATAATTCAGGAAAAATAAACATGTTTAACAACATCAACACTTCACAGTTTATATAGTCCCTCAGGAAAAGTATCATAGCCTTATGCTGTGAAGTCATTACACTCTCTAGAGGTTCCCATAACCTCACTGCCACTGTAAAACAGGCCCTATCTTGCATGGCATCATATGTAATGTCAGATGGGGAGTGTGGTAGGTAAAGCCATTGATACTGCTGTTCAGTGTAGAAAATATTGAGCTAGATTGTCCCCTTGGTATAAGGCAGTTTCCTATGCTCCTAGTGATTTGATTCCTTGATTACAAGTGTCTATTTTTAAGTCCTTTATGGAAACTAATTTATTGTTTCATAAAATTTATACACCGTTTGGTTATTTAAAAAACCCCTCAACGTTGTTTGCTAAGCATGAAGTCTACTGTTTCAATATGGTGGCCTTTGAACTGATTCCACCCCACCCAATATACGTAGAGGTTCTGCTGCATATATTGTATTTATTTGCAAGGATTCACACTCTCTTCTATGAAGTGAAATGTTTTGTGTATCTATACGAACTTTCCACTTGTGAAGAGTTCTCCTGGTCATAGAAGATAGGGATAGTATCTGCAGAATAGAGATCAGGATATTGAATAGTGTGCATGTGAATCTGTGCTGCTAGACCATGGGTAGGCAAACTAAGGCCCAGGGGCCGGATCTGGCCCAATTGCTTTCTCAGTCCGGCCTGTGGACGGTCTAGGAATCAGCATGTTTTTACATGAGTAGAATGTGCCCTTTAATTTAAAATGCATCTCTGGGTTATTTGTGGGGCCTGCCTGTTTTTTTGCATGAGTAGAATGTGTGCTTTTATTTAAAATGCATCTCTGGGTTATTTGTGGGGCACAGGAATTTGTTCATTTCTCTCCCCCCCCCATAAAAAATATAGTCCGGCCCCCCACAAGGTCTGAGGGACAGTGGAAAGGCCACCTGCTGAAAACGTTTGCTGACCCCTATGCTAGACCACTGCTCCTGTTCTGATGATGTTATGAGTTTGGGAGAGGGACAGACTCTCCATAATCTCTAGATTCAATAAAGAGCTAGAATTTGAGCAAACTCATAAATTCTTGAAGTAAGCAAAGTTTGGTTAATTAAAACTAAGCCAAGCCTTTTTGCATTCAGTTTAGGATCACAAGCTCAGGCAGCTTTACATAACCAGCTTAGGGTGAGCCAAGTTGTTAACATAACAAAAGGTGTTGATAGTCCATCTAAGACAGGGGTATGCAACCTAAGGCGGGGGGGGGGGCCTAGATGCAGCCCAATTGTCTTCTCAGTCCGGCCTGCGGACGGTCCGGGAATCAGCATGCTTTACATGAGTAGAATGTGTCCTTTATTTAAAATGCATCTCTGGATTATTTGTGGGGCATAGGAATTCGTTCATAATTTTTTTCAAAATATAGTCCAGCCCAGCACATGGTCTGAGGGACAGTGTACCAGCCCATGGCTGAAAAAGGTTGCTGGCCCCTGATCTAAGAGGAATCCTTGGGCCTGGGCACACAGCGGTTCCTAAGGTGGTTGGATGTGTGTGAGAGATCTGTATTCCCTCTATGTAGACTAAAGTGGTGAATATGTGAATAAATCATTTGTCTTAAAGCTACGACAGGCTCCGCCATGTCTTCAGTTCTCCAAAGTAGCACAGACTTTGGTTGAGGACCAAGACCCCTGGAATCCTGTGCCTGGCTCAGCAGGAATTGGGGGGGGGGGGCTGTAACAATATGTAGCAGTACGGTCTTTCTTTAGTGCTAGCTAAAATACAGTATAAAGACTGATCTGGTGATTTTTTTTTAATGAATCGAAAAAAGACCTTGCAACATGTATGGTTAAATTGAAACACTGCTAAATAACAGTTTATCATGACTGATTTGGGATTCTAGATATATGTTGGAGCAATCCAATTTCAAATACGGAAATAAAAGCTGAACAGTATGTAGCTATTCTCCACACTTAGACTCAGACTGGTGCACATTTAGACTCAGACTGCTCAAGATGTTGACCTTAAGCGAATGCCATAGCTCTCTTTCAGACTGGTGATTCACTGGAGTAGACAGTTGTGAATAGATCCATACAACCTTTCCCCGCCACAGTGAGGTTACTTTTTAACCTAAGCTCATATCTGCACCTGCAGGTTTGTACTGCTCTAATTCTTATCAAACTTATGCAGTTTGCACTGTGGCACACACCCATCCTACTTCCACCTACACTGAATGCAGGGTGTAAATCATTATTTCAACACAGGCGATAGCACTCAGGATACAGTATTGTCATGCACTGCATCTTTCCCACACCTTTCCTATTAGGCTGAGCTCAACTATATAGAGTAGACAGCTGTCTGGGATGAGGCAAGGGGCATCTGCCAGGAAAAAAGCAGCATGCAAGTCTAGGCTCTTAGATGGTTTCTACCTTGGCCAACTCACTACCCTAAATGTGTCCCAGAATTGTCTCTAATGTTGGAGAGAGTTTGGGTACAATACTCTCATTTCCATAGAAATGCCCTTGTTCTGTCTGTGTGAACAGCACAGAGTGAGTGGCATGCTACTGTATGTTGGCTTTCTCTTAGTGAGCGTCGGAGTTAGTACCCAGCAGATCCATACTCATCCAGAAGGTTTATTATCACAGAAGAATTCAAAGGCACACAAACCCTTCCCTTAGAGGTCACAGTGGGTATCCTCTTGGACCATACCAAACATGCATTATCTGTCATGCCTGGGAAATATTGCCAATCTATTCCCATTACATGCTCAACTGCCCTCCAAAGATTATCAATTCAGAGCAATTTAAGCATTCATGTTACTCATACTTTACATGAAAGTACTTTTTCTCCTTATCACCATTGCAGCAATATAAGCTAAAATTCTTATAAACCATGCACACCCCAAAGCCACAAAGTCTTGCGGCATCTGAAAGACTAACAGGGTGAAACTAAGTAATGCGACAAAGTTAATGTATAAGTTATACAGTTTACCTTTATGTTGAAATGGCAATAAAAATGTGTTTTCGTGGGTGGGGGAGACTGTGGCATAAGCTTTCATGGACTGCAATCCATTTGCATTCCTAAAAATTAACCTAATGAAACAGTGGCGTAGCGTGGGGGGGCCGGCCGCACTGGCCGCAGCATCGGGGGGGGGGCGCTCGCACTCGCAGCTCTCTGCACCTACCTGGCTCACGGGTTAGGGGGCGCAAATTACTTGCCTTGCTCTGGGTGCTGACAACCCACGCTATGCCACTGTAATGAAAACATGGAGGATTCTCATTTCGCTTTTCTTGCATTTTAAAGATTGCGTGGGGAAAGGATAGAAAGAGAAATGGCTTTGAGTAGGTGGGGAGCGCGGTATGACTTATTGAAGTTGTGTTACAGATGCAGAATAAAGAGGTTATATCTAAATGTGCTGAAGTAGTTGGACATTTTACATCCGGAACAGCGCGTCGTTTTAAAAACGTCTCTTTCCATACCCACATTTTCCCTTGTGTTCCGCTGTTGCCCTCTCCAATCTTTTAACCGAAGAACGCAAGGTCAGAAAAGGCTGGAGCTCAAAGCGTAATAATGAAATCAGACCTCAGTGAATTAATTCTTTGTGCCTGCGAGTTTCCCCATTTTTTCCTCCTTTCTCTGTCATCTCCTACATTTCAGGAGGAGCCATCCCAGCCCCCTTGCTCCAGTGCTCGCTTCTGTTACATGAGATCATTTGCGCTTCGGTCCTTTCGCCTAGTCCTGGCATTCTTCGGAGGCACGCCGGATGGCATCTTTTGGTTCTACCTTAAATAAACCCCTCCGCTTCCCATGCAAACGGTGCCATTTCTTTGGAGTTCTCCGCTTGTTGTTTGCAGGTTCAATAGGTGGAGCCGAGGCAGCGAGAGCTCCGCCCTGTCTAGCCCTGCAGCCTTCCCTCCCACTTCGCTTCTCTTACGCCCTTAGCACGAGAATGCTACTCGCACCGCAGTGCTATTCGCTGCTTCGCGCCGGGCTGGCTTAGTTTTGCGTGCGTGAGGTTACAAACACAAGACACACACACACAAACACACACACACACACCCAGAGTCTAGGAATCTTCTCCATCGTCCTTTCCTTTCCCCTCCCTCTTTGGAGTCTCTGATCAGTTCACGGCGATGAGGGAGCAACTCAAAAGGTAAGTTTAATTATTATTCAAACCCGTCCTTTTTTTCCTGTTCTTTTTCATTGAAAACCTCGCACTTGTCGAGGCTTGTGTGCTGCTGGCAAGCCAGGGTAGTTAAAGGCAAATTAAACTTCTGAAGACGTCTTTGCATTGGGAATTTACAGCTTGAGCGTCCTCCCTGCCAGCTGTTTTCTCTTATTCTCAGTGCAGGTGCTTGTAGCTGGCTGGAGCATGCCAGGGTTTAACCCTTTCTCCCACGGCTGTAGACTTTGAAGATGAAATATTTCTTCTCCCCGGTGCAGAGGCGGCTGGGTGGGGGTTTTGTTTTTAATTTGTGTGTGAGAGAGAGTACGTACACACACACAGAGGGGGGTGGGATTTATCCTGACATCAAAGTAATTTTTCCCGGCGCGCAGCCCAGTTCCTCTCTACATTTCTGTCGTTCAGGGGTTTAAAAGCCCTCGATTTTGTAGCCTGGCACTTTCTAAAGTACCTTTTAATCAGGCTGCATTCTGTGAGTGCCTTAAAAAAAAAAAAAAAAGGAGGGAGAGAGAAGTCATATTATTTACCATTATGTGTGTAAGGACCCTGCAGAAGAAAGCTCACCAGACTTTTCATTCACCGAGTTAAAAGGTCAAATATCTGCTTGATTTCTTCTGGGAATTCGAACTGACGTTTAATTCAGTGCATTCCTTTCTCTCTCTCCCTCTCTCTCTCTCTTGGTGTCTTGGTGTCTTGGTGAATGTGGTCTAGTTGGAACATGCTGGCTGTGTAGGTATGAATGAAAGAATAGTACATGTAAGCAGCAGCTAAGCAGGAAGTCGGGATAAGGAAAGGGAGAGAGTCTAAAATGTGTACGGGGAGAAGCTGTTTGTTTGCATCATTAATAGAAAACTTTAAAGGCAAAGCAAAGCACTGAGTATTGCATTTTGGTGGTTCCCCCTCCCCCAGCATTGTGGTTGATACCTGCATCATTGTAAAATTTACGAGTAGAAAAAACATACAGTATTATATCTGGTATATCATATTGCTAAATAAGTCAATTTTCTCTAAGTTAACTTGATTATATATATATTCCTAAATGCTGGGGATAGAGAATAAGAAGTGTGTGTGTGTGTGTGTGTGTGTGTGTAATTTGTATTTGCTGTGAACAGAAATGAGAAATTTTAATATTGGTAGTAATGTTTTATATGGTGTACCTTTGTAGGAAATTAGTATAGGATCTTAGAAAAAGCATCTAAATATAGGATCTTAGAAAAACACACCCTTGTTAAAGTAATGTACTCTATATTCAACCTTGCCTCTTAAAATAAGAACTAGTTTACTGAGGTGTTGCTTGTACCCTATTAATACCAGAGGAAATATAGTTCCCTAAAAGATATTCGGTCCATTATCACTAAGGAATTGTAGTCATCATTGTTTGATCCTGAATTCGACAAGACCCTGCAGTGAAATTGCTTTGGCAGAAGTGGAGAGGATAAGCTTTGAAAAGCAAATAGATCAGTGGACAAGTAACAGCTGGAGGGGTTGGCTCACCAAGCTTTAAAAACTGTCAGTGTGCACACAATAAAATGCTGCACATCAAAAGAGACAGAAAAATAATTACCATACTGTATTTAGCAATTGACATTTACTCCCTTCTGCTCCTACTTGATATTAATGCAAAAACTTTTTAATTTGTGCATCATCTTGGAATTCTGAAAATGCCAGCCAAAGCCAATAAAACAACAAACGGCCAACTTTTTCTCAAAAACACACTCATCCGAGGATTATAGATTAAGACAAACAGTAATCCTTCGCAAACCACAAGAGGCTGCTACTTTCTGCATCACTATTCTATTATTTTCACCCTGATTAGTTTCCCTTCAGGAAATTGGGAGAAGATGGGAGGAGGGATATTTGCAGCTCTAAATAACAGCTTTTACAGGCAGGTTACATTTTAATTGGTCCATAATTTACTCTGCTCTAGAATGAGTGACAATTTGATTTATATTAGTATTTCTTTGAAGTGTTAGCTTTAGTTAGCAAAACCAAAACCAAATCTGAGTCTATATATTTTATATCCATCTATCTATTTAAACGTACTCATACCGCTGGTCCATTAAATCTGTGATAATCTCAGGCACTACTGGAAAACAGGAAAACACAAAAAAAGACTAAAGGCTGTTTCAGTTCTGCAGTCTGGTGATTTATTATTTCTTAATTTCTGATTATTAGTAAGTAGGTGTTTGGGGTTCCCTGTTGCCACCTGACAGCATTTTGTTATTCTTCACACATACGCATCTAGTTCATACTGCATTTTTCAAATCGCAGTGGGAGAGGGATGGAACTTGCTCTAATGCTGTTGCAAATTAAGAATCATATAATGTGAAGAATGAATATGCAATTCCATGCTCAATTTTTTTACCCACAACAACTTTTTAGCAAGTGCACATGCTAGAATCCAAAGAGCATATGATAAAATATTTAAATATAAAATACACATTTTAGAAATACATTCAAGAATACAATGAAAAATGTTTAATATATTTATATTCCTATGAAATAAGTTCTAATGGTGGACAGAACAAACCTAATTGGGAATGATGGGGGTGGGGTGGGGAGTGAGGTGGCAGAAAGTCTTTCACTTCTATAGCCCTTCACATTTGTGCCTGCCAGGGTAGAAGTCGGGGCAGTACAGTAGTACCTCGGGTTACAGACACTTCAGGTTACAGACGCTTCAGGTTACAGACTCCGTTAATCCAGAAATAGTACCTCTGGTTAAGAACTTTGCTTCAGGATGAGAACAGAAATCGTGCGGCGGCAGCAGGCGGCCCCATTAGCTAAAGTGGTACCTCAGGTTAAGAACAGAACTCCAGAACGAATTAAATTCTTAACCCGAGGTACCACTGTATTTGTTTCATCTTGCCCTAACCATTTTCTCTTCATTGTACCAGGTAACATGTCTGATCGTGGGATTTGGGAGGAATTGAGAGGCTGTGAATTCAGATTCAAGGTTGCCTTCACCCTGGCTTCACCCACCTCTGCAACACCTTGTTTTGTTGGTGGAAATGCTGCTGGAGGGATTTTCCATGTGCATAGCAGGAGCCACCACAGCAGACATCCTGGTCCTGGTGGCAGGGAGGCACCACTACCCAGTCCTAATCCCTTCCAGCCAGCGTGTCCAAGGGTTAGGTTTATTCTGTTAGGCTGCTTTTATCATTTTCGCTGCTGAAGTGTTTTCAGAACAAGTTGTAATAAAGGATGCAGAAGATAGAAAACTAAAACTAGAGACTTTAGAACATGGGTAGGCAAACTAAGGCCTGGGGGCTGGATCCGGCCCAATCACCTTCTAAATCCGGCCCGTGGACAGTCCAGGAATCAGTGTGTTTTTACATGAGTAGAATGTGTCCTTTTATTTAAAATGCATCTCTGGGTTATTTGTGGGGCATAGGAATTCGTTCATTCCCCCCCCCCCCAAAACGGGATAAATTGTTTACTAACACAGTCTGCACCTAAATTGTCCTGCATAATACCTTTCTTAATCTTGTGCTGGAATGTTCCTTTTTTCTTTTGCTTTGTTTATGTTTATAGAAGTTTAGCTCAATTGCCACTAGTAATGAAACCAGAATGGGGGTTCCAGAGGATGTTCCAGGAGGCACTGGCTCTGTTCAACACATCATGATGCAAATGCCATGGGTGCAATTGTCTCATGCACAGTCAGCTGTTGTCAATGTCTTTATTTATTATATTTAATATATATACCACCATCTGATGATCATGGGGCAGATCAGAGAGGTCATACCGTAAAGTGATTTATTTTAAATAGTTGACTCTTAATGCATATATTTAAATTATTTGATTGTAATTCATTACATGCCATATTTAGAGATAAGGTAGTTTAGGACTTCATTTTTTAGGTCACAGTGAATGTCTGATGGACGTTAATGTTTTTCGTTATTTGGAATAGGCAGTATTTGCAGGTGATACTGATCTGGCTTGTTGAGGCTCGTCCTGTGTGAACTAATTTTCACCCCAGACCTCTGCAAGGAAAGAATGACCAAACTGTGGGCATTTCAGTCGCTGATGGGCGAGCTTGGGTGCAAAGAGGGCTTTCTTTTCTATGCTCTCTTTTTAACATGTCATCCACATCATGGTATTAGACTTACACATTCTGAACCAGCAACAGCACAGGAGAGAGAGCTTATTTCACCCATCAGTGAAAATAGCATTCATTGTTTCATGCTATCTCCTTTGGGCTTCATGGCTCATCCCAAAAGCTGTAAGAGCATAGGATGCCAGGTCAGTACTAAGACAATTAGCCCATCTAGATCAGTATTGTCTAAGCTGCTGTTCAGGGTGTCAGACAAAAGTCTTCCCCAGTTCCTTCTTGGGGATATTGTGGGTTTGAACCCGGAGCCTTCTATGTGTAAACCACATGCTGTACCACTCAGCTGTGGTAAAGTGAGGCCAGAATGTGCAAGTATGTTCTTGCACTCCAGTTCCTGTTTAGCTCTATAGCTGGGCTTGGAAATTGGATTAGAGAGGAAAGCATGACCAGTGTGCACCTCAGAATTCACTTTCTGGACTTTGCTTGAGACATGATGGCTTCCTTGTGTATAAACCTGGACACCTTTGGAAAGAACGGAGGGATATGAATTTAATACAAATAAAGAAGTAATCCTCTGCACAAAGAATTCCTTTAGGAACAGAAACAGCATGGGTCCTTCAGCAGATGGAGCACACTGGTTTGGGAAGGGAAAGATGATGCTTTCTTTCTTTCTTTCTTTCCAATAATGTAAACCACCCTGTGATCCTCGGATGAAGAGTGATATGGAAATTTAATTTTAAAAAAAGAAATGAATAATGAAATGAATAATGATTATTTAAGGTATAAGGGCTCCAAAATATAAAAATCAGATTAGCTAACCTGTTAGAGTAATTAATTGCCAAAGTGATGTCCTGAAAGTATTTGAAAATAGGCCCTCTAATTATGTATAGTTTTACTCCAAACAAAATACTAAATATGTGTTCCTCTGAGCTTAGAATTCAATAAACACATCTTGAGATTGTTAACACTAGAGCAGCCCAATCACTATAACATGAGAAGGATTTCATAATGTCTGTTTCAGGAGATGAATACATAATATTCAACTACCCCAGTGTATCCCATAGCCAGACATATAAGGATAACCCACACATGAGGCAGAGGGAAGCAGGCTAGATGGTTTGTCTCCCTGTCTAATAGATTTCTTAGTGCATTTGCTTCCAGGGTAAGGGCCTTAGCTAAGTGCTGGAGAATATCCTTAGTAGGCAGAAAGTCCAGGTTCAATGCCCTGACATCTCCAGGTGGTTACAGGAGAGAACCCCATCTGAAACCCTGCAGAGTTGCTGCCAATCAGTATGGACAGCACTGAGCTAAATGGGTAACACTGTTGTTTATCTCTTTCCACGGATGCTTCCTAAGTCCTTCACATCTTTTTACAATGCTGATGCAAAATAAAGCAGGAAATGTAGTGGGAAGGATCCATTGCACTTGTAGTGCTGCACATTCCTTCTTTTACCATATTCCACCATTTGAGCACAGGGAAGCTTTTTTGTCTGAATTTTTAGCTTTCTGTTATACAAACTTGCATGCTTATTGGAGTTAAAAATTGCTGCAGATCCATTAAAGATGCTACTGTGTTCCCAAGTGTGGTTCAGAATGCTAAGAGTTGCTGAGTTGGCATTTTGCTTCACACAGTGTGTACACACATACACACACACACACACACACACACACACACAAAAGCAGCCCCAAAGCTAACAATTAAATGGCCTTTGAAAATGGCAAAGAGGCTTATGAAGGGAAGTCTCAGTGGAGCCTAACCTTTCCTTGAGCTGCACTTGTGTGTGGAATTGTTGATAACTTTCTAAGCTGAAAATGTTCAGAAAGAAGGAACACTTTTTAGTTGGTGGAATGAAATAGCTGCAGTCTTCTTGTGTTCTGAATATAAAGTGCTGGTTAAATCAGCTCTTGCGCTTTGCAATCACACTCAACCTTCACAGAATTTTCCACAAATGATCTTCAGCTTTCCTTAAAATTTCACGCAGGAGTAAGAGAAGTCCTTCTGGTTCTTGAGCACTTTTTTTCTGCTCTTGGATATTATATGTTAATAATTTCTAAACTGATCATACATTATTTTTGTTAAACAATTGTATCACTGTTGCCTCATGGCACTTATTTCAATGGAAGGAGGTTTGTTTTCAGGTCTGAGTCAGAACTTGCAATTTCCTGATAAATAGTTGCTTAGAACTGACCATTGAGAAACACTGGATTGAATAGGATTTACTTACCAGCAAATGTGTTTAGGATTGCAACCTTGTGTATTAAGTGTGACTGGTTTTTTTGTGTGAAGATGAATAGATGAATGAGAAGTAAAGTAAAGCAAAGCACATAGTTTGTCTCCTCCCTCCGATAGTTTTGTTAATCTGCCTGAAAAATATCAGTGGTAATCAGAAAAACAACAACCTGGAAGTAAATTCAGGTATTCACTCTAATTCTGTTGTTGAAAAGAACTGGGCACCTCTACCTATTGACTTGTCTTCCTGTGGTTTCATGGAATGCTAATGAACATAATAATTGCTAAGGAATGAATGTTAACACAGAGAAAGTTGGAAGGGACTGTAAATTTTGAGAAAGAGTGAAAGAAGTGAGGAATCTGTATTAACTTCAACACTGATCAACCATTAGGTTCCCATTACAATCTTTATAATAGCTTAGGAAACACATGTTAATGAATGTTCACAGAAACATACTTTCCAAATTAAAGGTGTCTGTGTAGATTGCCATTTAGGACACTTAACATGGTTGTGACTTTGAAGCAGTGAGTGAAGTGTCAATTTAAAGTGAGAACTTTTGCTGAATAAGAGTCATGATGTTAGAAAATTGTGATTGTCAGAGCTTTACCCTGACATCATAGGGACAAACATCCCTGCCATTTGGCCAAGCTTCTGTGATAGTATGGAATAGTCTCACGCTTTGTAATTACTTGGGTCAACCTTACATTTATTTAACCACTAGCCTGGTAGCCATAGGTGAGAGAAATTGCTTGCAGTCAAGTGCGTGGAATTCATACAGTCCAGTGATTAGGATGGTGGAAGAGGGATGGAATGCTCTTTCCCGCCTCTGTGCCCAGCATAGAAATGCAGCAGGCTGCTGCAGGAGGGTTGGAGCTCTCAGTTTCTCTTCTGCAAACCCCCAATAAAACCGGTACCTTTTGTGGATACCTAAATCAGCCTTGAAAGTATCAGCAGAGGGGGACTATATAAACTTAAGGGGAAGGGGGTCATATTAGCGAGGAGACAGAGATTTGAAATAAGCCATTCCAAACTGCAGTTTTTAATATAAGGATCCTTGTTTGCATGAAATTGAAATTAAATATCTGAACCTTCTGAGAATTTTTTTGTTTATGGATCTATTTTTTATTTTACAAATATTGAGGAAAAACAAAACTTTAAAGCGACTTTAAGAACAAAAAGAAACAGAGAGAAAAGGTGACATTATATCTGTACCTCCTTCCACCTACATCCTACCCCTCAATGTCTGTTCTCTCACAATTCTACTATATCAAACATTCAATGGGATATATTCATAAATCCACACGCAGCAAGTTTGAAATAGGTTTGCTCATTTGATAATCTAACGATTATAGACATGTAATATAGAATTCAAAGCTGCGAGCAAATGATTGGTCACTCTGTTTTTAAACTGAACATAAATATTCCAAATGGTTAGCAAGACCCAGATTAAGGGCGGGAGCTAACATGATTCCATCCAGAGCTTTGGGAGCAGTCATAAGGCTGGCATCAGCAGCTGGCATTTTCAGGCAGCTCCCAGGACCTCCATGTCTCAATAGGGCCCATTGCTGATGCCTCTCCTGGATTCCCGTAGATAGATAGACACACACACACACACACACACACACACTCGTAACTTGGATCCTGAATGCCTTGGTACTTGGACATTTTGGCTCCCAAACGCCGCAAACCCAGAAGTGAGTGTTCTGGTTTGGAAACGTTCTTTGGAACCCAGTTGTCCAATGGGGCTTCCGATTGCCTGCAGGAGTTTCCTGCAGCCAATCAGAAGCTGCGCTTTGGTTTCCAAATGTTTAGGATGTCGAACGGACTTCCAGAACAGATTCCGTTCGACTTCCAAGATACAAGTGTGTGTGTGTGCGCGCACGCTGCTCTGAGCATCACTTACCGGCTGCTTCCAACAACCACCCTAAATCTCCCACAGTGCCCTAAAGCAAAACTACATCACAGATATCCTGAAAAAAATAAAATGGAAATCTGAGCCACCTGTTGATACTGCTTGGAACATTTGCTTCAGCTCCAATTAAACCCACCTAAGCTGGAGAATGGGCATCTGAGGGCAGTTTGCTCAAAAACCCTCCTCAAACCTGTGACCTCAGTGCACACAGGTTTTCAGCAAAAACAAAGTCTTCTTAAAAATGATTTTTATCAAATAATCAAGTTTGATTTAAATAAAGCATCCTTTCAATTAGTTGCTAGACTGATATATAAATGTGATTCTCCCAAGTTATTTTTCAACACGAACAAACATAGAAAACCTCTCAGGCCAATTAATGACTATTTGGAGAAAGCGCATAAAAGTGACAGAAATCCTTTTAATCATCTAGTCTTATTTATTCACACATACTAAGTATATTATGAATTAATAAAACATTATTAATAAAAATGTCTTGAAAGTTTAAAAAGAGCCTTTAAATTAAGGCAAACTATTTTTCTCTTTGGTTATAAAAATCACTCCTCATAAATACTTTAGCACCTCTGATTAGAATTAGCACCACAATAGTCTTTGTCTTTAATAGTGCATATGCATGAATGAATATTCCTTAGATTCTTGACCGAAATATAATAAATGTTGGTTTTAGAATATCAGATATGACTCTTAAAAAAGGATAAATAAATAATGACATTCTCCCTATCTGATGAGAGAGATGTTGCATGTATTTGCAAAAGTCAAATAAATCATTTCCCTCATATACACAAAATTGATTTCAGCTGGCAGACCTCATAGTTGGGCCTTCACACACATACTTGGTAGTTAAATTTCAGTAGGCATACTTGGGGTTGCAGTGAGAGTGTATCAATGTACGATACTGGATTTCTGTACTAGTCTGCAAACCATATGTACTACTAAGTATGTGTTATGCCCAATATAATAAAACATTTTATCTCATTAAATTATATGTAGCTTTATAAACATGTGAACTTATTTACAACGAATCTGTTCTTTAGTCCTACAAAGAAACAGAACTTTACTATGTGTAGATATTTGCTTGAGAGCTTTTTCTTACAGATAACGTTTATAAAAGCATTCATTATGTCCTATATGATGTCATATCATGTGAATTGTATGTAGAGTTGTTTTGTTCACTGAGGTATTAGTACTTTGGAACTTCTTTGCCTAAGAGAACCAGTCACACCTGGGGACTGCTAGATTATTTAATTTATGGGTAATTTCTACCTCTATGTCCCTCTCCAACTCTCATTCTCAGATTTCATTAAAAATTAACCCCCACATTAACCCCCTAGAGCTTCCCCTTCCCAACATATAAATGCCAAACCCGCTTTTCACTTTCCCAATTTTATTTATGAAGCCACTTTAAAAGTTTCTCTTCTCCACTTGCCACCAAGGCCTTCTCCTGACCCAACTCATTTACTACATACATTTACTCCTCCTCCTCCTCTTTATTCCCGCCCTGCTTTGCCCCACCACTTCGTGCTGTTTCCATTGGCTATTTCCCAGTGTCAGAGCAGTGTAAATATAATATAGAGTAGGTATTTTCAAACTTTTCATTCCAAGGACCCACTTTTAACCCAAACATGCATTTGAGGACTCATTTCTTAATATTTTAACATATATTTGTATGGTGGTAATGCTCCTGTTGTGACCCACCTTGGATCAAGCTGTGACCCTCAAGTGCATCCCGACCTACCAGTTGAAGACCAGTGGTATAGGGAGATGTAAACATTTATACAGTGCCCTTCTAGTTCTCCTGTACCATTCAGGATAATTGAACTGCCTTTCCACATTATTCAGCTCCTCCTTCCTAATTTCTTTTTTGAATTCAGCTATAACATTTATTTTTCTGAGCTGAGCAAGGTGTCCTTGGCATCCCATTAAGCTCCTTTCTTTACTTGGCAAAAAATGAAGTAACACCCAGGTCGAATAATAAAAGCTGAATTTAGAAAAATAAAAATCCAGATTTTTAATTTTACCTGTAGTCTACTGCTTTCTGTGATTAAACTGAACATTAATATGGAACATACTAAACCCTGAATCAGTGATGCCACTTTTGCCATTTCTCTGTCTTTCTTTTATTTTATTTAGTTCATATAATGTGTACACCGCTTGATTGTAAAAAATCTCAAAGCAGTTAATGAGCTAGATCAATAGAAAGCGTGTCAACCTTTCTGGATTCGGCTATGTAGTTGTGGAGCTACTCATGGACTAAAATGCAGTCAAGAAATCTGTGCATTGCTGGGCTACGATCCTTTCTCAAGCCTTCTGTGCAACACATACCAAATCTTTGACTGACTAAAAAAAATTACACTTTTGCTGTGGATGGTATTAAGTCACACAATCCGACTCCCACTTCACAAGACATTATAGTGTCCTCTTTATATCATATATTTAACATAGTTGGCATGTGTATAAAAATGTATGAAAGGGATTGATGAGGTTTTTTTGCGTGTGCTACATATGATTGCTTATGTAAGCCTAATGCAATGTGACACTTTCCCTGAACTTCAGTTAGAACAGTGACAATATTTCTGATTCCAGGAAGAAGTATGATGAATATTATTGTTGTTATTATGGTTTTTGTCACTTGACCTGAAATTACCCTTGTATTACCACATGTAATAACTGAACTGTACAATTACTAAACTTGGCAATCTGTGTAAGAAGAAAGCTAGTTTGCCCTAAAAGTATTGGGAGTGGCATAAACTTCATATAGTATTTTAAGTGAATCAGTATCTTTTTTGTCTTGCAGCCATGAGACACAGACTACATGCTGGGATCATCCTAAAATGACTGAGCTCTACCAGTCCTTAGGTAAGATAATTTTTCATATTCAACTGCTTGGTTCTGAGGAATATTTTCTAGAGAAATCACAACAACATGGCGTGCAAATGCCTGCATTGAAGCAAACTTTTAAAATGGAAACATAGGGAAAAAGAAAACCTTCGCTTTAAGTGTCAGCAAATGCTTTAAATGTTCAGTTCTTTCATGTTGTTTTATAATAATGGTGAATTGCAGAGATTTTACCTTTTAAAAACCAACTAGTTAGCATGAGCACACCCCCCGCCCCTCATCAGTTGAAAACAAGGCCCAGCATTAACTGAAGGCAAGCCTTGTCAATGTGTTGGACCCATCTTGTGGGTTGATTTACCGAATTTTGGGGCATGAAGGTGTGGCCAAAGGAGATTGTTTTCCTTGCTTTAAGCCAAAAAACCTTTCTCCAGTTGTTGCACTTCCCTTGGCTTCCAGCTGCATTCTAAAAACAAAAAACCCAACAACTTTATCTCTGCAGTCCTGTACCTTGTATTTTTTTCTGGAACCAGAAATACAGCTGATGACATGAAGAGAAAGGCACAGAGTGACCATACAATATTTAAAGTGCAGGCAAAAAGCATTTGGGGTGGGTGGGTGCTGCATGATTATTTGTTCTGTCTGCCCAAAAGGAAATGCAGGAAGGTTGCAGAAAGGGAGACAGATTGACAGGCTTTGATATGTTTCCTCCTTTTTCTGCACTTTAAACTTGTGTGGCAATCTCACACCTTTCTGTGTGCACCTTCCAAACTCTGTGTGTGGTCCACAAAGCGCTGTATAGTATTTTCAGTACCTTTATGGTGGGATTAAAGTAAGCCATATGCAAGCCTTTCCTCAGAGAATAGTATCCATAGTGTACTCACATACTATGATAAGGTTAGCCTGCAGCAATCATGCTTAAGAACAGCTAATCTCACTTCAAATACTGTAGGCCAGGGGTTGGCAACGTGCGGCCCATGGGCCAGATGCGGCCCACGAAGACCATTTTACCGGCCCACGAGCCACCCCTGAACCAAGCCACCCAGGCACAGCACGGCGCAGGGACTTGCTGAGCGGCCCCGGAAGTTGCATCTGCACACATGCAGATCTCAGAAATCGTGTCTGTGCATGTCCAGATGCCGAAAATCGCTTCTGCGCAGGAGCGATTTTTGGCGTCTGGGCATGTGCAGGAGCGATTTCCAGCGCCGCTCTGTGCCAGTCCGGCCCATGGATGAGCTCCATGGGAGTGATTGGCCCATGGCCGGTAAACCTTGCAGACCCCTGCTGTAGGCTATAGTTGGAGATTGCTTCTTTAATGTTTTCCCATCTTCCATTATGTTGCTCCATTGGCCCTTGAACATCTTGTGCTTTTGCTTTGAATGGATGCATGGAAAGGAATATGTATTTCAGAATAAGACACCACTTCATTTTGTATTTTAGCTACATTAATCAGCAGATTGAGAGATACAAATATTTTAGCCATAGTTGAAAAGTGATTGTTTTATTCTGTTTGCAGTATAAACTATTATTAAACATAGACAAATAAAAACCCAGTGTAAAAGAAAGATAGCTTTTGAATTCAGTAAAAACATGATCTATTTTTGGCATACAGAACATGGGGTTACAGATGTTTATATTTACATGTTAGCTAGGAATGATAGAACTTTAAATTTTGTATCTATGATACATGGGAAGGGATTTTAAAATATTTTTGATGCTTCCAAAATAAGCAACCCTGTCAGAAATACTGTAGAACAGACTAAAATTAGTATACTAGGCACAGTACAATACTTTATATAAATTGAACAATTCAAAATCAATCCATTTACTCTTGGGCAGAATCTTTAATGTGTATTCAGTCCTTCCCTTTGCCTTGGGTTGGAATGGATAATAATAATAGGATGTTTCTGAAACCCTGTAAGATTTTCTAATTTGTATAAAAAGTTAAAATTAAAAGTACATTTTATATTGCATGTTTATTACCTATATTATTCCTTGCTCTAACATGCACATATCAGGATGAAATCTGGTTTCTTGCAGTAGCACCTTAAAGACCAACTAAGTCAGTTCTTGGTATGAGCTTTCGTGTGCATGCACACTTCTTCAGATACACTGAAACAGAAGTTTCCAGACCCTTCTATATAGTGAGAAGGTGGGGAGGGGTATTACTCAGAAGGGTGGTGGGAATGGGTGATTGGCAGATAGCTGTGATGAGCCTGTTGACGACTCTGAGTAATACCCCTCCCCACCTTCTCACTATATAGAAGGGTCTGGAAACTTCTGTTTCAGTGTATCTGAAGAAGTGTGCATGCACACGAAAGCTCATACCAAGAACTGACTTAGTTGGTCTTTAAGGTGCTACTGGAAGGAATTCAGGCTCATCACAGCTATCTGCCAATCACCCATTCCCACCACCCTTCTGAGTAATACCCCTCCCCACCTTCTCACTATATAGAAGGGTCTGGAAACTTCTGTTTCAGTGTATCTGAAGAAGTGTGCATGCACACGAAAGCTCATACCAAGAACTGACTTAGTTGGTCTTTAAGGTGCTACTGGAAGGAATTTGTTTTGTTTTGACTATGGCAGACCAACACGGCTACCTATCTGTATCTGGTTTCTTGGTTGAAGTAATGCTTATAGTTTAAGAAGGCTTAACTCCCCTTTTACAGGCTTGGTGGTAATATAAAAATTGTATCCATTAGTTTTAGAAGAATGTAGTCATGCCTTATACAGCATCACAAGTCCATGCAGAAGCTTTCTTCTTTCCTCTTGAAGTTATAAATCTAACATGCAGAAAATCAAATCATTTTTCCAAATAATGTATCTCTCCCCCACATAAAATAACTTTTCATATAGCAAGCTTTTCTGTTAAGGAGAATATATTCCCCATTTTTCCCTGTTCTATCATTTTTTATGTGATCCTCTTTATAGGTTCACCTTTTGGTTTGTCCCCCCCCCCCCCGATGTATTTCAGCTTTTGATTTTCTATAACACAATGGTTGACAGCACCACACTCTGTTTCAATGACAGATTGTGGTATGCTTTTGCTTTTCAATGATTTTGCAAGAAGATAACCCTGCACACATTTTTTTGTTTATTTTATACCACCTATCCAAAGTTGTAAATTACTGATGGTATTGTATTTGCTATTACTACCTAGTTGTCTTATTTAAACAATAGCCTTTTAGTACTGTGCTTTCTTTATCATTCAGTAGTTCATCTCTGAACTATTTGTTTGTCTTTACAATTGAAAATACTATTTTCTAACAGCTCCATGTTTCATTAACCACTGATGTGGTGTAACTTTTACATTGTTTCATACCTGGATTTAAGAGGCAATAAATAGTGAAAAGCATCTACACATCCTGGTTTGTTCATAAGATCAGTAACAGAAAGATACATTAAACAATAGTGGAGTTTGATTATGGAAAGACATTGTGAAGATTAGGTTAATTTCTCCACCAACTGTTTGCCGTGTCAGCCACAGTGCTGGAGCAGATTGTCTCCTCTTGAGGTTTCTCAACTCAATTCCTCTGGCTTTTACATACTGCATTTTGCAGACCCAGATGCAGATCCAGTGGCAGTCCTGTAGCAGTATTTCTATGCATGTCTTGCAGGAGGTTTAAATAAAACTTTTAGAGTTTTGTTGAACATTTTATTGGAGAACAGTGGAACAGTTATTTATTAATAGAGCAAGGTGCAGAATTCCTAAATGTTGTGATTTTGCTTTGACAAAACTATGATTGCTTTTTATTCTCTTCCCCACCCCTTTTAACAAACATATTTTGTGTTCTGTAAGTTTTTGTTTTATTTGTAGTTACTGGACCTTAAATAATATCCAATATTTGATTAGTTTAACTGCTGCTTACATTCCTTATGCCAGCCTTTCAGACTATTGAAAATATTTACCAGCCTTTAAAAAGCAGCAAGGTTAAATGTGACTTTTCTCTCTGGTTCTTTAAAACTAAAAAAGAATACTGTGAATTCAGAGGTACAGAATGATTGTGTGTGTGTGTGTGTGTGTGTGTGTGTGTGTGTGGTGTAACCATTTCCATAACATCATAAGGGAATGGAGGCCTAGACACAATTTGCATATACTAAGTTATAGGCACAAGATACAAGTTACTCCACTTTCTCCACAATGCTGTCTCTACTTTTGTGTTTATATGACTGTACTAAGGGCCAGCGAGGAGGAAAGCAGCTGGGGATTTATATGCAGAAGGACGTGCATTGAAGAAAAGTAATCTCTCTAATTCAAGAGGCTCATATATAAGACTCTTGGACTCCCCCATTGGGTCCATTGCACTCCTACCAAACTTCACACGATTCAATTCTTTTCAGGGCAAAAAAGTCACAAATGACAGGCTGGTGTAGTTATTTCACAAGATGAACCGCAGTTGAAATAGTCTCAGCTTGCATTTAAATTGCCTTAATACAAGCTTCCAACAAGTTTTGTCCTTGCATTGAGGAAGTGAAACAGGCAGGTACTAGAAAGCAGACCCTCTTTCAAAAGCTTTATTTCTTTTCGGTCCTTGCAGTGTTGTCCTGCCTCATATATGGTACCAGAAATTAAATGCTTGCAATAGGTGGTAGGCATCCAAGGCTAGTCTTAGGCTTTTGTGGTCCCTTGGCCTTTTCCAGTGTTAGAAACTGAGATATGAAAGCTAGGAGCTAAATGGCACTTTAAACTTAGGTTATGGGCAAAACAAATGGAATGTCTAGGCGCGCTTTTTTAATAACAAGAATACAAAGCTGAAAATGAATGATCTACAGCTAAAATATTATGTTCATTTTTCACACAGTCTAGCCCTCCCCCTGCCCACCCCCCTAATATTCTTAAGAGGGTCTCTTCTCCAGTCTTCAGAGAGTAGCTGGAAGTGGGGAGGCAGAAAAAAGTCCTCCTTTCCTTCCACTCTGCAGTTTTAATCTGAAATCTTTGGTGCAGTACTGCGCCCAGAGCTCAGAAACTGCTTGTGCTAATGAAATTCCCTGTCGCAAAATGTGTGTAGAACAATGGGAGTTTTGAACACTGGCCTTTTCTCCTCCCTCTGTAATTATACCCCTCCCTTTCTGGATCTTACTGTAGAACTACCATCACTTAATAAAGAGGGCAGACTTCAGGCTTATGTGATTTACTTTGTTTTTTACCAGAGACATGAGATCTACCAAGCAGAGCCTGTTGCAATGGGGATATATTTAGAATTTAAAAATTCTGAGTCCAGGAATTTGTTTTGCATACCAGAACTGATTTGGGCTCCCATGATGTCTGGTACTGCTGGGAGTTGTAGTTCAACAACATACTGAATGCACTGCATTACTATCCCTGGCTTAAGGCACAAAAATGTCTGTATTTGAAGCGGGACAGCTGCAGAAGTTGTTGTATGCAGCGTAGCAGCGACATTTTTATATAGGGACAAGGGTTAAAAAGGTGCTGAAACTTGTTGGGCCTAGGAGGTATGTGGTATATGTGGTGTGCAAGAGAGGGAAGTTATAAATAGTATGTAGAGTGTGTTTGTGAGAGTGCCCTGTGTTAGGTAACTGACAGCATAATTCTGGCTGCGCGGTGTGTCATGGTATGGCATGGCGATTGGGGCAGCACAGAGGTTGGTGGCGTAAGTTCTAGAAAAAAGCCCTGATCCTAACCATGTCTGTTCAGCAGTAGGTATTATTGAATTATATGCGGCTTACTTCCAAGTCAGTGGAATTTGCATTGCAGCCAACAAATAATAGAGTGGTGGCAGAAAAATACAATCAGAGATTCTGGCAATGGCAGCAGCTATGAATTAGGCGGTGGGTGAACTGGACACCTGAAAGAAACCAGGCAGATGAAGGTCAGGGTCAGCTTGAAGACTCTAGGACTTATGCTTGTGGAGCAGGGCTTCCCCCCTCTTCTTGCCCATGCATCTCCTTCAAAATTGTCTCCTGAGGGGTCAGGAAAAACCCCAAAACAGCATGCGGGGGGGCAGAGGGGGGGGTTGTTCTGTCTAGCAAGCTGAAATGCTTGCACGGGTGTGTGGGGGGGGGTGATAGAGCAACTCTGAATTCCACAGTGTTTTCAGTATTTGTCTACATATGTTTCATGTTCTCTGTGTTGATCCTGTGTTGTGTGACATCTCAGAGTTGCTTAAAAATATTTATCCTGCCTATCCCTTTACATGCAACATGAGCATGCCTTCACTGTTGTATTTAGCAGGCAAGGTTTTGAGTTGTCTGCCCCTAGTCAGGGTCAGAAGTGGGATTTTAAAAATGGAACTGTTCTTCCCAAACTTGGAAGGTAATGCACCTTTTCAAATCAAATTCTGAGTCTTATTTTGAAATCTGTCAAACCCCCAATAGCTCCATTTGATGTGTGATCCATCAGTAATAGGGGGCAGCATGCCAGAGGAGGGGGAATATAGAGAACCCTACTTTGTCCACAGCTGAAACTGGAAAAAAAGTAACAAGAGTTTAGTGTGGGGACAGGGGAATTTGTTGACTGGAAGACAGAAATTGAGGGACAGTTTAAGTTTGCCCTGTTTTTTTGTTTTAAACCAATATGAATAATTGCTGTAGTTGTAATGCTTGGTGTTTTTGGTTTTTTAAAAATCAAATTTTAAGGCAACATTTGGTCTAGAAGCATTTTTAGTACGTAATTAATAAATAAATGTGACCTTCTCCAAAACTGCAAGAGAGATCATTCTCTTCATGCTCTCTGCAGGTTATGCTGCTTCCTGAATTTTTTTATAATCTGGTTATATACTAGATGATGAATATACTCTTAAGTGATTTTCTTTTCCTACAAGATTTAAACTGCAAAATAACAGAGCACACTTTCATGGACAAAATACAATTCCCTTCCCCCAAAACACAGCTACAAGACAACATATTTAATCCCAATTCCCAAGCCATGGCTAAAATATCTGACATCTATAAGGCATTGCCATCTCTTTTCCTTACATGCTCGAGGGAATGTTGATTGGTTCAGGCATTTCAATAGCACATAAGTCACACTATTATTTATTTCATTATCTTAGTTCAAACTTCCTAGTATTAACACTTAAAGCCAAATAATTTCAATCAATTTTTTTTTAAAAAATCAGTAATCTTAACACATGTGTTAAATTATAGCCAGTGATCTTAAGCATGGATAAATACCACTGAATTGTAAACTTTTTTTCAAACTACATCTTAAACTGCACCATAGCTCTGTGGTAATGTCTCAGGAAAATGTGTACTGTTGTGTTTTAATGATATTTTAGCAATATCGACCTCAGCATTTTCAGTTAACGAAAGGGTATGTTTCCTCCAGGTAAACGAGTGTTGTTTTAAATGGTAATTGTAGCAGCTGGGTGTAGTCATGAATGTGGACTTATTTGTTACCTCTTTGGATTCTCTCTGAATTCACCAGAGTAAAATAGTAAAGGCAACTAACTCACAGTTCTTAACTTGAAGCATGATGCTTTTTAGTTTATATTTCCAGAATCTATTGCTTTATCATCTGTGACTGTAAACCCTATGTGTAAAAAGAAAGTGGGGAGAATAAAGACATAAATAGGTCGCAGTCACTGCAAACAAACATGACACATCTCTTACACGATGTATTTTTGAACTACGTATCAGAAGCTTGTATCAAAAGCTGGAATACATTGGCCATAAACTGGCACGGAGATCAGCTGTGGTAAATGAATGAACAGTTTCTCTCTTAGATCGTTTTCTCTTTGGCATTCAAAATGGTGTCTATATTATTCTTCTATCTGGCTTTCTGGGTCATAGAATCATAGTTGGAAGGTACCACAAGGGTCATCTAGTCCAACCCTGTGCAATGCAGGAATATGTGGATAATAATGTGTTTCTGGATCTAGTGTAATTTATTCAAGAATTACAGTACTAAGCTGGCATCCCATTATATATCCTACCTCTGGTATGTATGCTTGCCAGTTCTTTTGTAAGTGGGAAAAAAAGACCACCATTCACTTTTGTATGTTAATACATTTATAAATATATTCATAGTCTAAAATTGTTCAAAGTTCTGTTTTTGGAATAAACTTTTAAAGAACTGACAAAAAAATATTAAAATGAGCAAGAAGAAGGCCTGATAGCGTGACGTGCTGTATTTGATAGCAAAACTGTATGTAATAACTAAAATTAACGAAAAACATTGAGTTTCATAAACTAACCTCAAAGACAGACAGTTGCTGTTTTCATTTGGAGTCTTTTACCCTGATAATTACCGAGTATAGTAATTTAACAGGAGACCCTGAAATCACTGCAGTTGAGTAAGGATTTATTAGTAGAAAGTGAGGCGTGCAGCTGAACGCTGCTGCCCTGAACTTACACTGATGCTGGTTTATGAAAACTTAATTTTGACTCCAAACCCAGGATTTGAAATTCTTGTTTGAAACTTAGATCCCTGTTTACAAGAATATCCTGGTAAAATTTCGAAGTTTATATCCCAACAGGCATGACTCATAGAATCCTTACATTATTCATTGTTGCAGCCCTGCATTAACCACAGTTGTTAATTTTGGCGCCTACATAATGCTGGAGCATGTAAAGATGACAGGCAAAAACAATGCACTGAGTTTTACATCTTCACCATGGCATCTGAACTGATCCTACTGTTCAACTGTTGAACCGTTGTCCAAAGGTTAGCTTTTTGCACTCCTTTGGCCCTCCCAAGTTGGAAAAGGCAGCTTTTCTAAGGTCCTAGAGCACCTAACCGACAATTTAGTCTTACAAAAGATCAGGTACAGTATATAGATAAAGCATAGCTAGCTGTATTCAGAGAAAGACCATGTTTTCAGGCAGGCTTGAAATCATAGCATACCACAGTTTGCCAATTTGGATAAAACAGGAAACCAAAAGCAGAAGTGCAAGCTTCCAAACTCCTCATCCTGGCTACATGGAAGGATGAGGAAGAGGAGGTATACCACATTTGTATGACATTTGGAAAATAATATTTATTAAAAGCCAGTGTAATACTAGCCAAATATTTTAAGGAAATGGCACAATAAATGGATTATTGAAGGCCAGTTAAATTCAATTTGACTTTCATCCCAGTGTGGCTATCCTATTGGCCCATAAAATGGTCAAAATCGGTTTTATCTGGTTCATTCAGTTTTTACTTGGTTCAGTGGGAATCTGGTCTACTAGCTCTCTATAATGCTATGGACTCTATATGACCATATTTTTCCAAGCTATAACAACTTTTCAATATATTTGTTATATATTTTTTTAAAATTAAGCCAAGTGTGTTGGATAAGCAGAATTTGGCAGAAGATTCCTTGGACTATCCTAAACATTGTACTTTATAGGCAGCTTAATATGCATCAGGATAGAACATTAGCCATTGATACATCCTATTCAGCCAGCATTTTCAATTGAGCCTGAACAACTGTTGACTGACTGCTCTTTTCATAAAATCTGGCCAATAGCAAACTGCAATAGTCATGCTGTACATAATAAGAGAGACAAATCTTCCATGCCAACATTTAATATTTATTATTTTATTTTTCTATCAAGTTGACTCACTTATTATTTCACCCTTGCTCTGAAGATCAGCATTAAACCACCACCACCACCACCTCCTCCTCCTCCTCCTCCTCCTCCTTCTTCTTCTTCTTCTTCTTCTTCTTCTTCTAACAACGGTGGGTTGTGGGGGAGTGGCTGGCTATTCATGCAATTAAGTAAGCACCCACTGAACTGCCTCTTTGCCTGACCTCATTTTATGTTCATAGAAGCAGGTATGTTGAGCATGTGGCAGCAGGTTTCCTGTTCACTTAAAGCTGAGGTGGGGAACCCTTTTCAGCATGAGGACTGCATTCCCTCATAGATAGCCTTCCCAGGGGGACATTTGAATTGTGGGAGGGGATAGATGTAAAACTAGGCAGAGCAGTAGGTGTGACTCTTACCATTGTAGATTAGGCTGCATTGCAGCAAGGCAAAAATCTGAGATTCTAGGCATACATACACACTTCTCCCCATCCTGCATCCAAGCAAGTTAGAAGTGTTATCACACTTGCAGGAGACATTGCAACCAGCCAAAAGAATTCAAGGGTGCAGAGCCAGGACTGTTAAGGAGGTATAACAATATATCTCTGTTGAATATTTTTTTTAAAGCATAGTGAATGTGCTGCAATTTCAGTTTCCAAAGAGTAATCCTTTCATGTACTATGTGAAGTTCTTGAGAAAATAACTATTCCTAATTGTGGTGTTTAAATTTAAATGCACCTTCTGCAGCAGGGCTGGCTCAAGACATTTTGTGGCCAGAGGTGAATGACAAGATGGTCCTCTTTCCCAAGGCATGTGCAGATGCCAACTGGACTGTAGTTTAATCTTACTCTAATGCTAGTAAAGGAGCTATATCTTCCACTGCTCTTGAAGGCAGCAGGCTAGCATAGGGGTGCAGGGCAGGCTGCATGGCACTCACAGCTCTGGCCACTCCCTGCGCTTCAGCATCTGTTGCCTGAGGCAGATGCCTAACTTTGCCTCTTCCTGGAGCCGGCCTTGTTCTGCAGGTAGAAATAGACATGTGTGTATTGTTTTAGCTGCCATGAACAATATGACTTGGTTGTGGTCAGGCGAGGAGCAAACAGAAGTAGAAGTGCAGCATTAGAACTACCCACCAAAATGTCACCACATATGTAACAAACCACCCATTAAAAACATGTACTAAAAAGCTTCTAGACCAGCAGTGAGAGCAGAAGTGTTTTTTTTTTAATCTGATTTTATGGGGAGCAGGCAAATCTGGATTAAACAAGTATAAATTATAGGCTGGAATTTTGATGATAACAGGCTGTGGATGGTAAAAAATATATGTATGTGAGCAGCACTGATTTCAGAATAAACTCCTGTCTGGAAGCACTCTTTGTTACAAGTGTTTTGAAGAGAGTGACATGATATTATGTTTTATTGGGGTGGTTGGGTTCTGGAGTAGGTTACTCTAGGAGACTGATAATATTGATAATTCCTATATTAAAAAAATCTTAAAAGCTGCCTAATTTCAATCATGTGTATGGATCAAGCATACAGCTTCATTGCCATAGCTTCATATGTTGTGAACAAGCCTCAGGCATATATGAATGGGTGCCTTTCTGCTGCATAATTTAAGCACTATCAAATTAGCTAATTTTACTGGCAACTTCTATTTATAAAAGCGATCCAAATTGAGAATGTTTGTTAAGAAAAACATTTCATTGAAAAATGCTAGTGGGAGGGAAGTGGACAGAGGTTGAGGGGTTGTTACACCGTAGCTGCATGTAGCAAAGAGCTATGAGCAGTGGCTGCACTGTGGGGAAAAAGGTCTCCAGCAGAGTTGGCAAATAATAATAATAATAATAATAATTTATTATTTGTACCCCGTCCATCTGGCTGGGTTTCCCCAGCCACTCTGGGCGGCTTCCATAAAAACCAGAAATACACTAAAATATCACAGATTAAAAACTTCCCTGAACAGGGCTGCCTTAAGATGTCTTCTGAATGTCAGGTAGTTATTTATCGCTTTGACATCTGATGGGAGGGCGTTCCACAAGGCGGGTGCCACTACCGAGAAGGCCCTCTGCCTGGTTCCCTGTAGCTTTGCTTCTCGTAATGAGGGAACCGCCAGAAGGCCCTCGGCGCTGGACCTCAGCGTCCGGGCAGAACGATGGGGGTGGAGACGCTCCTTCAGGTATACTGGGCCGAGGCCGTTTAGGGCTTTAAAGGTCAACACCAGCACTTTGAATTGTGCTCGGAAACGTACTGGGAGCCAATGTAGGTCTTTCAAGACCGGTGTTATGTGGTCTCGGCGGCTGCCCCCAGTCACCAGTCTAGCTGCCGCATTCTGGATTAGTTGTAGTTTCCGAGTCACCTTCAAAGGTAGCCCCACGTAGAGCGCATTGCAGTAGTCCAAGCGGGAGATAACTAGAGCATGCACCACTCTGGCGAGACAGTCCGTGGGCAGGTAGGGTCTCAGCCTGCGTACCAGGTGGAGTTGGTAGACAGCTGCCCTGGATACAGAATTGACCTGCGCCTCCATGGACAGCTGTGAGTCCAAAATGACTCCCAGGCTGCGCACCTGGTCCTTCAGGGGCACAGTTACCCCATTCAGGACCAGGGAGTCCTCCACACCAGCCCGCCCCCTGTCCCCCAAAAACAGTACTTCTGTCTTGTCAGGATTCAACCTCAATCCATTAGCCGCCATCCATCCTCCAACCGCCTCCAGGCACTCACACAGGACCTTCACCGCCTTCACTGGTTCTGATTTGAAAGAGAGGTAGAGCTGGGTATCATCTGCATATTGATGGACACCCAGTCCAAACCCCCTGATGATCTCTCCCAGCGGCTTCATATAGATGTTAAAAAGCATGGGGGAGAGGACGGAACCCTGAGGCACCCCACAAGTGAGGGCCCAGGGGTCTGAACACTCATCCCCCACCACCACTTTCTGAACACGGCCCAGGAGGAAGGAGCGAAACCACTGTATAACAAATGGAGGAAAAGAAAGGGGGTAGATGAACGTGGAGCTTGTACATGCTGTAGTATCTATGTAAAAGTATTATTAATCCAGATATGCCAACTAATTGCTGTTTTTGTATAAAGTTTTACTGAGTTTAGCTCTCCTCCTAACATTATCATTTACATTACTTAAAGAGCATTGAAATGCTTTTTTTCCCTTTCACCAGATGCTATTTATATGTTAAACCGCATTATCTCACTTCTCTTTCTCATTTGTAACATAGTATTCTTGCTTCTTCCCTCTGTCCTTAATTAAAGCATTCTCTTTTTTTACACATCTGCACAATGAAATTGCAGTCACAGTGCCTTGGCAAAAGAGGTCTTTATTAATTTGCTTTCATGATAGATTTATTGTCTATGGGATTGTTTAAATACCATAGTTTATTCTAAGCCACATGAAGGTTTGTGAGGCACTTTCTATTATGGTGAGGCAGATCTGGCAGGAAGGAACAATGCCGAAACAATACACTAATGAGCAGCCTATTTAAAAGGTGCATGGAAGTCTGTAACAGGAATACAGCAAATACATAATGAAGGCTAGTAGTATTAACAAGATAAGGTATTTTAGCAGACATTCAAGATGAATACTCTGAAAGCTGCAGTCTAGATATTGTGAAGCTTGTCTCTTTGACAGCTAAATGGTGATATGAAGTGAGTTTTTTGCTACTTTTTTATATTAAAAAAAGGTGGGCAGGAGAGTACTGTATCTCTGGGTGCTGAACTCTTTCATGGGAGTTTTCTGCACTTCCTAGAATATTTACCAGACATGAGAAACAGAATGGAGGGAAAGTCAGAAGAGACCTATGAAGTGAAAAGAACATTTTGTGTGTGTGTGGCGCTTAATCAGGATTGATATGCAAGGCTTTCTTTGTGAATGCTAATGTCAGGTGTGATGGTGCAACTTCAAAGGCTTTTATGCTTTGCTCTGTCCCCATGAAAAGAAGCAGTGTCCACAAGGCAAGGAGAAACATGCATCAGATCTAGAGGCACATTTTTGTACAGTATACGTTTTGGCACATTCATCCCTGATATGCAAGATGAAGCCGCGTTCAAAAGTGGGCTGTAGCATAGAGGCATGATGGTAACAAAAGCCCACCTGCCTGCATTCCACCCCATGCTGAAGCAGAAGGGGCTCACTGGGTTTACTTCGGAGCTTATATATTTGTTTTGTTGTTTTTAAATGGAAGTAGGATGAATAAATATTTTAATAAAGATGTTGTGGCGCTTCTGTTCTCAACCCATCTTTACTTGGGCGAGATCCCATTCTGTCCCTGTTCATTGTAACTTCAAAGGGGCACCTTAACTGCTCAGTTATTAAATGAAGTGAAATGATAGGCTTGGGAGGAATCTGATGCGGCAAAGAACAAGCACAAAAGTAAGTGAAAGTGGCGCTGGCGTTGGCTCTTTATAAAGCTGCATTGTTCTCTGGTGCATCGCGGGGTTTAGTTCCTACATGCAAACCCTGGCAGAAGTCCCTCCCTCCCTCCCTTTATCTTTTTTCCTCCCTTAAGTCCTTCTCTTTTTCCCTTTTCAAGTACTCTTTACAAAAAGCCTGCCAATCCCAAGCCGAAGGAGGGGAGTGGGGGGTGGGAAAGGAAGATTTCCTAATTCATATCTTTAAAGTAACAACACTTTAGTCCTGCAATAGTACTGTGCATCATTTTGGCCATAATCCAACCAAACAAAAAAATATCTTAATGCCATGAATTTCAATAGGAAGAAGTTTAGGAGGTGCTTAAATCTCCCTTGAAATCACTGAAACAGCGCAATCTTATACATGTCCACTGAGAACTGAACCATGTTGAGTTCAGTGGGCCTTTTCCTAGGTGACTAGATACAGGTTTGCAGCCTTAATGGTACTTAACTTTGGCGGGTTTCTGCCCTTTATGTGTGAAGCATATCACATGACAGCAGTGTTGTTAATATTAAGGATAGCCTTTTCATGGTTACTGGTTTAATTCCTCACATTTAAAATGAAGAAAATATTTTAAGTTCTTATTTAAAATGAATCTTTAGTTTATCTGTTCACCAAATACTGTGCCATTGCATCAATTATGAAATAATTAATTTTCTCTCATCCCCTTTTTTCTTTCATTCACCTCTTAGCTGACTTGAACAATGTTAGATTCTCAGCATACAGAACTGCTATGAAGCTCCGAAGACTACAGAAAGCTCTCTGCTGTGAGTATTTTACTAAACTTTCATTTTTTTGTATATGTACTTCAGAAACATATACTTCAAAAATTGTGATGAGGTAAGTAGCCTTGAGTCCTGTCAGGGAAAAGGTTAGGTATAAATAAAAATTTAATAATAATACTTCATTGTTAGTTTCCCCCATATTGTTCCCCCACCCCTTATACTGTTCATTTTCAGACTTGTACCCAGAATATGGCTCTAGGAAATGCCATTGTTTAAGCAGGAGTTTTGTGAAAGAAATAAAATAAAATAATGCAAGGTGGAATACATGATTCTCCCTCTCCCCATTTTATTGCCTCAACAATTCTGTGAGGTAGGTCAGGGAAATCTTTTTAAATAAAAACAACAACGGGGAAATGTTATGAGCCTCAGTGAAATTTCCCCTTAATTTGGATATGTAAACATTTTAAAGGGAAGTTGCACACCATAGTTTCTTTTATTTTTTTCCATTTGAAAATTGTTTCAGTTTGCTTGTTAAACTTGACAGTTTTGGGTTCTGTTTGGGTATATATTGAGGATGTGGTTGAAAGCCCTCTGAATCATAGATCTTGCTTCTGGAAATACATATGTTCTAAGAAATATCTGGTTACTAACATCATTATATGAAAATATGCAAAATGCATACACATAAATACACGGCTTTCAGGAGGAAAACCAGAGACAAAAAAGACTTTAAAATAAACAGAATAACATCATCAGAATGAAATAAAAGCTTCCCTCCTTTCAATTATATGTCTCATATGCAGGGCTTTTTTTCAGCTTTTTCCCGGCACCTCTCAGGTGGGCACCATTGCCATTCTAAGAGGATGAGGGAAGTGTTCATGGTGAGTTCCGGCACCTATTTTTTCTAGAAAAATAGCACTGCATATGAAAGCCAAAATACACAGTAGTAATAATAATAATAATAATACTGAAGAGTTTCTAACTAGACTGTGGGCTTTGAAACTAATTGAAGGTTCGTGATAACTGTTAATGAATGTTGGTATTTCTGTGCTTTCATTGTCACCTAGAGGGTTGTATCCAAAGCTGTCTGTGTGTGAATGGAATGGACTCCCACTTCAGCTTCCCCTCTTCCCTCACAGCACCCCTGATGTTCCCTCAAAATGGACTCCAGAGGATTAGGTGACCATCTGGTGCTTGGGGAGCTGCTGTAGGGAAGAGGGGCAATTGAAGCCCCATTATATGAGTGGAAATCTGTTTGTGCAACATTGAAGGCTGCAGTAAGCTTATAAAGCAAAAACTTTTTCTGAATTTTGGTATCTCATATTGTTATGAATCTGTGGCTGTAAGACTTAATTAAGGCTGGGTTGTTAGAACTGAGAAATAGCCAAACTCATGTGTATTTAAGGTGGTCCCAGGTGTGTGTTAGGGTACAGTAAGAGGTGTGGTGGGCCTACAGGTAAGTCTTTTTATTAGCATATGTGAAAGCTAATTAAAGCAGGCAGACATTTTAAGTTGTGACCCTTCCTTTAGGAATTTCACATAAGTTAGGTGCTAATTAAGTCAGACAAGCTTCCCTGAGATGATCGCCTGGTGAGCAGATAAACCATTAGGAAATACAGAGCTCAAAGGGACCTAGGTGTGAAAAGTTTATTCAGGGGATAAGAGTGTAGGGTTTAGAGTGGCAGGGAGGAGTCAAGGAACAGAGTTACTAAGCAGTGGGGTGGAGAAATAGTTGTTTTTAAAAAAGCGCAGGATGCTGATGTCTGTTTTGAACCCAGTGCTTTGGCTATGGGCTCTTGGAATGTAATGCTGCAGATCCCTCTATTGGATTCAGGTTGTATATATGTGTCAATAAACCATGTATCATAAAGACACTGCAGGCTCTGCTTTGCCTCATTGAAGGGGAACACAGACCTGGTACTCCTGGAATCTTAACACAGCTCAGATATTGGGATGAGGTGTAACAATATAAACACTCCATTAACATGGAAGGGGCTATGCAAAAGCAACCATTTTACATAGGTGTAAAAATAAAAAAGATTATAGCATTAACTGAGGCAGTTCTGAATGCAGTATGTTTCACTGGCAAGTGTAAATATGTACTGGTGGTATGCTGTGGCACATCATATATAAATTATTGTTAAAAAGTAAGTCTCTGGAAATGTAAAGCTGTACAAATTGATATGTGTGTGTTTCATACCACTCCTCCTTCAAGCAGTTGTAAGAACTTTACAGCATAATTTGTCTTCACTTGCAAATTTAATTAGGGCCAAGTCAGGTTTTTACCATTCCGGATGTTCTTATTAAACATGCATTGCCACCTCTGCTAAATACCTCAGCCTATTGTTCATGCCTGCTTCAAAGGGAGTTGTTTGATATGGCTGGCTAACAATGTTTGTTCTCCAAGGAATTATAATTCCGAAGTAAGAAGCACAAAGCTAGGGTTGCCATATTTTGGAGAGCGAAAAAAGAGGACACATTTGCCAACTTCTACTTTTAACTACTTTTACTACTTTCAACTCTCATTTTAAATACCCCTATTAAATGTAGGCTACAGAAGCGGTGATGTATTGCTAGTAGCAATGTTCTTAACTTTCAGCAACAAATAACCCAACTTTGTTGCTGTTAATGAATTTCCAGTAGCATAATTGTTTTAATCTTGAATTGTTGATATAGGGAAAGGAAGAAAGATACAATATTCCTTAGAAAGTTAGGAGTATTAATTAAAAAGAAAACTTGTTTACTTGAGATTATGGCTGCAATCCTATACACACCTGGGAATAAGCCCCATTGAACTCATTGGGGCTTACTTTTACATGGACATGTAGAGAATTGCACTGCAAGACTGTAGTTTTATTTGCACTTACTTGGAAGTAAGACCTATTAAACTCACTGGGAATTAGAAGTAAGCATGCATAAAATACTGCTGCTATTTATATTTAAATCAATTAAAGCCACCAGGCTACTAATTGTTCTCGTCTAGGCACCAAATAAAAACGTTTAAGAATAAATAAATTCCAGTTTCTGTTCTGTATCAAAAAGTTTTCGGGGGGAATATATAATTGCATGTTAACATTAAATAAAATTTGGACAGCTTGTCGAATGAGTTTTAGGGATGTAACTACAAATGATTTTTTAAAAAATTAAACATATTGTATCCAGCCTTTTCCAGTAGAGCTCAGGCAGCTAATAGCAATAAAATTTAAATCATCATAACTTTAATTTAGAATTAGATATCTATAATGGGTTGTGGTTAGAGTAAACCCATTAAAACCAATAGGATTTAAGTTAATCGTGTTCTCAGAGTATGACAATACATTAAGCCCACAATTTACATGGGGGTTCTATTCTAGGGAATAGAAGCCAAAATCACATACAGTATACTCAAACCCATTCGGTTCAGTGGTGGGTGAGATTACCAAAGTCATTTCCCCTGGAACCCTGACCCTTTTGATATTTTTGCCACACACGTAAAGCTGAATGCACACAAGTTAAATGTGCATAAGTTACAGTCTTACTGTACATTATTTATAAGATAATGAGTTGGATCCAGACTTAGGCTGCCGTTCTCCCAGCCCAGCCGGGCCTCAAAGAGTGGAGGGGACCAAGGCATCTATAGCCCTGCCATGTATGGTTGCCAGGGCAGACCAATTGCTGTGCCAGTCTAGACCTGGTTCAGCAACTGGATATAAATCAGGCCTAATGCTATCACACAACTGAAGCAGGGCTGGCTTTGCCCCACATCCTTCCTGCCTCTGGAAAGCTCTATTTATGGTTTTTGTGCTGGCCTGGTGAGGGGATTCTCCACTTCTGCATGTCCACACATGTGGTGGGCAGAAGGGGAAAGGCCACAACAGAAGGCAGAGTTCCATAGTGGCATCACTCCAAAGGCAACGGCAGCAGGAGGCAAACAGAGGCTGACAAGAAACTTCTGCCCAATCCATATGCCCTTGCCCCAATCTGACACAAAGGGGATTTGGATTGCTCAGCAAGTCATACTACTGCAGTCCTGAAGTCTGCACTCCCCATAGCAAGTCTGCCCCCCATAGCAATAGCCTTGGTATGGGGGGGCGGGTTGGGAGGGAAGTGCAAGAGATTACAATAATCTGTCACTGTTAGCTATTCAGTAATTCTCTGAAGAAAAATATATTTTCACACTACTGCTTAGTAGATATGCTAGTGGTGTTTCATGCAAGTTAAAAACAAAAATAAAAAAACCATTAACCACTTTCAAGGCACTGTCATTTATTGGCATGGAAAACTTTTCTGAAAGAGAATAACCTCTGTTTATTTGTAGGTGCATATACAATTAGGCTGCCACCCATTCCTTGAGGAGTTCATTTAATTATCATTTATTTATTCTCTCAGAAGAGTTGAACACTCAGCCTTAAGCTCCATGTTAAAAAGTATTTTACTGCATTTCCAATTTGGCGAATAAATTTGTAATAAAGGATCTTTGCCTGATCCCAGGGGATGAAGCTGATAAACAGACTGTTGCTGGACAAGAAGCATTTTTTAGACAAGTAACATGTTATGCTATTGAACTAGAACTAGATCATACCTATATAGAGAAAATCCATTAGTGACGGAATGATACTAAAAATGAAATATGAAAGCTACATTTTAAAGCTAATACACTAGTGGTTAAGTCCAACACACATAGCTAGATAATTAATTTGTCTCGATTGTCACAGATTAAGGCTGCTTCTTATTAGGATTGTTGTTTTTCTTCCTTGTACAGTGGATCTCCTGAGTCTGTCTGCTGCATGTGATGCCTTGGACCAGCACAACCTCAAACAGAATGACCAGCCAATGGATATACTTCAGATCATCAACTGCTTGACTACCATTTATGATCGACTCGAACAAGAGCACAATAACCTAGTCAACGTCCCTCTCTGCGTGGACATGTGCCTCAACTGGCTTTTGAATGTTTATGATACGTATGTGCGGGTAGACTTCAGTGACACTTGCTTATAATGAACTTTTGTCCTTGCTAGAAAAATGAATGGCTCAGAGCTGGCAAGCTCGTGATCAGAGTGCAAGTTTAATACAAGCTAATAGCTTAAAGGCAAATACTTTGGTTCATTTTGGAGCCCTGTGCAGTTCTGTTATGAAATGTGAAACTGGGAAATGACAGATTTAAATAGAATGTCCTATATAATTGGGGTCAGCTTCTGTCTCATTTGTTAAATCATCTAGTAGGCCCTTCAGGGTGTGTGTGTGTGTGTGTGTGTGTGTGTGTGTGTGTGTGTGTTTGTTTGTTTGTTTGTTTTTGGTCTGGTATATGCTTTCAGCCCCACTCCGCAGAGGATTTACCATGGCATGGTTAAATTTGTCTTTTTTCATGAGACGCCACATCACATAAAAAGCTGTTTTATGGGCAAATAAAATATTGTCAGTTCATTTCAAAGAACACAAATAACTGGTTTTAGTTTAATTAAAGGAAAATCTTCAGTTAAGGAAATGGTTTACAGCATTAGAATTCTTCCAGATCCCAACAATTTTTCATCAAGTTTTAATTAAGAGAACCATGGAGTGCTAAATTTTGTATTAGGAACTGCTGGTATCTCCAGCAGTATCCTCTGGAGCTACAATTTTTCTTCCTTTCCAAAGTCTGCCCCAGTTCTAGTTTTGTTGTAATGTTATGATAGTCTATCTCAATTTTATTGTGTTTTGTTTAATCTGTAGGTGCAAAGAGGATGTCTATTAGTTGCTAAAACCATTACTTTATAGAATTCAGTTGATGTAATGGTTTATTTCTACCAAATATAAATGTAATTTTGTATTTCAGCACAATATGTCTTTTATGACAGGGGGCAACAGCAACTTGAAAGTATTAAAAAAACACTTTTTGTGATTTGTTTGTTTCCCGCCCATCACCCTAAGGTCCAACAGCAGGTTACAGTGTTAAAGCACAATTCTAAAACAACTTCTAACCATAAAAATAATAAAATAAAATAAAATTATAGAATATTTAAGTAGGCATTTAAGAAGTTACTATGCATTTTCATATTAAAAACAATGACATACCCATGGGATAGGATTTCTGACTTAAAAGACTGCTGAAGACTGCTGTTCAGCATACATGAGTGAATTGCATAGCATATGGAGAAACAAAAGAAGTCATAATTCTGAAATGTAAGTTTGTGAAGCTTTGTTTATCTAATAATAGCTACCCTTTTGCAGAGTTATAATCTATTTGTTTTGTAGGGCTTTTCCATTCCTTTTGAATTTTTTCTTAACTTCTAAGATGTTCACTTATGCATTTAGAAGTAGCAAATATAAATTGCATGTATAATTCACATATTTGACTGTATTAATTTTCTCCTTTTCCTGTGATTTAATTTCAATAGCGGTCGAACAGGAAGGATCCGTGTCCTCTCTTTTAAAACTGGTGTTATTTCCCTCTGTAAAGCACATTTGGAAGATAAATACAGATGTAAGTCAAGTCACTGTTTACTACAGAAATGCAGCATATAGAAGCAGCAAATACTTGTTTGTCAGCTCCTTGCATATTCTAAACATTCCCCTTTATTTTTCAATTTTTAAGCAAACAGGTATTTCCAAGGGGTGATACTCAACTAAGTTTTGCCCAGAGCAGGCATTGAAACTAACAGACTTAGCTTCATCACGTTCATTAATTTCAGTGGATCTCCTATGAGTAAAACTTAACTGAATACCACCCAAGGTATTATGCTTTTTCTACTGCATTATATTTTCTATGAAAATTGATTGTAGTTACTTGGGAGCCATCCATTAAATCCTTCACCTGAAATAATTCTTGGAGTACAGACTCAAAAATCTAATTGGCACAAGGAAGCAGTTGTGTGGTTCACTGAAGTCCCACTGTGCTGTTTTACACGCCCCAACTTTCAGGAAGGACAGTCTGCAAAGGAGACTGACAGGAACATCCACTGAGTGGAGTTGTACTCACATGACATAGCAACCAGCAGAAGTCCCCCAGGAATGATCTCCAGGGAGTTGGGAAAACCTCCAGAGCAGCATGAGAGGTAGCACATGAGGAAGGGGAAATTGCTGGAAATTGCCTCTCCTTCTGCTGGTGGGAGTGTCATGTGAGTGGCTTATGTTATTCCAAAAATTACATTGTTGAGTGAAATCAGGGCATGTGAGGTATATTCCATCCCCCTAAATTTTGGAATCTACCATTCTGCTTAAATACTACATCTTAGAAAAGTGTCCTAACACTTAGGATAATAAGATAGATTCAGAAAATGTTTATTGAGACTGACTTGATCTGTCCTTCAAAAGAAACGGGAGTGAGATTTCTCAGAAGATCCTACTAGTTCAGGAATGGGAAAGCTTTGGCCCTCCAGATGTTGCTGGACTACAATTCCCATCAGTCCCAGCCAGGATGGTCAATGGTAATGAGTGATGGAAGTTGTAGTACTGCAATATCGTAGATAAATATGTACCTCTGCGGCGGGAAGGTAAAAGGCGTTTCCGTGCACTTTGGTTTCCATCACGTGCCCCGTTGCGCTAGAAGCGGTTTAGTCATGCTGGCCACATGACCTGGAAAGCCGTCTGTGGACAAACGCCAGCTCCCTTGGCCTGAAAGCGAGATGAGTGCTGCACCCCATAGTCGCCTTTGACTTGACTTAACCATCTAGGGGTCCTTTACCTTTACCTTTACCTTTGTACTTATTATCACACGGATGCCAATTATTATTTGCATTGTGTTTCCTTGTGGTATTCTTATCATTCCTAAAAGTTGAGCAGCACATGAAAACTCTGAAACTCCCACAGCCTGATAACATCAATTCTCCTGCCAAGATACTCTCTACAACTATGATGGGAATGGAAAGTGCCCCTTTATGATGTAAACTAAGATCAGACTTGGCTAGGAAATGGTGTCTTAAATAGAAGCAAAATAAAATCAGGTGTTAAAACTGTACTAGTAAATTTCTATACAAGACTAAAGCTTTTCCATAATTGTGCCCTTAGTACAAAATGAAATATTAATGAGTCTGCAGGAATATAACCATATTATTTTCACTTGCTGAAATCTGTTTTTAATGCTTTGAAAAATAAAACAAGATTTATTCAGGTCATGTATTGGTAATGGGTAGTGCCAAATAAATATTTCAGTTGATCATAATCTCATTTTTTTAACTGTTACAAACTTTAACATACCTTCAGATATGTACTATATAACTCATTTGCAGTAAATTAAATTTACATGTAGTACAATTCCTGGTATTAACATTTCATGTGGGCAACATGGTTCTGTAACACAGAACTCTTTTTCTTTCTTCCAAATATATTATTGGATTCCAAATGCCAAGCTTTTGGGTTTTTTCAATTCTCGATGTAAATCAGAGTTTGGAAATCCAGTTCGTAGGCATATATCATTGTGGAATTTTTTTGGTAACTTCATTCCTTTATTCTGATTGTGAACATCTTTGCGTGCAAGTTATTCCTATTTTCTTCTGTGACAAAAATCTTAAAAACATGTATATACTTAAAGCATTTCCTCAAAAATTTGTTACCTATATAGGATAATGTGCACTAGCAGCAATAAAATTATGGTCTACTTTTTTGGCCTAAACAGTGTTGATTACCAATTGTATTCTTTAGTATTTAAAAATGATTTGGGTAACTTTACAATTCTCAGCTTTGACAGTTATATATTCTTGACATTAATTATTTAACTTATTCTTGGACTTCCTTGCTTCTTGTTTTGGTTTATATGAGTTACAGTGTAATAGTAATTGGCTACAAACAAAATCTGATTCAAAATAGTTACTTCAGAATTGTCTACTAGAGAAGGTCAAACCACTAAATAACCAAACAAATTGTGAACAAACCTAATGAAAACTCTCAACCATTTATTTGTATCTCTGACAGCAAATTTGTTTATACATATTATACAGTTGATAGTTTCTATTGTTTTGATGGATTTTGCTATACATCTTTCTTCTGCCTCCAGATCTGTTCAAGCAGGTAGCCAGTCCCACTGGATTCTGTGACCAGCGTCGTCTAGGCCTCCTCCTGCATGACTCTATTCAGATTCCAAGACAGCTGGGTGAAGTTGCTTCTTTTGGTGGCAGTAATATTGAACCCAGTGTTAGGAGCTGCTTTCAGTTTGTAAGTATACTTCTGCTTATTGCTATTGGTTTTTTAATCCAAATGTTATGCAGGGTACATAAACTTAGGCGATAAGTGTGGAGATCAGAGTATGTATGTTTGTTTATTTAATATTTAGTTTATTGAAACATTTTATTGGATGGGGCCAGGCAGTCAGAATATGGCAACTCTACACTCTAAAGTGACACAGCATCCATCAGATTAAATGTAAAATACATCAAATAAAGAATGGTGTTGGGAACAAGACACCGTCCAATTTTATCTATTATTTCCATTCTTGCCCTGCCTTTCAACCCAAAGGTCCACAAAATTAATTACAATCAAAAACATTTAAATGTTTTTTACGACTACATTAAAATGTAGAGTCATTGGCATGAGTAGTGAGCAAAATGTGACACTACGTCTCAAAAGCCTCCTAGTATAGTATAGTATAGTATAGTATAGTATAGTATAGTATAGTATAGTATAGTATAGTATAGTATATTGACTTGCATTTTTGAGTCACCCTGCATACTTCCTGAAGGAGAACATTCAAAAATATGCTTCACTCCTAGTAGATGTCAATCTTGCTTCTAACACTGCAAAGCCTGAAGCAAAGAGGGGAAAAGTTCAGATAGGAGATAGCAGATACCACGGCAATATACCCTGGCTTCCAACACTTTAACATCTTAAAGAACTTTCAGTTTGGCTCAGAAACTAACCATCAGCCAGTGAAATTTCTGAATTGCCATTAAGTCACCTGGCAAGTCATCCATGATTCTGCAACAGCACAAGGGAAGTAAGCGGGGATTTTAAGTTGGTCTAACTTTTGGTTTTTCAAATTCAAATACATTTTGTTTTAAATAAAAGATCAAGTATGTTTTTCCATGGCCGTTAAGGGAAAACTGACGGTGAACAGCAACAGTTACTTTGGCAAAGTATGTTTAGAAAGTGCTGAGACAGGAGTCTGCAGTGGGAGACAAAAACAACTCATTAAACTGAAGGAATAATAAACTGAAGCGACAGAATTAGCATTTCAGAGAAGTATCAGAAGAGTTCATTATTTTATGACCTCTCTTTAAAAAAAATGCTAAGAAGGGTCTGTCTGGTCAATGCAATTCACAATGTGAGGCAAAAATAACTTTTGTCTTTGTAATTGAAAGGGTCACTGGAGGGAAGAAGCAAAGGAACCATTATGACTCTTCCTCCTCAAGTTTTAAATCCCCACTTCAAATGTTAGACCACACTATGCATGATAAAAGAGGTTTTCCCCCTCAAAGTGATCACTGTGCATTTCAAGAATGTATATCCTTCCCATTGTGGTCTTTCGGCATGGAAATAGACCTTGTGGGTGACCTCACTCAAACATCATTAATCAATCTGCAGGCCTCTTTTCATGTTGCTTAAAGGTTAATGTATTGCTTTGTAGTACAAAGTAAGGGGTCTTTACTTATGATGGCCCTAATTAGTTGAGGTTTAAAAAATATTAATACAGTATACCATATTATACTATTTTTAATATTACATTTTCCCCCAAAAATGAAATAAATATTGGCTATCCACAGGTTTAAAATTCAGGTCAGTTTGGTTCCTGATGCTATATACTTGGTTGCACCAGTACTTAGTTATACTTAGAGCTAATTGGTCTTTTGGGCCCAACGTGCGGCTTAATAAATAGGCATAAAGATTGCTGTTTATTGTTTATATCACATATGTCAACTACACCCATTCATGGAAAACAACAATCTTGCTATTACTGCCCTTTAGCATACTCTGCATAGCCCCATCTAGGAAGACATTTTGAAAGTTCTAGCCAGTATGAAGTGTTACAGCCTAAGGTAGAAGGAAGGAACATGTTGTTGTTGTTGTTGATGAGTCATTTAGTCGTGTTTGACTCTTCGCGACCCCATGGACCAGAGCACGCCAGGCACTCCTGTCTTCCACTGCCTCCCGCAGTTTGGTCAGACTCATGTTGGTAGCTTCGAGAACACTGTCCAACCATCTCATCCTCTGTCGCCCCCTTCTCCTTGTGCCCTCCATCTTTCCCAACATCAGGGTCTTTTCCAGGGAGTCTTCTCTTCTCATGAGGTGGCCAAAGTATTGGAGCCTCAGCTTCAGGATCTGTCCTTCCAGTGAGCACTCAGGGCTGATTTCCTTAAGAATGGATAGGTTTGATCTTCTTGCAGTCCATGGGACTCTCAAGAGTCTCCTCTAGCACCATAATTGGCAGCGGGTGCATTATGTTGCTAATGAAGTTAGCTGTTAGTTGCATTAAGCTTCCAGGCCCAATTCAATGTCCTAGTTTAAAGAGAAAGTGGCAGACTCTTTATGGCCAGAGACATCTGAACTTAAAAAAACATTTCAGAAGAGCCCTCTTCAGAAACATCACTATTTGAGAAGTGAGAAGTAGGGAAAGGGACTTGTCTCCAAAGTTCTGGATTCCTTTTTTGACATATCCGCCATTGTTTGTTTTTGCTGAGTATTATCCAAAGGTTGTTTGCTGCTTTTAGTGAGTTTGTTATCTTTTTTATGTTTTAATTTTTTAATATCTTTAAATGCTGTCTATTTTGAATTGCATTTTATCAGTTATGATTGTGTTGTTTGAAATTTCTTCAACATGTATTTGCATTATTGAAAACATTTGTGCACTATACATTCATTCTCTCTCTCTCTCTCTCTCTCTCTCACACACACACACACACTCACACACACACACACACACACACACACACACACACTTCTTCACAAATCTAACTCAAGGACTTTTCATTTTTAATGGGAATTGGCTGGAAGTGAGGTTTTTATGCTGATAACATCCCTGGTAATAATTTGCAGTGATTTCAGAGAGAATGAGAGAGAGAGAACCAACAGCAAATGTACTGTGTCAGAATCTGTTCTCCTGGTCTCAGTGGCTTAGGCATGCTGGCAACAACCTTGTCTGTCATGCACAGCAGCACAAAAATGTAATGTTTACTGTACCAGGAGATAACAAGGGGTGGTGAGGAAATGTCCCTGATCTTTGTTTGAAATGCAAGTCCTTGAAAGTAGCGGGGGAGGGAAGTCTTGTTCTGTCAACATGCATGTGCTCACAGCATTGGTGTTTGTAATACTCCCTTCAACTGCAGCAAAAATGCTACAACTGCTTCAAGTACATTCTTTGTCTGTAAGGAATGAGGTGGCTTTTAAAAAAAACTTTGCCACTTTGAAATTATTTTTCTTTCCACAAGCTTCAGGATTCATGCAGCGCCTAGGTTACAAACATTAAAAAAGGATGTACAAAGAGTAGCTCTTGGGAGAAAATGAGACTTCATGTGGAATATAAAATAGAACTTGACTTTGCTTATTCATTTATTTAGTTCTCTTTCTTTCATCCCCCCTATAACACACAAAAAGCTGTGGCAATAACAACAGTTTAAGGGCAAAGGTGCAATAAAAAGAGAGGACTATATATAGGAATGGGAATATACCTCATGTCTGTTGAACCCTGTCTGTTGAATGTCAGCTAAAATATAGACTTCTAGAGAAATATAGTGTTTATGCTGTTCAAACTTGGCACACAGGTGGTGCAGACGAGAGACTGTTGTTTTCAGCCCTGTAGTGGAACATGGTGAAAAAGACATTTCCTGAAATGTGGCTTATCTTACATCATGCTCAGTGGTAGATCCCAGGCTTTTCAGGTCACTGGCCCTGATTTTAAACATGCCTGAACACAGCTACAGTCTAACCAGATTTCTGGTTTCCTTAGACCTACTTTTCCCTATTTATAGACTCGGAAGCAGCATTCTGTAAGGTTGTTTCACTATTACAATAATGTTGTGTTTTCCTTTTACAATGCAAACTTGTATGCTTCAGAATACTTAGCTAGATGAACCAATTGTCTCTTTCATAATTTTATTTGTATGCTGCTTTTCCATAAAAAAATCATGCTCAAGGTGGTTTATAACAAAGAAAAGTGGAACACATTTCAAGATCAAACACTTCAAAACAATTTCATTGTAACATAATAAAACAACAAAGTAGCAAATATAACACCACCCAAAATGACAGAAACATTCCAGTATTATAAATATGATTACATTAACAACATCCAACAGCAAAAATGTAACAGGAGTGTGACAGTTTCACCTTTGTTTTAGAAATAGATATTTGTACAGGACTAGCAGATAGAAAGGAAGTCTGCTTTGCATCTACTACACTGCGAATATTTATCATTTTTAAGTCTTGGTTATCCTGTATGTAGTAATACACCAATACCTTATTTAAGATAGATACAAGCCTATGGGCATTGCTTTTTTAAAAAGAGCACTTTACCAATGTAAATTTGAATCTCAGAATTTTAAAATAGTTTTAGTGTAATGTAGATTGAAATTAGGGACGCAGGTGGAGCTCTGGGCTAAACCACAGAGCCTGGGGCTTGCCGATTGGAAGGTCGGCGGTTCGAATCCCCACGACGGGGTGAGCTCCCATTGCTTGGTCCCAGCTCCTGCCCACCTAGCAGTTTGAAAGCACGTCAAAGTGCAAGTAGATAAATAGGTACTGCTCTGGCAGGAAGGTAAACGGCATTTCCGTGTGCTGCTCTGGTTCGCCAGAAGCGGCTTAGTCATGCTGGCCACATGACCTGGAAAAAACTGTCTGTGGACAAATGTTGGCTCCCTCGGCCAGTAAAGCAAGATGAGCACCACAACCCCAGAGTCGTTCGCGACTGGACTTAACTGTCAGGGGTCCTTTACTCTTTTTTTTTTTTAGATTGAAATTATTAGTAGAAACTTTTTTTTTATGGTTGACCATGGGACCTAAAAAAAGAGGATAAACTTCAAACTATGCTGTTATCCTGATATCTATCCATGTTTAAATGTATGAAAATGAACCAGAACTTTGAGGGGGAGCAATATTCTAATAGATAATTGAGGGCAGAAAAGAGAATAGGCTTTATAGCTAAAAAATGGAGGCAAGCACAGTCTTGGTGAGTGGTTGCATGGTTAACTTTTGTAATCTACTAAGACAATTTTCTTGAAAGCAGGAATTAACAAAATATGAGGTAAAGCAGACATATGTTACATTTTTTAGAAGGCAGTTATTTCTTTTCTTTTTAGCATTACATAACATAATGGTGAATATCCAGCTTTCCTCTCCAAATGTTTCTTGGCATATGAATGCAAAAAAATCCAAACAAAAAACGTCAGATGTTTAGAATTTAATAGGAATTTGAATATTAGATGTAACAAATTGTTATTTGCAAACTGGGAAATGCACTGTTAACTTTGTTCTATGATTTACAGTTTTATTGTGGCAGTTGCACAGAAATATGTTAACAGAGGGGGGAGGAAATCTTCACAGTTTGCTTTTGTTGTAGATTCTTCCCTTATGTAAAACCCTTGGTTACTCTCTGGCTGGATTTAGAGATGATTAAAGAAATTGTAACAGCAGCTCAGGGAACATTCAAGAACTATCTGTCCTTTACTGTCTGACCCTGACAAGCTTTTCTCAATATAGCTTTAAATCTTCATGTAATATACTTCAGTACTAGTTTTGGTGCAGTTTAATGCAGTTAATCTCCAATAGAAGAGATTGTAGATAGTATAGATGTAGGGATCAGATAGACAAATGTCAAAACTCATAGCAGCCAACAAAATTAAAATAGATGTGCAGAAGCTGGAGAACTGAAACATATCTTTGCATATGACAGGAGCCATTTCATCCATTCACTGTATTCCCATGCAAACTAAAAGCATCTGCAAATGGAGAGGTGAATGCTTTGAGCTGTTCATTCTTATTCTGTCTACAGTTGACACACTGCAGCATTTCAGTACAGAATCCATCTTTTTCATTCCAGAAATGGCATGTAAAAGGCTTGTTTGTGTATGTGTGTGCATAAGGTGAACCAGAGCAGCTTATTGAAGATCATTATCTAGCTAGTAACAGCACAAATTTCTAAAGTAAATCTTCACATGGCAATAAACAGATAGCTCACCCACTAGAATTGCCTAATCAAAAGCATTCTAGTTGTTGTTGTTTTTGCAGAAACATACACACATGAGTCCTCAGTAAATTTGTTTGGCTTTCTGCAAAGTTTTGAAATAATGAAATATATGCAAGTATTCAGATATCTAAATTAAAATTAATACAGTACAACATTAAAATAATAAAAGCAAAGTATTCCTCAGTGAATTGTATACATGTGCCTCCCATTTTACAATAGTTATAACCTATCTGCAGTACTGCCCCTTATAGATTTTCACTTTGTTCTGTTTAAATTCTAATCTCTCCCCCTTGTCCCTCTGTCCCCATATTGCTATTTGCAAACAGACATAGAACCATGCAGGGATAATTAAGAGATGGCTATGGATAAATGGCTGGATGCTTACTCAGATAGATGTGGTATTGTGTAAATAGTCCCTGAGAGATGTGATGTCTCTACCCTTGTGTGCCCATGGCAATGCATAAACTTCATAGATATTTAAATTGTCTTTGTAAAGTTTACTATCTGTGCACCTTTCTGAAAAGTTTACTGAATTAGCATATATAACAAGTAATAGCAACCAAAAAATCCTTTTTTCAGTCAGATTAATGCACTGTTTTAGGTCACAGTTTATGGCATCCATTATTTTCTTATCACAGTTCTGTTTCATTTTATGTTTACAATTATTGGCAGAAAGATAGAACTTTATAGCATGTGTGTGATCACTGCTCTTTGTCATATCTTCTGTCTTAAAACACTGTAGATATTTACTATTATTTTTGCAAATAAAATTATTTGAACTCCTTGACAAGTCAGCATTCTTATCTGCTTGCTTTGGGAGTGTTAACTTCACCAGTCTCATTTCGGATCAAGTAGCCAGTAGGTTTCAACTTAGAAATGTGTCACAATTTACATTTATTTGATCCGAGGGCTTAAAAATAAGTATGATAGAGAAGACAGTGTATACTTATGGCTGGACATAGATGGCTATTAAGAAGCTAAAATAATTCTGAGGGCTTTTCAGGAGTGAGAGAGAAGCCCTAAAGTACTTAATTAGTATTCTTCCTTGATGAAATTAAGATTAAGGTGGATGGATAGTGACTAAAGAAGAAAGACTTTCTGAAAGTAAAGGAAGCCCAGATGACATGTATAGGTTGCAAATGAGGTTATAAATATATCAGTAAGGGAGAAGAAATGGAATTGGTTTGCAAAATGATATTTATTACTGAAACAGGAGAAAGAGGATTAAGTAGTCCTTATATACTCTTCAGAATAATTCAGAAAAGAAGACACCTACCCTAGATGCATGTGTATGCTGAGATTTAAGTGGAAAGAGAAAATGTTAAGGACACAATGAGCCATTTCATTTAACACCAAGAAAAAAGAGCTAAAAGTTTGTTTCAAGGGCAACAGTAAAGTCTGTATTAGTTTGCAAATGACCTTAGAAACTGAGAAGAGTGATATCATTGGAGAGGGGGGGAAACATAGGAATACATGATGGAAGACAAAAACTCATCTCTTGATGCAGGTTTACAAAATATACCTACGCAAAATACCTTATGTCTGATGAAGGACAAAGCTTCACATCCTGACAGAAAATGTGTTTCAAAACCAATGTTTTATTTCCTGGAACATTATAGGGATGAATTGAAAGGAGGGAGAGTGTCATCTGATTTTCCCTGCAAATGCTTCCCTATGCTGTTTTTAGCTGTTGCTCCTCCCCCATCAAGGTTCAAAGAAAACAAAAATAACCCCAGTTGATGGCTATCTTTTCACCTGCCAGTTCTCCCTTACAAATGCCCCCCACCCACATTTATGGTTGGTTGGTTGTTTAGTTAGTTAGTTTAGTTAGTTATAAAGGGAGGGAAGAGGAATATATACATATACGTGCGGGGGTGGGTGGAACAAATGTGTCACCATCTGAAAATTAGATGAAGGGAAATATACTTGGTTGGAAAGGGGGAAATTACTTGTAAAATGAAAGTTTTCCCTGTGTCCTGTAATGTAATCTCCTTTCTCTCATAGGCCAATAACAAACCTGAAATTGAGGCAGCCCTTTTTCTGGATTGGATGAGACTTGAACCACAGTCCATGGTATGGCTGCCAGTTTTGCATAGGGTGGCTGCTGCTGAAACTGCCAAACACCAAGCCAAGTGCAACATCTGTAAGGAGTGTCCAATAATTGGATTCAGGTACAGTGTTATATTGCTGATTTTTACCAGATGAACTTAATGCATCATCAATTACTACTCTTTGTAGAGGTCATATATGAGCACTGAATCCTTCCTTCCAGCACATAATATGGGTGTGCAGAGAAGGCACTGTGTATTAATTTCCTCATCTCCTAAAGGCAGCCTCCTTAACAGAAATGCTTGTTTAATATTCCTTCTGTTCTGTAAAAGTAATCATGCTGTTTGGATACCTAAGACCATTAGAAGAACCAACCTGGATCAGACCAAGCATTGATCTTATTCAGCACCTATCGAAAGCCCACAAGCAGGACATGAACATTTTTGTAAAACATGTAGTTGATAACTTGCTGGATACAAAAATGTTCCTAGAAGAAGTTGCTTAACATAAATGAAATAAAATCCTGCTGGAAAAACCATTGTGTAATGTCATTTTAAAAAATTAATCTGCTCAGTCTATAGTCTCCTTAAGAGACATGTCAACCCCGAATATGGAAATTCTGTTGATGTGCTTAGAGACCTGGATCTCAACAGTGTGCTTACTATAGCAATGAATCTAAGCCAACATCTTGCAAAATAACTATGGATTGGTATACCTGTTAGGAATCTACTTAGCTGTTAAGTAAATACTATTTTCAGTTATGCTTAGACTTGTTTTATCAACTTTCCCCCTAATAACAGTTTTGTATGGTCCCTGCATGTTTCAATCTTAACATTGTCTTACCACTGAGCTCTTGACAAGGAGCATTTTGGAATTATTGTGTAAAGCTCAGATAGATTACTATGAGTGTGCTGCATCACATGAAATTCTTGCTGGTACTTTTGTTTAATATAAAGTACTGGGTGGTTAAATAAAAGAATGTAAAAATAAAAAGTAAGCATTTATTTAATTTATATGACACCTCATAATTCTTGCAAGCATCCAACAGGATAAAAGGTTGCTTGCTACATTTAATTACTGTATTCTTATGTCATAATCTGTAGACTACAGAATATGGATTCACATTACCAAATCTAACATTTCCACCACTACTACCATTGTTGGGCTGTGGCTAGACTGTCTGTATTTAGGGGAGACTGCAGCGAATTTACCAACCTCAGCTGATGAAGGACAGAATTAAAACAATATTTTAAAAATCAAGTAAAAATACAGATAATAATAAATTAACAACAACAACAACATCCCAGCAATAGCCGTTTCCTGAAAAACAGCCAGTTCCTAAAAGCTTGTTGAAATAAGGTCTTCACCTTCTGCTGGAAGGAGGAGGAGGGAGCCAGTCTAACTCTCTAACTCTCTAGGAGGGGAGTTCTTAAGTCTGAGTGTAGCCACTGAAAATGCTCTCCTACTTTACACCTGAAACACGGTGTAAAGTGCACGAGTGCTGAATTTGTATTTTCTTCTTCTCCAGGTACAGAAGTTTAAAGCACTTTAATTATGACATCTGCCAAAGCTGCTTCTTTTCTGGGCGAGTTGCAAAAGGTCATAAGATGCACTACCCAATGGTAGAATATTGTACACCGGTAAGTGACATCAGTGTCTCCTAATACAAATTCTGGAGAGAAGAGGAGGGGAAATCATTTGTTTGTGTAAGACTGTGGAGGCATTGTGCAGTATTCCTTTTAAATTAAATCATCCTTCACAAAACTGTTTTTTAAAGCATGAATATCTTGCTATATCCAGTGAAAATAACAGGAATAAATAATAATTGGAAGTTGCTAGTTATTATTTATATATTGCTGTGTCGTAACAACTAAATCCATACTTTTCCAAGGTTGGCCAGAAGAGGAAACTATGGTTCATTAAAGAATTCCTAGTTTATTGAGGCATGTCATAACAGGACTGTGTGCACAGGCAAAAGGCTTATGTGTATCTCAGCTTATGAATTCAAGAGAAATTCATCCAAATGTGGCCGATAAATAAAAATCAGTAGTATACGCCAGCTTTTAATCAAAGTTCTCAAGTGCTTTTATTCTATCTATCTCTTTCCACCTAGACTTAAGATAATGATTGTACTGATATACATATCCAAGGAAGGGTGTAGTGAAAACATGTCTGAACAACTGGTGGTGTTGGTTTTCTTTTTTTCAAACTGAAGGGGAAAATTGTTAATCTTCAAAGTCATAAAGTGCATTAGCAATTTCTTCTAATTGTAACTCAAGAAAATTGGATTATATAATACAGCCGACTATTCTACTTGCTTCTTCCTAGCAAATGAACAAAATCTTCCTTAAAAATGAATGTAATATATAGTGCAGCATCTGTTTTGTAGAAGTGATTTTTTTGTTACTTTGTTGATAAGGTCAATATAAAAATAAAAATCTGATAAACAATATATTTGATTATGGGGTGCATAACATTACAAGAATACAGTTTCACTATAAAAATGGAGATTATTCTCTTGGTACTTTTCTGTTCTGTTCCTACTGTGACACAGCAACCTCCTGTACTACCTATTTTGCTGTGTTGGTACGTGCCACATACAAAATTATGGGTTATCACAGACCTGGCAAACTTGTTTTTTGTAAATATTTAATGTGTACATTAACAGCCTCATGTTCATGAGTACATTTTTTGAACAAATTTGCTGATATATTGCAAAACGCTAGATCATGGGAAGCAAATCATGCTCCTGAAGTAAGTTGTCATGCACTTCTAATGCATAATGGTAAAATGTTTATGGTTTGGTGGAAGAGGCCAGTCAAATATTTGGATTTCTCCTGTAAAGTGATACCATTAATATGTTGCTTCCAGACTACTTCAGGAGAAGATGTTCGTGACTTCGCCAAGGTATTGAAAAACAAATTCCGAACAAAAAGATACTTTGCAAAACACCCAAGAATGGGCTACCTGCCTGTGCAAACAGTGCTGGAGGGAGACAACATGGAAACGTGAGTGAAGCAGATAAATAATTTTTTCATTTGTTAAGTTCTTTGAGCTGCCCAGTTGGCACCTGATCCCTTTACTTCCTAACTGCATAACGCCACTTTCATTTCTTTCATTTTTGTTTATTTTGGTTGAAATTAATATACAAGCTGACGTTTCAATTGCTATAAGTTAAACTTGAACTAGTAAAAGAAAAATGCCTGTGAGCTTATTGATTGCATTGAAAGTGTTTAAAGTGGTTGACATTTTGTGGCCCTCCAGATGTTGCTGGACAACAGCTTTCATCATTGGGTTGATAGGGGTTGGAGTCCAGCAACATCAGGGGGCCCACATATTCTCCATCCCTAAGATAAGCAGAAGTCAACATTCATTCACTTTCTCTTGATATGAAGAATACTTTTAATCAGATATAGAACCATCAGTAGAGCATGAGACTTAATGTCAGAGTTGTGAATTTGAGTCCCATATTGGGCAAAAATATCCTGCATTGCAGGGCATTGGACTAAATTGCCCTCTTGGTCCTTTCTAACTCTGCAATTCTATGAATTAGTAATTTTGCTTAATTTTAAATTTATACTGTAAACTTCCCACATTTTTCCATATTTCTTCCCATAGAGATGACGACACAAAAATTATGTCTTGAGTTTTTCTTTCCCTATCATCTGCTAGTTAATAGTTACATGATTTAATAGCAATTGCACTACAGCTTGTTATCTCTCTCCTTCTCTTTAATATTTTATTTCGCATATTTTTGGCTGCTTTCCATGGACATTCATGTTGGTCTATTGGATTTTCCTGTTTTTGGGTTTCTTTTAAACTTTCTGTAATTATTTTGCTGCTAAGTTTTTTCTGCCTCTCTCTTCACCTCCTCATTTTTTGTCTTGCAGTCCTGTTACTCTGATCAACTTCTGGCCAGTAGATTCTGCGTGAGTACTTTCGCCAAAGTGTGCTGCTATTGCTTCTGCTGTTGCGTTCTCTCACTATTTGTTTTTAATTTCTGTTGAGTTTCTTTTTTAACATATGTCCATTTCCCTCCTTCCTCCCCACCCGGTTAAAATTTAAAACAAAAATTTAATCCAAATCAATGGAATGGTATACCAGTAAGGTTTCCTGCACTTCATTAAATGTACATGATTGTATTCAAAGTTACAGTCCATCAAAACTGAATCATATAAGTAATCTAAGTTAACTTCTATCTGAATCACAGAGGTTTGGTTTCACAGTCCTACCTCATATGGAAGCATACACATTAAATATCTGAATTTCTGAATTAAAGTAGGCATCATTGGTTGGGAAACAAGAAACTTTGAGATTTGATTATATTTTTTTGGGAGGGAAAGGAAGTATGACATTGATCTTACTTTTAAGGTCATTATTTAACATTATGTACACACAGTTGCCCTAGTCCAGATGTATGTGTGATCAAATGCACATTTGGCTATCTGGTACACGCATGCTCTCCCATTCATTTCAGTGGAGAAGCCAGATTGGCACCTATGGGTTTTGCGGGGATCTGCCTTCAGTGTAAATGAATGGAGAGGAGCTTGTAGATGGGCAGTGTCTGTGCAGAAGTTCTGCTTCTGCCCTCCTAAGCAGTCACAAGATTCTGGTATATTGTAAGTGCAATTACAATGTGTTATTGAGAATGAACAATATTTTTCAATATTGTCAGAGGTCTGGTTATGATCCATCCAACACAAAGCATATTCCAATATTTTGTTTCAGTGGAGAGCATTCCCTGCGTGTAGATTCCTCCTACTGAAGTTTAATGAATTGTGCCTGAAGTTTCAGGAGCAAGATACTATTATTTCTCAACAGAAATCTCTTATTAATTTAAGGCCGCATGAATTCACTGACAAGTTAGTTTAGTAATTGCAGATATGAATAACTATCCACTTTAGATAACTATCAGCTTGACATTGATGCTAACATAACTTTAAGATTGGTCTTAATTATTTGTTTGTGCTACTTAATTCATATGTCTGCTAAATATTAGTGAAGGAGGAAGCCTAAAATTAGTCTATGAACACTACTAAAGGGCTTCTGCCCTTTCCTTGCAAAAAGTGATTACTAAAATAAGCAGCTCTAAAACTACAATTAATTCACAGTATATATTTGGAGCATACTGTTGTAAAGACTAACTGCATTCTCTTAGAAAGCAATCCTATAAATTTCCCACTAAAGTAAGTTCTGTTGAATTCAGTGGGCTTACTCCAAGATAAATTGTCTAAGATTGCAGCATATAATATTAATGAATGAGCATCCTGGTTTTTGCTGCATTAATTTGAAGAGCTGTGTAGACTGAATGCCAGTACACACCTACAGCTAGGTCTGTGACCTGTTTTCTATTGGATACTCAACTACAAGTGAATTAAGAATAGCTTACATTTTTAGTGGTGACATTAATTTTGGCTGGCCTTTCTAGTCAAACCAACACCTGTGGTCACCAGGGCCTGGCTTTGCACTGCTCCAGCAGCAACCCCCCCCCCCCCTTTCTTATAGGAAAGGGTCACAGGAAGGATGTTGGTTCAGTCACTGTGAGGCAAGGCACTTCAGGCACCTCAACATTTAAGTAGCCAAACACTCCTTAGATTTTCTTCAAACCTTGGAACTGGCGAGGGGGCTGGAATCACTTGAGGGCAACAGGCTAGTATAGCAGGTACAAGGCACGTCACATGGCACTCATAGTTCTGGCCACTCCCCTACCTCAGCATCTGTTGGCTAAGGCAGTTTCTTCACTCTGCCTCCTCATAGGACTAGCCCAGGGGAGGAAGGCTGATCACCTGTTATTCTCACTTAAGGATGGGGAGCAAAAATATGAGAGCCTCACAGCATGTTCATTAAAATTCACACAAAATAATTTTTGACAGTTACTGTATATGACAGTTACAGTATATGCCTATGAAGACATAATTAAACTTCATTATTTTTTACACAACAAAACATTAAAAAAAATATTGGGCGAATGGCACTTGGCCTGCTGTCTGCATCCAGCCAGTCATTGTTTTCACCTAGCACATGCAGTGCACAGGGACTTTGATTTAAAACTATGAACAAACTATTTATTTGCAGTTAGCAGGATAGAAGAGAAAATGAGCTGGAGACATCAGTTTAAAATAGATTTCAGTGGATTCATTCTGAACTAAAAGTTGGTTTACCCTTGAATTCTACTATTATTGTATCTCTCCTTTTAAATTAAAATGTCCGTATCAAACTACCTCTCTTTGTAGTCAGAGGCATCTCAGTACCTTGTTTCTTTTGTGGAATTTCCTGAGATGACACAGATTCCTTCTGGCTTTTATTTCTGTCAGTTTAACATCCAGTACATAACTGTGGCAAGTCTACAATTTGATGGCACATGGTTGGCCAATAAATAGCTTCTGAAACCCTGATTTGCATTGTTCAATTCCCAGATGATTTTCATGTATGGCATTCAGTATTTCTATCCTTAGGTCTTGTTTTATGATTCCAATAATGAATATTATGTCCATTTAATTCCTTCATCTAGTTCTAATAAATACAAATATTATCAGACATTTCTTTCTGGCCATTCCAGAAAAAGGTTTCTAAAGAAACAGCAGAATTCTTAATATTTACAATCACTAGTGAAACTCCTTTAGTTTCAGAATGAAAAATAGCAGTGTTTAATCTGTGACACTGGTTCTCCTTTCTTCAGATATACACTCTGGCTAGAGTATCAGCAACTGAGATTTCTGCAGTGTTAATAGTCATCTTTTAATTCTTAGACGTGCCTTATAAACTGCCTTCACTGGCTTTTTAAATCTGTTCCAGCAACTACTGTTTTTACACAGATGAAGTTGTGGGATATTATATATCCAAACACTATTGCTGATGTTTCTTTTTCTGCTTGAGCATAATTCAGTTTGATAGTTCTTGGTGTTCTGAAAGCACATACAACAGGTGAGCCTTTCTACAGTACATTATTTAAACCTGTTGTACAAGCAACTGATTACGTGGTTACTGTTTTTTGTATTATAAATCTTCCAAATCAGTGTTTTTCGTAGTAGCTGCTTTAACTACTAGGCTGACATCCAGTAAGATTCAACAGCTTCAACTGTTTGAGTTAGTATTTATAATATACCTGTTATTTAGTTTATATTTATAATCTGGTTTACTGTACCAATAAGTTTGGCTTACAGTGATTTGCAAGTTTTTAAAGACAGCACATAATCTTTTCTCAAAGGCAATTTTAGAAACCACTGTTCTGTGACCATTTGTGATAAAAACAACAACACACTATTCACATTCTGGAGCTGAGGAATCCAGTGTACCAATGAATAAATAATGAGGCTTTTCTTCTGTTTCTGCTGATCTAAATCTTATCTTTGGCTTTGAACTTTGTTGTAGTTCAATAACTTTAAGCAAAATTATTACCCATTCCACATTTTCATCACTTTCCCAAGTGATGGATAGGAATTTATGCTATAGTCAATGTTTGTACAGCAAATCTTTACCAGATCTTCATATCTACTGAGGCACTTGTTTCTGTTTGGATCTTTCTCTAGTGCTAGGGCTTCCCTTGCCTAAATGTACACACTTCATTGTTAAATCAGTGATGTGTCAGGGATGAGCTGTAGGATGGAGAGAATCCCCAAAACCACATTGAAGCATTTCTTATGAGACCCTTTATCTACCCCACTGAGCTCTATCTGTTCCTCTTCTATGTCTCTTCTCTTTGTTGCATTATTGAAAATGTAGGGGGGGGGACATATTTTTTTAAAGCTTCACCTACAACATGAAGAAATAATGTTCACTGAAGCATATAATCCTCCTTATTTAATTGCTTGGAATTCAGTACTATTCAAATACTTGTGTACAGCTTTTTCAGAAGTTCAAACACCAAGCTTTGTTTTTGATTCACTGTTTTACAATAGAGTATCTGTTTTTTAAAATCTGTTTATAAAAATGATATTAAAGGAGACTGAATTAGGCAATAAAACATACTTTACTTAACACTGTACAAAACTTACTATTACTGATTTCCAAATGGAAGCCACTCCCATTTCTCACCAGAACTGCTTCCCTCCTTCCTGGAATACTTGGTTCTTGCCCATCATTATGGGCATGTGAGACAAATCATCCCATTTCACTTCAAGAAGGGGGCAGTTCCGCAGCTTCAGCCACTAACATGAAAGGGAAAGCTAGAACTCTTTCCACTGATTAAAAAAAGAAAACTTGAACTCTTTGAAACAGAGAGAACTATAGGCCACATGTAGGTTACATACTTGCAGAATTTGTAAACCTGTATTTGCTTACATATAAAACAAGAAAAGTTGCTAGAAGTGAAATATGCTTATTTATAATTTTGTAAAACAGTTTTGATTCTGTCTCTTCATGCTTTAGTCCGGTTCTGAAGTGTCTTGTCTGCTTTCTCCTAAAGCTATGAAATTTATGTAGAGAGGGAATAACAAATACTTACATTAAACAGGCAATTTAACTTATGAGAAAAAGAGGCATTGTTTGATGCAACTGAGTTCTGACAGTTAAAAAAACCACATGTGATGTGTCAGAGCAGTAAAATGCATGAAGTGTTGCTATTAAAATACTACCAAGCAATATTTTTAAAAATGACCTGGTCTATATATTACAAAATTATCTCATACAATGCAGTGGTGAGATCTGAAAGAACTATGTTAAATTGCATGTCAAACGTTTGTGTAAGGAAATTTGAGATGGCTGATAATAGGTCTATCACTTCTCCTGGGGAAAAAAAACACAACTTCTTGTTATTGGGAAACATAGTTTTATACTATAGCTGGTTCCCCATATAAAACTAAAGTGAGAATAAATTTTCTCAGTCTCTTAATAAAACCTGAGACTACCCCGAAATGCACAATTTTCCAATACTAAACATACTGCAGGCCAACGATATTTTTAAAACAATGCCAATACTTCAGCAGAGGTCATTTACACACCTGGTTAAAATACAAAAAGTCTAATGATAGATTAATTCATCATAGGAATGGCAAGCAGAACTCAATAGCAGCACTGGCAAACCCCGGGGGGGGGGGGGATATTCACCTGAAGCTATTCAGCGACATTATGAAGGATCTTTACCCCAACTGGATTTTGGCTTGAGAATGAAACAATACTGAGCCTGCTCTTGCAAAGAATCCCCATGGATGTGGCGCCAGCAATGGTAGAATGTTTGTTCATGCTTGAATAGTAATGGATTCAGAAGCATTAGTGTTCCTAATACTGGTACACAGATCTAATACTTCCATTGAGGGAAGCAGGCAATTACAAATGCACCCCAAGCACTTACACAACGTTTTGGTGTGGTTTTTTTATCCTCCTTTGAGCGTATTTGCTATATACAGCTTATACAGCACACTATATGCAGCACACTGAACAGGCTGCTGCAGTGTCAGGCTTTGAAACCTGATTCAGAGAACTGCAAGGGCAAACTTTTGAAAGAGTCCATTTTCACTAAATATTTTTTACAGGTAGGTTGAGGAAGCAACATGGGTTGCAACTCTTAAGTGTGATGTTTCTTAGATGCAGTGAGGCCAATAACAACTTTGGTGGATTTTCTCTTTCTAAGAATTATTACTTGTGTGATTAATCAGTGTTTTCTGCCTTATAGGCCTGCTTCGTCCCCTCAGCTTTCACATGACGATACCCATTCACGTATTGAACATTATGCTAGCAGGTACGAGACGGGACAAATCTCTGTTAGGCAAATCTTCCTTGAAACAATTATTAAATTATCACCACCATTAATTATATTTCTCCACCTTTTTCAAAAAGAGGACCAAGGCAATATGCAAAAAATTAAATATTGGAATTATAATGTCCAACACCACACAAACTTTAACAAACGATGCTAGGGTTATTAAAAGCTCCAAGGATGGAGGGTATACATGTTTACTAACTTCTTCTAATCAGCTTGCCAACTAACTTGCATGCAGAATGACTGCATGATATTTAGAATGTACATACAATTCACTTAAAACAGGAATTGCCAAAGCATGCTCTTGCTTACATCTAACTCTGAGTTTGTGCTCAGAACTTCATTATACATTCTTTTTTCCAGAGGTATGCTTCAGTGGAATCCTGCAGTGACCATGTACTACAAAATAGCGATATCTGTCCAGGATGTGTCAATTTTAGTCCATGTATCAAAAGTGACACAGCTTAATAATACATCTTCTGAATATTATAGGGGAGGAAAATGATGGCTTTGAAAAATAATCATACACTATTAGTATACCACACATTTGGAAGACTCATCTCATATATATCAGAGTAGGAGCTAAATTCTAATATTTACAGTTTTTTCTGCCCCAGCGAGAGATAATAATAATAATAATAATAATAATTTATTATTTGTACCCCGCCCATCTGGCTGGGTTTCCCCAGCCACTCTGGGCGGCTTCCAACAGAGATAAAAAATACACTAAAATGTCACATATTAAAAACTTCCCTGAACAGGGCTGCCTTCAGATGTCTTCTGAATGTCAGGTAGTTGTCCATCGCCTTGACATCCGATGGGAGGGCATTCCACAGGGCGGGCGCCACCACCGAGAAGGCCCTCTGCCTGGTTCCCTGCAACTTGGCCTCTCGCAGTGAGGGAACCGCCAGAAGGCCCTCGGAGCTGGACCTCAGTGTCCGGGCAGAACGATGGGGGAGGAGACGCTCCTTCAGATATACTGGACCGAGGCCATTTAGGGCTTTAAAGGTCAGCACCAACACTTTGAATTGTGCTCGGAAACGTACTGGGAGCCAATGTAGGTCTTTCAAGACCGGTGTTATATGGTCTCGGCGGCCGCTCCCAGTCACCAGTCTAGCTGCCGCATTCTGTATTAGTTGTAGTTTCCGGGTCACCCTCAAAGGTAGCCCCACGTAGAGCGCATTGCAGTGGTCCAAGCGGGAGATAACCAGAGCATGTACCACTCTGGCGAGACAGTCCGCAGGCAGATAGGGTCTCAGCCTACGTACCAGATGGAGCTGGTAAACAGCTGCCCTGGATACAGATTTGACCTGTGCCTCCATGGACAGCTGTGAGTCCAAAATGACTCCCAGGCTGCGCACCTGGTCCTTCAGGGGCACAGTTACCGCATTCAGGACCAGGGAATCCTCCACACCTGCCCGCCTCCTGTCCCCCAAAAACAGTACTTCTGTCTTGTCAGGATTCAGCCTCAATCTGTTAGCCGCCATCCATCCTCCAACCGCCTCCAGACACTCACACAGGAGAAACATGAGTGGGGGTGTATAGCAAAGAATAGTACAATGTAATCTTTTTAAGTGACAAAAAACTTAACTTTGTCTACATGTCATTTATAGTGAAAGCAATTAGTCTTAGATATGACTGCTGAGCAGCCTAACAACTAGTGCCAAGGGAAAGAACAGGGGTGTGGGTGCTATTATTTCAGAACCATTTGTGCTGATTGTTACAGTTATCTGTGTCACATTTAAAGGCAGACTACTTAGAGATATTTATGATATTTTCTTTTCTCTGTAGGCTAGCAGAAATGGAGAACACCAATGGGACGTACCTGAATGATAGCATTTCTCCTAATGAGAGCATGTAAGTGTGCCATCTCTATAAAATTATGGAAAACTTTATATTGCATATGTGATTTCAGATCTGTCATAAGATCTTAAAATTAAAATTCATAACAATGCTACACATTAGACAGTATTGCCAAACTAATGTCAAAAATCACATAAAGAATGCATATTTCAGTACTGTTTGTTTCAGGATTGCCACCATAAGCAACAACCCAATTATTCTCACCAGACTTTGTCCTGGTTGAAGTCATGGGCTTGAGCAAACATAGGCTTCTATCCAACAGAGTTCTATTGTCACTAAGTGTGATAGGTAAAGAACTGCAAGTGAGAATCATTCTATTGCTTCCTCTGGAGAATAATGTGCATTACTCATGGTACAATTGACTATCCGGTGGCATCCAAACTTTTTTCAAGAAGGCCCAGATTTGATGAAGTGAAGGGCCGTGAGGGCTGACCAAAGGGCCAACCAAAGTTGTTGACCTTTTTTTAGAACTGAAGTTGTTGGGGGCTTTTTTTAAAAAAAAAATTTTACCCCAGAAGATAAACTGCCTCAGGGGCCGGATTAGATTGACCGGTGGGCCGTATTAGGCCCCCAAAATGGGCTTTGGAAATGGGCCTGTTATGCAGTGACCATTGACTATCAATCTTGGTACTAAAACGTAGATACATAAGAGATACTCGGGTGTTCCTAATCAGACATCTGCAGGGTATTCTGTCCTGGTGTCAGTGAACACACATAGGGACAAAGGCAGAGTTTGCTGCTGCTATGCTACTCTCTACCACTAAACAAAGCAATGCTTTTAGTTTTTCCTGAAAAGCCCTTTAAAAATATTAAACATTATAATTGAATTATCAGCGTGGCTTACACTTCCAAAAACAAATTCTAAATGATTACCCACAAAATTGGAGAAAACCAGGTTTTTATTATTATTTATGAATTGCTCTTTGCCATAGTAACTTAAAGCATAAAGACAAATTAAAATGGAAGCAACATTTTAATCTATGTACAACAAAAGTTAAGACTTCAGGCTTTGGAGGTGCACTTCAGGTTGAGCTACAAAAGTGGTTTGTTTGTTCAAACAATTCAGAGGTTCACATGAATGCAGAAATTCCAGCTCCTGGGGGCCTAACCCTTTTGGGGCCCCAAATATTTTGGGACTGCCTCCAGTGTTCAAAAAAGTCAGGGTCAAGCACGGAGCCAAGCATGGCGAGATTTCCATGTCCAGCTCCTTCTCCTCCTCCTGCCATGGAGGGGAAGGAGAGGAAATGGCGGCAGGAGGAGGAGGACCTGCCGGCCATTGAAGCCATGTTGTCGCCATGTTCCTGGCTCCTCCACCGTCCTGACACGATGTTGCCCTCCCCCATCTCCCTCATAAGTTGGCGCCTATGCATGAATGAGCTAATGGTTAAGCAATACATGTTCCCAGTTGGCTTTGCAGCACTTTTGCCTCTTTCTTATGTCCTCCTGCCTGCGGTATTCCCACAGATGTGTAAGCACAATGACCAGGTGTAACTCTCCATGGATATAAGTGTTGTATTTCTGTCTTACTAGTTATTTTCTCCACAACTTAATCTTTATTGTGGTTTTATTTTAAAATAGCCAGTGTAAAATTTCATATAACCTAGTAATAAATGGTGCACAAAATTACAACCTTGCATAAAACTCTGCTAAACTAATTTTCACAACAAATGCAAAGCAAAAATAGAGGAGCTGGCTGTAATCCAACACAATGCTTTAATGATATGGCACATAGTGGCTTAACCTTGGTTACACATATGCAGTTTATTACGAAGGACACTAGGTTATTAGTTGCCAACACCTGCACAGAAACAACTGTTGCTTCCTTCTTGATTTCAAAATGCTTCACAGGTTGAATTTCTCCCTGCATGCATTTGTTAAAGTTGCAGGTGCCTTGTGTTAAAAAGGTACCAGTCATAAATGCCACCTTGCAGAGGTGTCTTCAGCAGTGATTCAGTAACAGCCATACATACTGGCTCACTTATGAGCCAGTTGGAAAGCCTTATGGCAGTGGGACAAACGAAGGCATAAGGAAAACCTGGACATGGCATTTCTAATTTCTGGATAGAATAGTATGCAATAGGTGTGAAGAGGAACAGGAAAACAAAAACAAGTGAGGGAAAATTCACTTATACACAGAATCACATCATATTACATTGTATTCAAAGTGGAAGAATAAACTGCTCCTCTGGTGAAGTGCATGCCAGCTGTTCTGTATTTAGGCTATAGGAGACCCTGAATATCACTGGGAAGCTGGAGGCTCCAGAACATCCCTACCTAGACAATAATTGTTGACCCAAGAGGTAGGTATCTTGACCTCCCAAACAGGGTGCTAGAGGTCCTGGGAACTCAGTTTAGATAAGATTGACAGCAGCTGAAGATTTCATTCTACCTATTTCCTATTGCTCATACTCATCCATAACAAATTATCTACCTCTTTTCTCAGACAGGTGGCACCAAGCAACTGATTTGACCACTTTGCTGATATGCCACTTTCCCCCTTCTGCCTAAATTTTAGCAGAATGTACCCAATAATATGTAAAAAAAAAAAAAAATGGGACTGAACTGTTCTGTTGTAATCAGTTTAATACACTGAATTCTGAGTTTCTGCCAGCAGCCGAGACAAACTCTGTACTACTCTTTGATACATACATTATCACAGCTCTCTGCCATTCTTGAGGACAAAATATGTGGAGGGCAGTTTTCTAGATGGAAATGTGTGTCTGGTCTCTTTGCTTTGCTTTCTCTTGTTCTTACCATTTTCCTTTTTTGCATTTTTAGAGACGATGAACATTTGTTAATCCAGCACTACTGCCAAAGTTTGAACCAAGAATCCCCACTCAGTCAACCGCGAAGCCCTGCACAAATTCTAATTTCCTTGGAGAGTGAAGAAAGAGGTGAACTGGAGAGAATTCTAGCAGACCTAGAAGAAGAAAACAGGTCAGTTTTGTTTTGGTACTATTTCCATGCATCCACAGAATAAATTGTTCATGAGGTAGCATTTAAATCAACAAGCAGCAAATTGGAATGTAAGTTGCCTGGAAATTTGTCACATGCAGTTTTCTTCTTTATATTATGCGAGATAAAGTAGATGGTGTGTAAATCTATTTGTCATGCTTAATTTAAAATAAAGATCTAAACCTAAAATGTGAAACATTTAAATTTAAAAATTAGATGGCAAATAAACCTATTTGTCATGTTTAATGCAGCAATGATAGAACATGGCTTCTTGCTTCAGAAGGAATGTTTAAATCCTATAAAATATGTGATTTTGGCCTAAAATTGCTACATAGTTGCATGTGCATTTGTTGCTACCTTCAGTCACATTTGTTAGATATGGTAGATGAATTATGCGTATGTGCCTCATGCAAAGCAGTTCTTTATCTTTCCCTGTACAATTGTGGACACCCCCCCCCCGCCTTTAAAGGAAAATAATAGAGATACCTGAAATGGTGGAGCTTTGCTGTATGTAGCAGAGCTGTCCAAATCAAGATACACATTTTTCTTAGTGTCATGTCATCAGTGATGTTATCTGATCAAACACCCTGACACTATATACATAGCAGAAACATTAGCAAATGTAGCGCTGAAGAGATGTCGTTATCCTCTGCAGCCCAAAAGGGCATTTTTAGTCTTCGGAATAAGAATTGCCCATGCACAGCCTAACAATAAGCTTGTAATACATTCATTATATGTTGCCTTCAAATTGCACTGCTTTGTGAACTCAATCTGTTATACCTGGTGCAAAAAACTTACAGTATTTATTCATAGCCTAGAGCAATAGCTCCCCAATTTCACTTGAGCCTTCAGCCACTTTTGTGATATGATGAGTAAATGTTAATGATGAAATTACTGCCAAGAACTGCACAATTGCTGCCTTCTGCACAATTGTTGCCATCATTTAATGCAATAGTGCAATTTTAAAACAATACTTTATGGGAGCTGCTTTCATTTAAGCTGTACAAAACTAAATAATAATAAACTGCACATTGAATAATGAAAAACATCAAAGGAAAAAAGGCATTTGTAAGTCTCTTTGAATCATTTCCATGAATAAAGCAACTGAATCATCATCAACGAGATCTGAGATATAGTACTTAGGTGGAAAAGTATAAGGCTGTTCTCCTGCTTACAAGGAATAGCAGAGAAAAAGATTTGGTACAGTACTCATAAAACCACACTGGAAATGTTATACAAGCAAGTCTTAAGAGCTCTAGAAATAAATAAAAAGTGAAATTTTATATATATATATATATATATATATATATATATATATATATATATATATATATATATTTTAAGCCAAAGAAGTATTAATGTAAGCTGGGAGGGGGTAATATCCCCCTATTTATATACATCTCCATATTGGAAATCAAGTGCAATTACAAAGAAGCAAAACAAAAGCCCAGCCCTGGCCGTGAACTGAAATGATGGCTTAATACCTGTGGGCACCACAGTGCTCTCTCACATACTCCTTGGTGCCCATCAAGGCTCCTACCATTTACTATTTTAAAATTGCAGCTTTATGATTTTTCTTTTGGTTGAGGGTGTTGCCTGCTCTTTTTCCTGTGTTTTATTGAGGGGTGGGGGTAGGTAGGTGAATTTCCTGGTTTGGTGGGGGAGAGAGAATTCTGAGTATTGTCAGTTTCCCTTCAGTGACATGGGTATTTTGTGGTGCCCATGACAGTTTTTAAGACTTCAAAATATGCCCCAAGACAGAGGCAGTTTTAGGGTAGCACGACCGGTTTGGTCACACTATGTGCCGTGCTGCAGGGGGCACCACAACAGTGCTGTAGATCACAGTGTGAGAGGTGGGAGGGTGCTGAGTTTTAGCATTGCACAGTACACCGCTGATATTTGAGAGCCCAAAGTTGAACACTGCCTCAGATCCAAAATGGTTGGACAGCCTTGCCTACATTTTAGTGTGTTACACCTTGCTTAAGCATACAAGGCCCTGCAAAATGGTGTGGGGTAATTTTCTGAAATCAAATAACATTTTTTTAAAAAAAGTACCCTTCTAGCTACAAAACCACTTCTATAAGCCAGGTTTGTACAATGTAACCTCCTAGGCCCCTGTTTTTATTATTAAAGATTTTCTTGTTTTACAGAAGTATGTGTAATGTCTCTCGTATTTTTTCCATGTAAATTTTTTACAAATCCGTTTCATTTGTTGAGACATTAGGGGGAGGGAAAGAAGGGGTGGAGGGGGGGGGAGATGGGTGGGGGTGGGGTCGGGCGGCGATGTTTCTATTATGCTTAATGTATGTAGGGTTTGGTGTCAGCGTTGCTTGTGCTGTTCACTTGTGTTCCTTTGGTGATGAGAGAGGTTGGGGTTGGCCTAGGGTGTGGTTGTTTGTTTGTGATTGGCTGTGGTGATCTTTGTTTTCATGTGTGAGTGCAGTGGGTGGGTGTTGTGGATCAGGTTAGCCATATTGATTTGTATGCTGTTGGTGGATTATTGTCATTGTCTTGTTGGGCTGTGTATGTGATAAAGGGGAACTAGGCTCCTGTTTTGATATCCCCTAACAGGTTGTGTAGGCCTGCTATAAATACATGCAATCCTTGGCAATAAGTACAGTTGTTCATTTCCCATCATGAGTAATTACTTTCACAAGTAATTGTTGTATCACCACAGATGTTACTAACAGCTCATGAGTGGGATGTCTGCATTGCTCAGATTTCCAAGTTCCAGGTGTTACTGCAATTTCAGCTACGCAAGTTCATCCTTGCTTGTGGAATAGTTTTTATTCTTTTCTACTAGTCCTCTTAATAAGGTGTGGAGGCATCTCAGATTTATTATGCAGTGATATCACTTTGGCTGCTAATAAAATAACCTAGCCCAGGTTGTAGTTTGGCAAGGTGGGTTTCAGGATATTGCTAGTTGCTGTGCACTTGCTCATTTTGAAAGGATTATACATTTATCTCCCTGCTCTCCCTTCTACATCTATATATTTTCAGAAGGGTTCGGTTTTTTTCAACACGCTAATTCTGACTGACATAAGCAATGCTCACTAGGTCTGTGTTTCTTTTTATCTGCTCACACTGGCTTAAGATTGCTCTCCAGAGCTTTGTCCAATATACTGAGAGAATTTATTTTTGTCTTCTAAGAGTCTGATACAGAAATATTCACCTAAGCAATGATTCTTTGGATGACTTCTTTTTCCTTAACTAGCACTTGGAATAAGGAGATATTCCTAGTTATATTGTTTGATTATTCCTTCCAGCACATAAACTAGTTTGACTTTAATGATTTCATCAGACTGGAATCTAAACTTAAGAGTCCAATTTGTTGTAAACCATGTAGGCTTGGAATGCATAGGTTTTGAATAAATGCAAACGTCTTGTGCACTTATGAGAAACAAAAGAACAGGCCTTTTGAATTGAAAATTTAACCACGGCATTTTATAATAATGCAATATAACAACTTCTCAACAACCTAAGGCAGGAACTCTCATTCATCTCCAGTTCAAGAGTTGTATCAGCAAACTTTTTGTTCTGAAGCCCTTAAAAGAGATTGGATCCCAAATCTAATCTGCAAGATTAGGCAATAATGTCTGGCATTCCAGCTACAAAATGGAAAAGATGGTGCATTCATAAAGGTGCTAAAGTCTCACTTCTTCCCCATTTTCAATAGAAACCTTCAAGCAGAATATGATCGATTAAAGCAGCAACATGATAACAAAGGACTGTCTCCACTGCCATCCCCACCTGAGATGATGCCCATTTCCCCCCAGAGTCCGCGAGATGCTGAACTCATTGCAGAAGCCAAGCTGCTTCGTCAGCACAAAGGCCGCCTAGAAGCCAGGATGCAAATCCTGGAGGATCACAACAAACAGCTGGAATCACAGCTGCACAGGTTGAGGCAGCTGCTGGAACAGGTGAGTTCTCAGTCTGTCCTAATCATGGCTTGAATATGGAAAAGCGAATGTATGACCACTTAACAAATATGGCTTGAACCTGGCAGCAGCTTCAAGCTGTCTGTACATAGGTTGGTCTCTTTATTTAGTAACTTTTGTTTACACTGAATGTATCACAAATATAAATACAAACATGATGGCATTACTGCAGACTTTGGCTGCAATTCTGTTCTCTGTTACTTTGGGGGAAGTCTCATTAAACTCAGTGAGATTTACTTCTGAGTAAATCTGTACAGCAGAAGTGGACAACCTGTGGCCTTTTGGCTGCATACAGTCCTAGGCCTAATTTCATGCAGGTGAGGTGAGTCAAGAGGGAGATGTGGCGAGTGAGAAGGTGGGGAGCCCAAACAGATAGGGGTGATGAAAGGCAGAGATGAGTTCAGATCTCTGTCAAGAGTGGTTTGTCCCTCCCATGGCAGCCTACCGGGCAGAGGTAAAAACAGAGAGGGGGGGTGCCCTATCCCTGCTGTATAGGATTATAGTGTTCGTAATTAGCCGACCCACTATCTGTAGGATAACTATTATATTACCTTCTGGTGTTTCAGCCTCAAGTGGATGCCAAGGTGAATGGTACAACTCAGTCTTCTCCTACCTCGTTACAGAGGTCAGATAGTAATCAGCCAATGCTTCTCCGTGTAGTTGGGAGTCAGACTTCAGAATCTATGGGTAAGATAACACAACTAAGACTATTTTAAAATGAGGATTGTTTGCCATTTTTATTCAAATTTCATATTATATCAGTAGCTAACATGGATCCTTTTTCAGATAATCAGGATTTTATGCACAGTATATGGTTACATGTTAACTGTTTTAGAGCATTCAGGGAACTTTTGGCTGTCCAAATGTTGGACTTCCATCAGCACTGTCAGCATTGAGGGATGATGGGAGTTGTAGTTCAGCTACATCTGTAAAGTCAGATTCCCCATCTCTGTTGTAAGGGATCCCAATTTCTTTCTTAAATCTAGCATTCCTGTATATGGGCATCACATTTTTCTTTGCACTCCAATGGCAACAAGTTGCCAGAAAGAACAGTCATCATGTCTTCCTTTTATTCCATTCCACATGGAGTGTGTGATGTCAGTGTTTGTAAAAAGAAAAAAAAGAAAAAAAAGGGGAAAAAAGAAGGAAAGGGTTCTGACCTCCCTTTGTCTCTTCAGCCTGGTCCTCGGACCCTTGTCTGCATAAAAGAGTCCACGAGAATATCCTTGCAGAGTTTTATTCTTAAAAGTCTTTGTGCAAAACACGACTGGATAACTATACACACCAGCACTAACCAACCAACCAACCCAAACACCAGCCTCAGCACAAACTAACATTTCTTACTTTATATATACAACTTGGTGCAGACCGCTGAGTCATGCTGACCCAGCTTTATTTGCATTAAAGAAACAGCGGCCATTTTAGCCGTGACATGTGACTACACAAAGCTCGCAGCCCTGTTGATTCAGTCTGTGATTTGACCACTACACTCTTGTCTGCCTTTTGTAGACTTCTTAAAACTCTATTTTATTACTCTGTGGAGTATGCTTTGCTGAGTGTAAAAGAAAAATTCAAACACAGGAGTCTTCCTGTGGCCCTTAAATGGTGAATACAAGGAAGGCTACCCTGAGTTGCCACAGGAATGGCCAGGTGGGCATTCCTTAATGTACTCCACTCTCTGGCAAAGGGTCACAGATTCCTCAACTTAAAAACAACAACAGTAACAAATACCACTACTTTTATCCCTCCACAAACTGAGACACCACAAAACCAGGTTTTTACCTTTTCATTTGATAGAAATAGGCTATTGTGCTGCAAAAATTGGATTGGTATTAATGAAAGTATAACAAATGGGGGGGGAATGGCATTTTGGCTATTTTCATAGTTGTTCACTTAATGTAGCTGACAGCAGTGAAGGTAAATAATTTGACATGAGGTACACAAAAACAAGCTGAATTAATAAACAGGAGTTAAAATATTTGACCCTATTGTGGCAAGTAGGGCCATTGAGATTGCTAGAAGATAATTCAATAAAAAATCCTCACCTGCAGAACTTAACTACAAAACCTGGTTCAGTGGTGTTCTTTTATTTTTCTGTTGCTTCAGCTATGGGATACTTTTGCTGTAGAGTTTCTCTGAGGTGCTTTTATGGACCACTATGCCCTGGTAATCTCACATTTGGACTACTGCAGTACATTGTATGTGAGGCTGCATTGGACAATGGTCCAAAAACAATCATTTTATCTTCTTGTTGTGAACCGCCTTGAGAAATTTTATTGTATGTCAACCCATAAACACATCACATAAATAATGTACACTGCTAATGCTCAGACAAATGGAATTCAGCAAGATATTTCTGGCAAAGCTATTCCCATCTGGTGTCTCATTTATAAGCATTTTTATTATGCATAATGGTTAGCCTTGGCTAAATAGTAATTCTGTTTAACATGATAGGTAATTAGATAGCTACTTTAGATGTTTGTATAAATATTATAATACCTGAGGATCTGAGAATGAACAGGGTGTTTCGCAGTAATTACAAGAAAATTACATTCATTTAGAATCATGTTTGTTCTATGTGTGAAGCTATTTAGCACTATCTTTCTAATAAAAGCCCAGTGACCCTTTATTATTCGGTATATTACAACACAAATATTCTGACTGATCAATCAATCAGTCATGTTTAAGGTGCCAAAAGATTCTGTATTGTGTATATTACAAAAGATTTACATACTGGGGCAAAGGGCAAAAATCCCAGCACAAATGGACCTGGTGACTGCCATACCTGGCTTGCTACAGAGGTGAGCAGCAGTTTTAGACTCCTATCTGGGTCATGGGAAATCTTGCTAGCTTCTTTATTACAGACAAAACACGTACCCTTTTGTTATGGGGTACTGAAACAGCCACATGTTTATTGCTTATTTTCAGGCATGAGAGAAAAACTCTTGCAAGCTACCACAAAACACATGGTTCAGACAGATTCAGTTCACTAATTTTGTAATATAAGGCTTTCTATAAGGGGAACACCATGTTGGTAGGGCTCTGTCAATTAGTCTTAAGTGAAATAATGCTCTTATGTGCTGCTGTTGTCCAAGGAGCGATGCAGAATGAGGGTACAGGTAGATTTCAAGCAGTTTATAAAGCTACAAAATCCTCTGAACAATAATTTGTTAACGCATTTGAAATTCAGACTTTATAATTGGGGGTGGAGAGCTTGTAGGCCATGTAGTCTAATTCCCTGCTCAGTGCAAGAAATCCAGAGCTAAAACACTGCCAACAAGATGGCTGTACAGCCTCTGCTTGAAGACTCCATTATTGTTTCAATGTTTATACTTTAAGGTGTCTAGTTGAATTTTAATTTTAATAATTTTGTGAGTAGAGGTGAGCATACTTCCCTATCTTGATTTAGAATTGGCCTGGAAGGGGGGGGGGGTCTGAGATTTTTCTGTGAAAAGTCTTTTGAAATTTGGTAGCTGTGTTCCTCTTTTCCCTTTCGCAACCTTAGCTTGCAAGTGGAGGAGGATGGAAATTGGCAAGAGAGAAGGTTAGGAACAGGAGAGGTCCATTTTTTAAGTACCCACCAACAAAATAAAAACATCTGAGCATGCTCAAAAAGCCACATCACCACTTGGAACTCTGAAATAATTTGTCCTGACTCTGGCAAATAATATTACAGATTTTGAGGTTCTCATTGCTAGTTTGATGCTCTGAAACAATGGGAAATAAAATATGGTTCCTCTGCCAGCCCACCTTCCCTGGTTTTCCTTCCCTAGTCAAGCTCTGGAAGGAAGCAGCAAAAGTGAAACTGACATAAGAGAGGTCTAGGGGCACTAGATTTTGAGATGTTGGAAGTTTAGAGAAGACAAGTTTTGTTCAGTTCATAATCTGTGTACCTTTTTACGGTCTAAGCCTGTCTCGAATTCACTGCATGTAAGTTGCTTTGGCAGTTTTGGTTAAATGCTGGAAACTAATCTAAAATTAAACTTAAAGCAGTAATAAGAGGAAGACATTTGGTTCCCACATAATAAATGAACAACAGTAGCTGGGCTATAAATTACCATTCTGGAAAAACAATGAGCATCTGTGTTTCTGTAGGGATAAACAGATATATCCTGATACAGTACAGTTTCTTCTCAAAATCTGTACTAATGATCTTTAAGTTAAATTTGAAAAACAAAGAAATTATAAGCAAAAAATATTATGTTCCAGTCCCCTATTGTTTCTGTACTGAAATATTAGGAATTAGTTATTAATATGAGGTTTGCATCAGCATTTGGTATTCCTAAAAATGTTGAACATCTCTTAATGATAGCTTCAAGTGGTTCCTTTATTTTTGAGGATATATCTGAGGAAATCCAAAAAAGCAGGCACTAGTTACCAATTTCTTATTAATATAAGCATTAGTCACTGCTTATTCATTTATTATGTTTCCAGTGATCTTATGCTCTTCATGAATCATGTTCAAAAAACATGATTTAAATCATGTTCAGGACATTGGGTTAAAAGAACCTCAATCTTCCAATCGGCACCCTAGCTGAACTACTATCTGAGGCAATTTATTCTTTAGTCAGTGAATACTTGCACTGTTCTGTTTTGTTTCCAGTGGCCAAGTACTGTATGTGATACGTCACTGTTAACACTGGATTTTGCTGGCACAACAGTTGAATTAGTCCTGCCTTTATTGTTTTAAAAACAAATCTTCAAATTGCAGACTTATTCCTATTGACTGAATAGGTTGAGAATGCATGTGCATGTTATAGCTGCCTCATAATAGTTGCACCTGAGGTTGTCTCCATGCAGGTTGCTTGTCTGCAGCAGTTAAGAATGCTTTTTCTCCAAGCCATCACAAGTTGCCCAAAAGGGCAAAAAACAGAGGAAGCACTGAAATATGGTTTATGTGATGAGAGATATGATGCTTTCCACGTGGCACTTTCTGCCTTGGCAGGTGTTGGACTAGATTAGCTCTGATTCATAACACTTTCCTTGAATTTAACCAGTTAATCAGCTTACAGTGGTGCCCCGCAAGACGAACGCCTCGCAAGACGGAAAACCCGCTAGATGAAAGGGTTTTCCGTTTTGGAGGCGCTTCGCAAAACGAATTTCCCTATGGGCTTGCTTCGCAAGACGAAAATGTCTTGCGAGTTCCTGCGGGTTTTTTTCCCTTTTTTTCCCCTTTTCCTAAGCCCTAAGCCCGCTTATCAGCTGATCCGCTAAAAGCCGCTAAGCCGCTAATAGCGCTAAGCCGCTAAGCTGTCAATGGGCTTGCTTCGCAAGACGAAAAAAATGCTATATGAAGAGCCTCACGGAACGGATTAATTTCGTCTTGCGAGGCACCACTGTATTCTGAATTAACTATTTTGTGGTTTGCAAAAGTTAAAAGAATAGTCATACCTTATGTTTTACAAGCACTTCTATAATATCCAACATGTGAACATGTGGGGCATACCAGGGGATTTGGCAGTTTCCTTCTCTCAGTGTACAAATTAGCCTAAAGATTTGAGCAGTAGTAATGCTAAAATTCTCAGGGAAACCTACTGTGATATCTGAACTCTACATTTCTGCCCTGCTTTGTTATTGGGTCATAGAACTTATTCAAGGGGGCAAGTGTATTCTGCCATGTCAAACATTTCAAATGGCTTTTCAGAGTAGAAATCAATCTTTCTGCAGCTTTTATCTGATGCAATTAAGTTGTCAAAGCTATTAATACTAATGCAGCTGCATATTTGTCAGCTCTGATTTACTTGGTTAGAAACACATTTCCTGTCTCGCCATATCACCATTGAAATGCAGCACACAACTACAAAATCTAGTTGTGGTAATGGAATAAAGGAAGCTCTCATTCTTTCTAGCAATTACTTTTACCATTTTTAGTATAGACACTTAGGACTTTTGAAATAATTTATTTTACTGTCACAGGGCTACATTACTTCATAAATGGAAGAAGCTTTATAATTTAGAAAAAGAAGAAGGAATGTACATGTGTATGCATATATATTAAAATTTCTTTTGGATTGTTAGCCAGGAGGATTTTTTAAACAGGATTTAAATAGGGTGAAATACTGCAAACTGAACCTTGCAGAGTCCTAAATGAATGGTTAAGGATCATAAACTGTAACCAGTGGCAGTATTTATGAAGCAAGTACTTTTTAATGGCTCTTGTTAAAAGGAACGTCCTTCTGCTTTTGTTTTTTTAGGTGAGGATGATCTGCTCAGTCCTCCCCAGGACACAAGCACAGGGTTAGAAGAGGTCATGGAACAGCTCAACAATTCTTTCCCAAGTACAAGAGGTAAGCTTTAGTGTTCAGAAGCAAAGACCAACAGTTAAATTATATGTTGTGCATATTACTCGCAGCTCAGTATCATGTTCACAGACTGTTCCACAGGTGAAAGGTGCAAGTGTTGTAAGAGAAGAATCTAACACATTTTTTCTCCTAAAACCTGTATGCGTAAGCACTTTGATTTAGCCGCAAACAATTCTTGCTCTGAAATGCTAGCAGTAGAAAAATAATCTCCATAGTACAATAGCATTACCGGTATTACTGGGATTTCGGTGTGCGCGCAGATGTGCAGATGGATCTCTGTGCTTCTGGGATGACTCATTCATTTCAATTCAGGGGGAAAATTTTCACATTCAAAGGTGCTTCAGTTGTCTATAGGCCAGAAAAGGGGATTTGTTACCATCTGAGGTGAGTAAACAAAAGTCTATGACCCAAGAAAAATTAGCAACCCCATTGGTGATTGGTAGTATCATCATTAACAAACAAAAAAAGTAGCCAAAAATATGTAATATCCAGTATGAGAATAATATTGGGCAGCATCACTATTACAATTATAAAATTACTGGGGTCATAAGCTACCTTTTTAAGACTACCTTTTTATACATTCAGATAGTAACCAGCATATAGGCACTGGCCCACAAACTACAACCTCCATAAGAGGATTTTTGGCTTAGGTTTTTCTCTTTTCACAACTCTTTCTCAGAATTGCTGTATCTGCACTCTATTCCATTTTTACAACTCTGAAACATTTCTTCTCCCAACTCTGGTGCTAGAAGCATAACTTAACCCAAATATATTACAGCCAGACATTAGGTAAAAAGAATATGCTCTTTCATTTAATCGGAGTAGGTGAGGGTTTAGGGCTCTGTGCCTTCAGAGGTTGGAACCTCTTTAAAATTTTTGTTTCTAACATTTTCTTTCTTTGTCAAAACAGAGCACAGATAGTATTTGAATAATGTTTCCAAGAAATGTTTAGTGCTCAAGAAAAGGTCATTGCTGAATCTGGCTACCACATTATAGTGCCATGAAAAAAGGCTTAGGTTAAAGGAGACAGTATTTTATTACATCTTGATGGATGTTTATGTGGTTAAACCTGTCTCTGAAAAGCTGCTCCCCAGGCAAATGTTCTAATGAAACACTGTGCTGTGTGTTAAATAGTGCATAGTTCTGTTTCAGCTGCCCTGAGTATTTTTGCTTGAGGATAGCATATCCAGTCTACCCTTTATGAAACCTCTTCTAAGTAGCACCATCTTTTTTTAAGGGTGGTACAACAAACTCAATGAATGGAGTGTTAATCTTATAGAACTGTATTTCTCTGAAACTGTGGGGAAAGCAATGAATAGCTTAAATAACATTTTTATAATAAAGAAAAAGCTGTTTCAACCTGTTTCATTACCCTAAGAGAAAATACAGCAAAATAAACTGCCAAGTTTTTAGTGCTCTGCCATTCCTCGAATAGATCATAGGTTGGTTAAAAAACTTAGAAATAGTATTTCTCCCCCCACCCCAAAAAAAAGATGAACATGAAACTAGTTGTCAGGCCCTAATTTCTCAGCTACTGTTGAATGGCTATGGTAATAATGCTTTAAATAATCTTGCAGGAATAAAAATAGAATGCAAATTGATATTTAACCAACTAAATGAAAGTGAGATCATTCTAGTGTTCCATGCACTCAGGTCATTTTAATGCATTGGGATGGCACAAAAAGTTTGAGGGTTGCCCCTTGAAATGTAAAATATTGGTAATATTCAAAATTTGGAAGGTAGTGCAATGATTGATAATTAGTTTGACTGCAGTTGTTAACATTTTGCAATTGCTGATTGAGAATGAATGTATTTATCAAGGTAGAAATTTATCAAATTGGGCATACAACAATTTGGCCACCTGTGGGGTGATATATCTCTTTCCCCCAAGATTTCTGTTTAGCAGCAGCTATGAGACAAAATACTTCTCACCACGTAAGCAGATTCTACAAATAGGTTGTATGACCAACACTAGTACTAAATGGTTTTCTCTCTATGCCTACTGAAAGGTAACTATTGTGGGCCCAAGCAAAGTGAAGCTGTGGGGTGGGGCATGCACAAACCAGTATTGGGATCAAGGCCACAACTTCTAGTGATTACAGATGTAAGCAGGTTTGGGTGTAGGCTTTGGGTGTGTATCCTGAAATCAATTAGCCTACCAACTGGTTGGTGAATAAGTGGGGGTTGACTGCTGTCACAGGTCATCCTCTGACATGCACCATATCCAGGAAACCCTTTGGGTTACCAGATGGAGATGCCAAGTCCCTTCAGCTCCTGAGATGGGTATCTAGACAAAAAGTTCCTCCCAGGCTCCCACAGCAATGGGCCTCCCCCACCAGGACTAAGGATGCAACCCAGTGCTTCCTCTGCTCAAAAGTTGCTAAGAGGTAGGCAAAATCCACAGACAGGCCCAATTTGTCCACAAGGCAAATTCCTCCCTGGTCCCAAATACAGCAACCAAATTACTTCCATAGCAAGATCAAGCATGGGCATGCCTGCCTTACCACTAGTCAGCCTTTTCAAACAATAAAACAAAGGCAGGGGGAATCCACTGAAGACTGCAGTGCCTCCAGCACCACACAGCTGGCTTTTATAGCCTCTGAGTGGACCAGAGCTTGTGCTGGCAGAATGATTACCATAATGCTACGTTGAATTCCTCCCTAAGATTTCTAAAAACACACCCCTCTCAATCCACACAAAAGTACTTAAGGAGTGTGTGGCCTGAGCAGAGTTCCAAGAGCCAGATAGGGCTGGGGGTTGTATTAAGTATGCATCTATGCCTGACCTAGATGAACCCAAGTCAAACATTTCAAAGACATTTAGTACATCTGCCCAAGCTACACAACGGTAGCTGTTTGCATGGAATTTATATATCTTAATATATATATTAAGAAAATATATTTATATTCTTACTGTGGATTCTGCCCTGCTGTACAACAGAGCATTGTGTGCTTTCTTCCTACCTGTATATTCAGGTATGTGTGTATTCTCTCGCCCAACTGAAGCAATCTTATCTAATAGAGAATTTCATGTGAATACTACATATCCTCCTTGGAAAGCGTTATATTAGGTTGAATATGGTACCCTGGAGTTCATGGAATGTTGGTGGTACTCAACTTACTTCAGTTTTCACGGTGTATCGGTGTATCAAGCGTTCTTGGGAAATCACCTCTGCTGAAAAGATAGAGGACAGTATTCAACTAAGTTTTACTTAGAGTAGACCCATTAAAATTAATGAACCTAAGTTAGTCACATTCATTAACTTCAGTACGCCTGAGTATACCTTAGCTGAATACTAAATAGAGATGTTAATGAAATGTATTGGTGTGAAGAACAGAAGCAAAGACACTATATTCTCTTGGACTACCTAATCACTTTAAAAAACTAAACTTCCTGCAAATGTGCAAGTTATACAAAACTCTTTTTCTGGCATTGTTGCTTAATGCAAAAATGAAGTAAAACACAGATGTTACATTCTCATTGTGTTGTTTGCCTGGATAATTCTGCAGCTAGTAATGATGGATCAGTGAAAGAACTTGCTATGTATGCTAAGTAGGAAGCCAGCCAAGAATTCCCAGTATGATATGGAAATAAATCTCACTGGGGAAAGTATTCTCTAGGCTTTCCATTACAAATAAATTGGGAAATAATCTCTGATAGGTTCAACCTCAGGAAGGTATTATACTGATGATTAATTGATGCAGTTTAAATGTTAAGAGTTACACATTGATGGCATCAGGTTTTCCTCCTCTCTATTCAACTATGTTTTTAGCATTTCTTATAAACAGAAATTTTATTATAAATTTCTTATAAAAGAAATTCTAAACCACAGAGCCTCTTGGGCTTGCCAGTCAGAAGGTCGGCAGTTCGAATCCCCGCAGCGGGGTGAGCTCCTGTTGCTTGGTCCCAGCTCCTGCCCACCTAGCAGTTCAAAAGCACATCAAAGTGCAAGTAGATAAATAGGTACCTCTCCAGGGGGAAGGTAAATGGCATTTCCGTGCGCTGCTCTGGTTTTGCCAGAAGTTGCTTAGTCATGCTAGTCACATGACCCGGAAAAACTGCCTGCGGACAAATGTTGGCTCCCTTGGCCAGTAAAGCGAGATGAGTGCCGCAACCCCAGAGTCGTCCGCCACTGGACTTAAAGGTCAGGGGCCCCTTTACCTTTATAAAAAGAAATAATGCATAATGTAGACAAAGTTAGTGTATGTCTGACCTACGCAAACAGATCTTTGGAGAAAAAAATGCAGATGTCTATATAGTTTTTCTCTCGTTTTAACTTTTAAAACTGCAAAGAATAGCTGAACGCTTAAACATTATAGAATGATCTCTGCACTTGCTGCAAAGCTGAAGGATGGTGCTAAAAGTGGGAATTTCTGCTGAGAATCTGATGATTGCTGTCCTTAAGGAATTTTCTTTCTCATAAACTGTACAGTCCCATCCACATTCCCTTTAGCATGCTGCTCAAAGCAAATTCATAGTAGCTGCAGCTGTTTTGCACAGCTGCTGTGCTAACTCAAAACAGATGTCAAAGCTAGAGGTCTGACATAGTGGAAATATAGTATTAAATACCACCTTAGTGGTTTATTAAGATAATAGGTCACAGAGTAAATTGCTTTCACACTACACTTGTGGACAAACTGCCAAGTCTGATGGGAGTTTTGTATGTATTTGATTGAGATCTTGTTCATTTTAGCAAAAGAATGACAATGAAATGTAATGTAAGCTGAACAATGGAATTTTTGACTAAGCTGTGAGGTATGTTTAAAAGAAATGGTGGTATCCAGTGCTTTTTTTTCCTTAAAAAAAAAATGTTTACAGGTACTCTCATTTTCCTACTCACATTGAAATACTGCCCCACAATGAGGCCAAACTTAGATTCACAAAATGTTTAGGGGGTATGCGTACCCCTGCAACCCCTCAGGAAAAAAACCACTAGTGCCATCGTTAGAAAAAAGTAGCTACTTCTTAGCCCCATTCCCAAGGAAATTAATGCTACTGGAGTTGTGTAGAAATCAATGGGGCTTAAGTGAGTCCTAACTAATGTAATAGGCATGACTAATGAGGATGTTGGCATACTCATGAGGATTTGGGGGGATCCTTCATGTTAGCAGTGTCTCAATTTCTCCATATTAATTGTGAAAAATAATTTGTTGTTATTCTTCTTGACTGTTAGATCTATCCTATATGCTCTCCATATGTCAAGAGTAGAGTGACTATTGAAATGGTGATGACTTACTCAGCTGTGATTATTTCTAGCCTGCTTCACTATTTTATTTAATTATTTCATTTTGATGATGGTTGTGACAAGTAGTACGTGTGCATTTGATTTGGCTTTAATACGTTTTGTTTTTAATGTTATGTATTTTCCTGCTGGAAACATTTAGTAAAGAGCTGTTTAATTTATTCATGAAATTTATAATCAAAATGATTCAAATGGAAGATTGCTTATAAATTCCATCTGTACCACAGTTTCTGGACATAGGTGTCAAACTGCAATGACAGGGCAATTTAACCAAACAAAGAAAATTGCTAAGTGGAAATTAGGGCTGTGAGATTTATTGATACATAGTTGAAAACCAGTTTAAAGCCCAGATTGCAATAACTGTTTCATTATTTTTGACCTTGCAATACATTGCAAATACCCACTCAATGCACACCGGGGTGAAAGCAGTTGCTGAAGTCCTTGCCTGCTGCCTATCAGAGTACTGCTAAAAAACATTTTACTGTCAAGTACAGGGCTGCTAGCCAGCTCTAAAGCAGCTCTGCACCCTGTAGTCCAGGGAAGAAGGAAAATGGAGTAGAATTGAAAAGGTAAGGACCCCTGACATTTAAGTCCAGTCACAGACGACTCTGGGGTTGCGGCGCTCATCTCACTTTACTGGCTGAGGGAGCCAGCGTTTGTCCGCAGACAGTTTTTCTGGGTCATGTGGCCAGCATGACTAAGCAACTTCTGGCAAAACCAGAGCAGCGCACGGAAATGCCATTTACCTTCCCGCTGGAGCGGTACCTATTTATCTACTTGCACTTTGATGTGCTTTTGAACTGCTAGGTGGGCAGGAGCTGGGACTATACAACGGGAGCTCACCCCGCTGCGGGGATTCGAACTGCCAATCGGCAAGCCCTAGGCTCAGTGGTTTAGACCACAGCACCACCCACTTCCCTTGGAGTAGAATTAAGTAGAGCCAATTATAATTTGCTTTCTCTGTAGGCAGAGGGAGGTTGTTGGTTTCCCCCCCGGGATCCTTATGTTTGTTCTGTTGGGCTAGGTATCTCCCTCTATCTCTCTCACCAAGCACTTGTGGTGTTTCTCTCTCTCTCTCCGCCTCCCTCCTCTACCTTTTCTTTTTTCCTCTCCCTCCCTCTCTCTTGCAAGCCTGCTCCCCCCATCCCGCCCCGTGGTTCCTTTTGTGCCACAATGTGGTGGGATTGTGGCTAGGCAGTTGCAATGGAAGTTGTCCCAAGAGGGAACTGGAGAGGAGGAAGGAAGAAGCCAACACCCTCCTCATGGGTACAATGGAGGAAACTCGGGGTGTGCATCCAGTTCACCAGACCTTTCAGAGGGAGGTGGGGTGCGCACAATCAGCTGCATTTCCTGGCTGGGTTGGAACCTTGGCACACTGTTCCTCATGCCAAAGCCTCTGTGCTGTGATCTTGTCTCTTGCTCCCCGCCCCCCTGCCCACCACTTGTTGATCTTCTATTCTTTAGTTGCAATTGGAAATCTGCTTCTAGGAACAAACTGGGTTTGGGAGGAGTCAGCCTTGGGAATATCCCCCCCCCCATTACCTAGCTTACAACTTACATCATCTGAGTAGCCCCACTGGACTTCTTTTGAAAACACTCTCTCTCTCTCTCTCTCTCTCTCTCTCTCTCCTATTTCTGTTATGTTTTTGGTACATTCCTGGAGAGCTTTTAAAAGTTTGAGGGGTTTTTTCTTCCAAAGAAAATGCAAGGAAGGAGAGCAGTGCTCTTGGCTAGGGCTGGGCAATGTATCGCCCCAAACTGGTTTGAAGTTCACATCCAAGAATTCAGCACTCATCTGCTTCTCTCTCCACACCTTATTTCAGACATTGTGATATATTGGTATATGGTGATGTATCACAATGTTGAAAACCAGATACAGTGGAACCTTGGTTGTCAAACGTAATCCGTTCCAGATCATTCGACTTCCATTCAGCAAATTCCTTTTTAAAAATGGAGAAACGCACCTCGGAAGCCGTTCGACTCTGAGGCGCATTCGAAAACGGAAGCATTCACTTCTGGGTTGTCGGATTTGGCTTCTGAATTGTTCCGCTTCCGAAGCGGTCGACAACCAAGGTTCCACTGCATTGCCCAGCCTTAGTAGAAAGATATAGAGAAAATTGTCTGTCTACTGGATTGAATCACCTCTCCCCTTCCTTTACAAGAAATACTATACAATATTAATGGCTCAACAACCTATTATGTAGTCTGCATATTATTTTACAACAGTGAACTAACGGTGTGTGAAATGTTTTCAGCTAAGATCACATTCTTTGTGCATATTATTCTCAGTCTTAATTTGGTATTGAAAAAGTTTTATTGTTTTTCGGTATGTAACAGTGCTAAGGTGGATCACTCTTAATAATAAATCAAATACTATCACAGGTTCTTCTGTGGGTAATAAAATATTTTAGAACAAAGGATGATGACTAATCAACACATACTGAGCAAATCTATTCCAATCTATTATTTTTCTTCCAGTAAATTTATTATCTCAGGCGCTATGCATTTTCATCAGAAGATATGGATTTTTATTACATTACATTGATGACCTACAAGGGACATTTTATGCATTTTTATGCACTGTAGTCTTTTGGCTTATTTAAAAAACAATGCTCTGAATTCAGCTCCAGAATAAACACTGAAGTATTTCTGTATTTGTGTTTTTCCCTTTTTCTTTCTGATACCAAACTACTTCTGTTACTAAAGGAAGAAATGCCTCTGGAAAGCCAGTGAGAGAGGTTAGTGTGTCTGATGCCTACTGCAATAGCTTCTTGTTGGCTGCATCCTCTTTTTGTCTGGCGTTTGTGGCGCAGCATGTGTGTTGCTAGGTACATTTAACAGTTGTGGTCTAATATGCAATGCCTCTCAACATTCAGTTGACATCAGAATTGGAAGGAATGCTTTTTTTTCTGTTAGGCCCTTCCAAAGGACATTTACTTGGCAAAGGGAATAAAGATGAAAATGTTGCCATAAAATCTTTATGGTTCGTAAGGTGTGAAGTTATCATCTGGCTTTAGATTAAAGTCTGAGACCATCTTAAGTTCTTGGCTATAATACAGGTTACAAATATTGTATTTATAGGAAAAGAAGTGGTTGTGATATATAAGCGATATAAATAAAGTATTCCTTTGGTTTGCAAGTTCAGCATTACACCAAACAGAATGTCAATAACATCCACTATGCTGTTTAAGGCAGTACAGGATATGGAAACCAATGTGAACAAAATCCTGCATTTTCATGTGGGAGAGACAGATTAAATGCAGTTCACCTATGCACTTTGCTGAGTGGCACTGGGCAACCCTTTATCTCATTTTGAATCCCACAACTGTAATTACTTCGCAGGCTATATATAAGAATATATGGAGCTAAAGTTAATTGTTTTAATGATACAAAGACACAGAAAAAGTTTGTATGCTCTGGGATTGAGGAGCAGAGAGAATGATAGATTTTTTCACTTTCTATAAAGTACAACTGAACTGAAAAATAGTTCATTTATTATCTTAAAAGCATTTTCAGAAGCATTTGAATGTTAAACTGTTATCCAAACAATGTATGTGGTGGAAAATAAACAGCCTTATAAAAGACTACAACATTCAGAAATTCACTTGCCACTATAGTTGTCTTGAATCTACGCTAGACAAATATGAAGCCAATTTCTCTTGTATAGGAAGCTAGCATTTTAAAATTTGTCCCCAATTAGGTAGGTGTTTATTTATTTGCCACATTTGTACCCTATACTCTTCAGCCCAGAGCAGCTTACATACAACCAAAACAAGGCAATCTCTACCTCCAGGCTTGCACTCTAAAAAATTACAGTACTCAAGCAAAAGGGGACAGGGAGGGAAAATCAAAATCAAAACTTGGGCACCAACCATCTTATAATGACCAGCCGTCATAGTTCAGGGTCAGGAGATGCCTGATGAAGCTTGCCTCTCCCATCTAATGCTGAAGCTGTGGTCTGAAACATCTGGAGGACACCTGCTTGGCAAAGTGTGCTGTATGCAGTGCACAGCTGGGTCTGATGGCAGTCATTCCATCAACTGGGAAACCCATAATGATTAAGCTGCCATCCACAATATTATCTGTGAGGAGGTGGGGCAAAATGTAACTTAACTGCCACATTACAAATTTGGGGAAGGGAGGGGGGTAATCTAATGATACACAACTGTTGGCCAGCCCCAGATTAAGATATCAACACTGTGGGCTCCCTCAAAGCAAAGTACCGCACAAGAAAGACAGTGCCCTCTCATGACCAGGGAGGGAGCTATATGGCAAATTACTGCTACCACCCAGAAGTGATACCTTTACTTTGATGTTCTGCTGTATATAAGCATATAAATATGTGACATTTCTTCTGTTTAAACAAAAAGGTTTTTTAAAAAACATCTGATCTTGTGTATTTACTTTTTTTAAAACAAAACAAAATATTTTTTGTGCTTTCAGCGCCTTATATATGTATTGGGGATAGGGAAACATCTTTCACACACTGTGAGACCTTATTACAGGCAACTCCCAGTTTAGGTACATCTTAATGTTGTGCAATCGCGTGCGCGCACACACACACACAGTGCCAAACCTGGAAGTAGCCCCAAAACATCACAAAAAGGGACGGAGCAGGCTTACACATGGAACTCCCACGCAAAACAAGAATTGCCTGTACATGTAAAGGTGCCAGGTTAACAGTCTAAGGCAAAAGTTCTTGAGTTGTTCAGTTCTCTGCTTAAAGAGGCTAGTTTCTACCTTCTTTTGTAAAAATGACTATCACTTTTACTCTAATCTAGTCCATCAATATTCTAAGGATCATTTATGCTGCTTTGCCAGGGTAGATGAACCATTGCAGTATAGTGGAGGGTCCAATCACATAGGAGCTCTCAATTTGAAGCAGCCTCCACAGGATGGCCATAACCTGTAGACTAGCTCTGCACCATCGCCTTCAGAGACACAAACAATTAAGCACCAGTTTCAATCCTGTGGCCCACTAGTTGTTCTTTGTTGATTATGGCGACAGCTGTAAGCACCATCACCTTCCATGCAAACATTCCTGAATGCTAAGAACATTATCAGTGGCTCTTCTCTAGTTACCAGCATCTCTACAGGTAAATCACATAGTGACAAGGGTCCTTTATGGTTAATTCTGCCAGGTACAAAATTTGTTTTCTTTTCAGAGCTGGAAAAAGGTCTGATTTGTCCAAAGCTCTTTACAGTTCAGTTTTATTTTGTTTAAATGCTAACGTGTTACCTGCATATGTCATAATTGCTTAATTCAGTTTTTGCTTTATTATTGCTTTATTTCTGTTGCATTAAATCTTTGTTTTTAGACCCTTTGGGAAAGTAAAAATTCCATCCCAAATCCTAACTCATTCAAGATGTGACTATGTCTGAACATGACCCATCTCAAAGAGCTGCAAGCAGAACACTGCAGAAGGATATCATAGTCCGTCCTGAATGTTGGGAACAGAAGGACAGCACAAAAGAGTGCTGCTCTTCTTGTGTTGCCCATTTAGCAGTAAACCAGCAGAACAAAAGCATTCTTAGAAAAAGAGAGGATTTCTGTTGGCCTTGTAGTCATTCCCATTTTGGGCAGGACACCAATGTCGTCTGAAAACCAGGATTGGAAGAACTGCAGAGATTTAAGACACACTGATTAAAGAAAATATGAGATTTAAGACACACTGCAGAGATTTAAGACACACTGACTAAAGAAAATATTTGCATGTACACTCTAACTTGCTGTACATCCACCCATTTTATGCCTGCTATCTTTGCAGTGTGATGACTTGCATATTATCAAGATATATTTTTGTTAGGAATGGATTCAGATAAGTTACAACCTAGCTAAAAAGCAAACATTCCATCAAATGGGATTTCTTAACAACATAAATCATGAAAAGAGTATTACTGCAGTGTAGCTAACAATAGCTAACGTAACCTGGCACATCCAGCTTTTCTTGCCCCCTTGATAATAGAGTTCATGCAACTAGCTTCCTTTCATTAGCAACAGTATTTTAAAAGATTCAGTGAATTTATGTAGGTTGGTTTAACTCTTCAATTTGGTCTCCAATGGAGGTTTCGTCCAGGACCTTACTCTCATTAACATCAATTAGCGCTTTGGCAAGTTCCCTAGTCAAGCTGTTTGGGTTGATTATGATTGATCAGGTTAGCTGTTATTCACTTTAATTGATTCATTTGCAACCACTTGTGTAGCAAAGTCTTTCACATGCACATTTAATTTTGCAGTTTTTGCCAAGGGTTTTCATGCATGTGCCTTTGAAATTGATTTGCTATGTCTGTCATTTAAGAATTTAGTGTGGTGCTGGCTAAAAAGCTCTGCAGGTTTCACACAGCTTTGCTAGTGGTTCTGCAAATATATATATGTATATGACTAATAATTGACAATTGTCCTTGCATGGAAGTGTGTATCATTTTATAGCAAGGTACCTAACTCAATTTTCTTTTAAAAAGTATGTGTGGCAATCTTTAAAAGCAGTTGGAGTACACCAAGGACAGCGTCATCTGTAAAATCTTTTTCTTTGTTTTACAGGCCACAATGTAGGCAGCCTTTTCCACATGGCAGATGACTTGGGCCGAGCAATGGAAACGTTAGTGACCATGATGACCGACAACAAGGTGTTAGAATAGCAAGATGTGTTTTACAACTTCAGGCGTACCCGCATGGTTTTTATAATATTCATATGACAAAAGGATTAGACTGTAAGAGTTTACATGAAAACAAATTATATTTTTGTGAAGGGTAGTGGTACTATACTGTAGATTTCAGTAGTTTCTTAAGTCTGTTATTGTTTTGTTAACAATGGCAGGTTTTACACGTCTATGCAATTGTACAAAAAAATTATAAGAAAACTACATGTAAAATCTTGATAGCTAAATAACTGGCCATTTCTTTATATGGAACGCATTTTGGGTTGTTTTAAAAAAATTTATAACCGTTATAAAGAAAGATTGTAAACAAAGTGTGCTTTATAAAAAAAAAAAGTTTATATAAATCCCTATAAAAAAAACAAAAAAAGAGGCAGTGCATTTGTTTAGCATCATTTGAGCTCTGTAATTGTATCAGACATAATTCATGTTCTGTGTTCTTTTCCTTATGAATCTGAGAATTTCTAAAACACCAAAACTATTAACATACATTTCTCATTGTTTTGCGTCTGACTAGCACTGGCTTAAAAAAATATTGTCCTGAACTTCCAGTAGAGGTAGCTTTTCTACCTCCTTCCAAGTAGAAATTAAGTCTTACAGGAATTTATCCAGCTAGTTGGCAATAATATGAAAGAGCACATTACATGACAAATGCTATCTTCAGAGCTTGCAACAATAAAAAAGACAAATCGAATCAGTTTTCTCTGCTCCTGCTGTTTCCTCCACTTCTATGAATCCGAATGTTGTTAGTAAACACAAAATAGGAATTGCCTCACCGGATTATACCTTTGGACTTTATCATCTGGTATTCTGCCTCTGACACTGGCTAGCACCTTAATGCTTCAAAGCAGAAGTCTTGATTTGCTTTTATACCCTGCGATGCCACCTTTAGTGATATACCCTGCATCTTTGTGGGTTGTTTTTTTGTTTTGTTTTTTTGAGGGGTGTGTGTGTTGAGGACTTGAATACAGATAGTGACCGACCTGTGATCTGCTTCCATCCTGAAAGTTTGATTGCTCATATTATTAATATTTAATTTTAATTGTTATAGTAGCAGTATTTTTAAGCATTGAGAATTGCCTAGTCTCTTAAAAACAAAATGGTCACTAGAGATCTGCCTTGCAGCAAATTCCAAGGAGCCACAACATTTCAATTAAACAGGAAATAGCATGGAGCAATTATATCAGCTTCAGTTCTATCAACAGTTCAAAGTAGCCACACTGCTTCATGGGAGGCTGGTCATCCAAGACAATAGCCGGTAATTTTGTTCCTCCCTAGGTCTTTCTACAAATAATACCGCACAATTAACAATGACTCAGGAGAGGGATAACAGAAAATAGATGTTACATAACAGCTCCTCAGGTTTACTACTATAAAATTTTGAGGTGCTGTTAACAAAAGCTTTACCATTTCATTCCCTTCCGCCAGCCTTTAATTCCATTGTCTGAAAATAGAATTTCATCAATCTAATCTACATTAATACTTTGCAAGAGTAAAATCTGTTACCTCTTCTTGTACGAAGTGTAATTAAACTTGGGGAAAAATATTTTATTTTTAATGCTAATTAACATTAAACATGGGTAGTCATGTTATTTCTACCTCACTTTGGTTTTGTGGTGTTCCTGACAATTATATACAGAAGATATTACATCATCACCACTTGTCCATTGTGTGAACAGGTCTTATCATCTTAACAACAAGAAGTTTAAAAATGTAATAACTTGCAAAAGAAGCCCCAATCGTACATTTTCAAACTATTTTTTAAATAACTTTGGATGCAATCTATCCTGGTGTGAGCACAGTGCCCACACACTGAGGTCTAAGAGCCCTGTTGCTACCAGTCTCCCTCAAACGTGATTGTGAATGGAAGTTTGTCGGCACCAAGCTCTCCATCTTGCCCAGGGATATGTTTTTCCAAAAGGATGCATGCTGAGGGGAGGGGCCATTACTTCATGAGCAGGCACTTGACCCATACTAGGCTGGATTGTACCATTTATTCATCAAAAAGCATCCTACATATTCTCATAGGAAAGTGCAGAATCTATGGGGTGGGGTTTGTTCATTTATGCCTTTAAGTTGAAAGTTCTCTATAAACATTTGGAAACTAATAAAGAGTGCACGGTTGTTTTCATCAGGGTTTTCATTTTTCCCCTTCATAGACATTAGTTTTGAAGTGAGTCTGTCAAAAGTATTTAAAGACTTTAAGAGCTTTATTGCTGCTTTTTAAGCATTTCTTTGGGAATATTTCATGTTCCTTATATCCACAAACTATTAAACTGTAATACATTTATCAGTGTAACTGACTAACTAACTAACTATCATTTGGCATGTTATACCATTGTTATCCAGTACTGGTTTATTACTTTGGTATCATAATCTATTGTGTTCTAACATCTACACTGTAACATTTACTAATTATTTTTATAAACTTCAGTTTTACTGCATTTTTCACAACATATCAAATTTCACCAAATATATGCCTTACTTATTGTATTATATACTGCTTTACTGTGTATATCAATAAAGCACGCAATTATGTTATAAAAATAAGTGTGTGGCATTTTTACTGATTGGCCAGCAATTAACTAGTGGCTCTTTATCCCAGTTAGACTGGCTTTATAGATTTCAGCTGGGCAGAATGCCACCTTATCCATTCTTGAATTCACGTCTTTCTACAGTGCAATTAAATACCCTGCAGTTAAAGGCTTTGTGGCCAAAAGCCAAACGGTAGTGCCTGGGAGGGAAGGGGTTAAGGATGCTTTGATGTCTTTTCCTTTTTCTTTTTCACAACAGTTGGTTTATAAGCTAAGGACATAAACCTCATATCAGAAAGCTATTTAATGAAAACTGCCTGGTTTGGATGTAAACAAGATTCAGTTCAAGCCAAGAATACTTTCCTTCTGTGAAGCACTCCTTAAAATTCATATCACTAGAACTGCTTCTGCTTTCATCCATCTCTCCTCATAATTTTCACCTCTCAAGCAGACATTCTTGAAAGTTTACATACAGGTGTTGCTGCATTCTCAGACAAGACATATTTCAGCTCCTTTCCAAACAAACTCAAGGATGGCTTTGCTTAGCACTTGATTGCGAGAAACTGGGAGCAACTTTTCCCCTCCTTGGGGTTGGAACACTAAAGATCACACATTGAAAATAGCCCAACTATTATCATTTTTTCAAAAATTCCTTCACAGTATAGTAATCCAAAGGCAACAAGCAAGAATATACTCCTGCTCAATTTATTTATAAATTGGAACAATGTAGGCAATTTTTTAAAAATGGATTTTGTTCTTAAGGTTGCTCAGAACTGTGTTGATAGTAGAGTTTAGACACATATAGAGTGAAATAACAAGTGCTAGCCCTGTTCTCGACTAATGCACAGTGGCCACATTCCTTCTATTTGTGCATACAGCCAGCCTATGAAGGAGCTCTACATCCGTACAGTGGTGCCTCGCAAGACGAAAAGAATCCGTTCCGCAATTCTCTTCGTCTAGCGGTTTTTTCGTCTTGCGAAGCAAGCCCATTGACGGCTTAGCGGCTTAGCGCTATTAGCGGCTTAGCGGCTTTTAGCGGCTTTTAGTGGCTTAGCAGATAAGCGGCTTAGCGGCTTAGAAAAAGGGGGGGAGGGGAAAAAACCCACAGGAACTCGCAAGACATTCTCATCTTGCGAAGCAAGCCCATAGGAAATTCGTTTTGCGAAGCCCCTCCAAAACGGAAAACTCTTTCGTCTAGCGAGTTTTCCATCTTGCGAGGCATTCGTCTTGCGGGGCACCACTGTACATCAGTTTGTATACACAGAATATAAGTATTTTAAACAAATAAAACAATCTGACAGCAACTCTTCGAGGTCTCAAGCAGAGGCTTTTTACAGCACCTGCTGTAAGAATATAATAACAGAAGAACCACTCTTCACCATCAGACTAAAGTTCCATATCTAGTCCCACTGTCCTCACAATGGCTAGCCACAAGCCTATGATTAAAACAGGGCACAAAAGTACTAGTACTTTCCTCTTTTTGATTCTCAGCAACTGTTAGTCCTCAATCTAATCTGAGTAAAGATTCCAGGAGTGAACTGGGGCCCTCTGCAATCAATGCTCTATCACTGAGCTGCGATCCCTCCCATGCATTTTTTTAGAGCCCTCTTCTCCCTGCTGCCATGGGCTTGTGCAGCATTTGGGCATGAGCCCCCACACAGTCAAAGCGAGAACAAAGCCCTAGATGCCCCTAGACTAACAAGATTGATAATGCAATTACCTAGCCATTGTGAACAGCAACAAAAATATTGGCAGAGCCGCTGACTCACAGTCCATATATATCTGCATCTGGTTTTACAATGTCTCTGTTGCACTGAGTAGATTTAAGAATCACTGTGTGATACATATTATCAAAAAGAAACATTGCTTCAATCGGCTGCACATATACGCACACATGAAGTATCATACATCTGAATATCTTAAAATAAACACTAGTCTTCAAACAGTGATTCGTTGGTTATGCCACTGCAGAAGGAGAAATACACATAATCCACACCAGGTATAGAGGAATGTGGTTTTTTAAGTGATACATAAAAATGATTTAAGGAACAATAACAAGAAAACTAAGATTTCTAGCATACGTTTCTGCAACTAGAAAAGCTATTCTATTGGCATATGTGGATAAAGTATTTTTTGACAAAGAATATAGTTAAATCTGTGAAATTCCCTACCACAAGGCATTGTGGTGGTCATTGACTTGGACTAAAGAATGTCTTTAAAATGAAATTAGGCAAATTCGTGGAGAATACGCCTATCAATGGCTACAGGCCACAATGGCTACGTTCTACCTCCACTAACAGAGGCATTACGCCTCTGGATACCAGGTGCCGGGTATCATAAGCAAAGAGGGTTCTGCAGCCCTCAGCTTCTGCTTGCAGGCTTCCCACAGGCATCTAGCTGGTTACTGTGAGACCAGGATATTGGACCAGATACTGATAGGGTTCCACTTACAGGTATGATAGCTTTTCATAACCTATGCTTTTCTGTTGGTTAAACGCTTTAAAAATATTAAAAGTAGCAAAACCAAATAAATGGTACCCTAAATATATTTATTGCTTTAAGTCTTTTGTTATTGATTCTGGATATAGAATGCTGGCAGTCACATGCTAACAGACGAGCATCCATACTGGCAACAAAATAGTCTGTAGGTGGACAAAATGCTTCCTTTTCATCGCTTCTATCAAGATGTTACAAGGTTTATACTTAAATTTTCCCATGGACACATTGGTGGAGATGACATGTAACAAACCCTTCCATTAATCTTGCATGCAAAAAAGAAGAAAGTTCTCATCAAAATGAGACAAAAGCTCTTTGTTTGGTGAATGAGGCACTGCCAAAGCAGACTGTGGAAGAGGAAAATCATTCCTAGAATGAGCTTTTGATTTTTTTTAATAGCAAGGCAAGCTTTGTATGGTTGATCGTCATATTGTACCATATCATAATGATAAGATACATTATCCTTAAATCACTTAGCTTCAGACTAGGCCTTTGTGAGACCCAGCAACTTAAAAGATTCTGATGGGAGACCGGAAAGGAAGGTAACATTTGGATAACTGTTATTGGGAATCCTTATAAAAGACTGATGGACCTCAGGGGGCAAAACTATGCTGGCTTTGGACCTCCATATCTTGGAAATGCAGGTATGTTTTAATTAAATTTGATTGCTAAATGCTGAGTGGGCTTGGGATGTTACTGGGAGTTTTTTAGGGTGGGGGTGGGCTTGAACCAAATAAGGTATGAGGCTGCAAAGCAGAATTCCAAGCATAAACAAAAGGAACACCATGAAAATAATAGAGCTAGTAGCAAACAAGCCTGGTCAGTGACAGTCTCAACCAAGTGGTCAGAGTAGCAGCAGATTCTTTATCACTTAGGAACAGAGAACAGCATAGCACTACCTAAGACCCATCAAAAAGTGTGGAAGAGCAACAGCTTTTTCAAGAAAAAGGGAGATATGCAGCCACAATGAAGCTAGATAGGAAAATGTCCCATAGCCTAAACAATGAAGAGAAACATAAGAAGGATAAGGGCTGAATCTAGACATATATAATAAAACACTGTGAAAATGCTTTTAAAAAACATTAAAAAATATATACAGTGGTACCTCTAGTTACGAACGCTTCTGGTTACGAGCTCCGCTAACCCGGAAGGAGCTGCTCCTGGTTGCGAACTTTGCCCCAGGATGCAAACAGAAATCGTGCACCAGAGGGGCGCGCACAGCGGGAGACCCCATTAGCGAAAGTGCACCCCAGGATAAGAACGGTTTCAGCTTAAGGACGGACCTCCATAACGCATCAAGTTTGTAACCAGAGTAAGGTAAAGGTAAAGGGACCCCTGACCATTAGGTCCAATTGTGACCGACTCTGGGGTTGCGGCACTCATCTCGCTTTACTGGCCGAGGGAGCCGGCGTTTGTCCGCAGACAGCTTCGGGGTCATGTGGCCAGCATGACTAAGCTGCTTCTGGCGAACCAGAGCAGCACACGTAAACGCCGTTTACTTTCCCGCTGGAGCGGTACCTATTTATCTACTTGCACTTTGACATGCTTTCGAACTCCTAGGTTGGCAGGAGCTGGGACTGAGCAACAGGAGCTCACCCCATCGCGGGGATTCGAACCACCGACCTTCTGATTGGCAAGTCCTAGGCTCTGTGGCTTAACCCACAGCGCCACCCGCGTCCCTTCGTAACCAGAGTACAATTGTATTGAATTTCCCATTAGCTCATCATTGCCGTCTTGTATAATGCACTTAAAATGCACTTAAAACATATTTGCAGCTGTATAGCTGTCCCAAGTTCTGAATGTGTATTTTAAGCGAGGCCACTGGGATCCACCAGTTTGTGCTAATTACAAAATGACAGCTTAGAGAGAAAGAGAAGAGCCAGAGGGAGAAGGGTAGGTAACAATATGGTGGGTTAAGGAAAGAGCTCAGTGGTTTAAGGGACAGCATGAGCAGAAAATATTTTGAATAGTTACAAGCTACCCCCCCCCGCCACCTGGCACTGTCATCTAAATATGATCAGCCTAATACAAAACAAACCACAACATTCAAATGCAGTTATTGCTTTGCGCTTCTGACACAAACACATAGCTCTTGCCGAAGTGGTAAACCTCTGTCTGGGCTATAGGAAATTGCTCACTGCTCCATTTCTCACTCTACTCAAACAAAATATCCTATAGCCAAAAGGCTAGATGTCAGAAAGAATGTTATCCTCGACATCTTATTTTCAATGTGAAGGGAATTTTTGTAGGGAGATGCATTCAATTATTTGAGCCCCCATGTGTTTTCTGAAGAAAAACAGCCCAAACACAAGACTTTGGGAAATCAAAGGGGATAAGCAATAGTTTGAGTGTGAGAAAGAAGCGCTTCTTACTTAGACGAGTGGCAACATCCTAGTCGTCATGTATAGAATTAAAGTTCCACTGGGTCCAGAGGGATTGGGAGATATCTGTTAGCAATGCATTCTTAGTGAAATCATCTAAGACAGGCTGTAACATATACCATTTTTTAAAAAAATGTTGGTGATAAACAAAATGATCTTATTACTAATGCAATTATGGAGCCGCAGAAATCAGTTCACATATAAGTAAATAAATGTAAGTATAAGGGAGCAGATTTAAAACAACAATCTATTCTTAAACAACATTTAGCTTTCCACGTGCCTGCCAGCAGCATGGAAATTAGAAATCTTCTCCTGCTTTATCTTGTATTTCTGGATGGATTCTAGTTCCTACACATACTTCAAGGCAGAGTTATGGATTGATCTTAAAACCCTGTAAAATTGTATCCTGAGCTACACAGCTGGATAAATGTCAGACATTAACAACACTCTCTTCCTTGGAGAAAGTGGCTATCTTAATGGCTGTTTCCATGGGTACCAGAGAAGCAAATGATAATATTAAAAAGACAGATAAAGCAGGAAAGGATAGCCTGTGATAACTCTATTTCAGGTTCCAATACAGCTTCAAATTAACTGCCATCAGTAATTCAGAGAAGAGATCATATGGTGTACAAGACTTAAAATACATCACAAAAAGTAGTCCTATTAAAACATGGCTGTTCTGAGCCATTTATTTGCACATGACATATATTCCCTTTTATAATGGCACAAACGAGGTTGTGGTATTTCTGAATTTGCTGTGTGACTGAACTGCACACATTTCTCCCAGGATGTTTGCTGACTTTATCTTTATATGTGTTTTTTAGCCTCCTGGCAAAAGCTCTTGGTTTCCCAGGGTTACAGATTACTTGCTCAGCTTTAACACACAGAGAAAAACAGAAATCATATTTCTTCCCAATTAGATTCCCTGTATGACAACAGAATGTGCCAGTGTCCACTGTGGCATTACAAGCTGGGGAAACCTCGTGAGTCAGAATAATGAACACAAAGAACTGACCTGCTTTGACTTTTGTTCCCAAAACAGAAGGATGACTGCAAGGAGAAAGAGATTGCTTAAAGGTGTGATGTCAATCTAATACACAATTTTCAACTGTTCAGAGGCACAAAGGTGTGCTTTAGACAAAACGAATGCGTATGTAGCACAGTGACTCTTTAAAACCATGCCCTGGAAAATTGACATTTCCACATCCACCAAGGTACAATCCTAGCATGCATGCTTGACTAACACATGAAATAGGGTGGTTTGAGAGTAAGGATAAAATAACTAATATTTTGATATTAACATCATCCTTTACGTAAGATTTTGTCTGTCATAGTCTCCTATGAACACTTGGGCAACTGGCACAATTAACAGGACTTCCTTGTTCCCTTTATACAGCATCTATTAAGATCACAAAAGAAATAGTTATAGGAACAGCTGTTCTTTTGGGTTGAAAGGGGGAGAGAAAGAGAAAGAGATAAAGGAGGCCCAAAGAAAAACTGGAATGGATTCTAACAGCAATGCTTCCTGCTGCAAGGTATACTGACTTACGGTGAAAAACATTAAGTTGACATAACCTCAGTTGGAACAAGGTGGAGAGGTGGTGAAGCAGCACCAACAATTTATTTAGAATACAAAGGTCATGCACACCAGACATAATCATTAATCTCACCAGCTCTTTTGGCTAGGGTTTCACAAAATGCCCCTAAGCAAACTCAAGTCAAGAATGGTATAGCAGCAATATTATACCAGGTTTGGGGAATGAGGTAGGACAACATTTCAATTATTTGAGGTGGAGGAGAATTTCAACAGAGAGGAACATGGTTCACAGGAAGGTTGATATATAGGAAATACTCAGGATTGTGTCATCTTAATATAAAGCAATTTAAGAGCCTTTGTTGTGGTTTCTTTTATTTATATCCCATAAAATCTAGAGCAAAAATAGCAAAAATAAGTCAAGCAAGTTGACACATGCACACACACACTTTTAAAATAACAGGATTTGTGCCTTGGGTCACAGGTCCATTAATTTTGGGTGTAAACATATATAAACAATTATGCTGGGGCTTATAGGGGCTGCAGACCAAAATGTCATTTACAACATCTTCTAAAACACAATAAACCAACAAAAATCAATAAAGATAGTTTACAACCATAACAACAAGGCAGGAAACTAGGAGCAGTCTTACATCTATTTCATAGATAAATATACCACACATCAAATAAGTCAGCTGATGTTGGATTTGAACTACTGATATGCATCAGCATTTTGTTGTGACACTCAGCCAAGTTTTGCTGCATTGTTTAGTGTTACTAACACCAAACAGCTAGTGCTTTAGTGTGGAAGAATGGCAAGTTAGCTTCTTGGGGTAGGCACCTATTGGCATTTAAAACAGAAGATGTGTGCCACCTTGTGGTTAGCAATTATAATAAAAATGAGAAAATTGGTTTTTTGAAACTACCGTATAATCTGAGGCATTTTGTGCAATGCCATTGTGCGTACAAAAGGGGCTCGTGCTTTCAAACACAAGGTCTTTCAAACTCTGTTATTGTCTATTAATCCAATGCCGTATAGGATGGGTGATGTTGTCCATGCTGTTTTGGAAATTTTAATTGGAATGAAGCTGAATCATAGGATAAAAGAGAGCATATATTAGCAACTATTTATCATGTGGCAATTTGGCACTTTTTACATACAACTTGATAAGCTGTGAATGGCTAATACGGGGAAGCCTTACACTTGATATTACCCCAAATTTTTCTCACACATGGCAGGAAAAACAATTTTAATCACACTTTCTTTAATTTCAATGACCAAGTGAATCTGTGGCAATAAAACTTCCACTTGTCAAGTTGGTCATCCGTATTAGGCCTCTGTAACATCCTGCTAAGCAGTGGGGGGCATTTTTACCATATATCCAGAAAACTGAGGAAGTGGAGAAAAGATCAACATCTCACCAGTTACTGAGGAGATAAATATGGAAACTTTACTATAAATTGTAGCACATACCTACAATATGTACGCCCTGAATTTCTGCATTTAAAAAGACACTCAATATGGCTAGCAAATTGCAGCAAACTTGGCAGGATGAGAAAAACAACACACTGGCCTGGTTCACATAAAACATTAAACAGTTGTTTAAAACAAGTGTGCCACTCAGGAGAGGAAGCAAGTCAGAGTCTGAGAAATTAATGCTTTAGTGGGCATAATCTGCAATCAACAGCTAGAAGATCTGGTATCTACCCTGCCTAGTTCCAACCCTGTCCAGGTAAACTGAGGGCAGATCTGCACCATCACACAGGCTGCTACTGCTGTTACTGCAACCACCATTCAATATTGGTGAGATCATAGAATCATAGAATCATAGAGTTGGAAGAGACCACAAGGGCCATCGAGTCCAACCCCCTGCCAAGCAGGAATATCCATACTGGGAATGGGTTTGTTAGTCAGTCAGATATAGTGACAGTAATTCAACTTAGTAACAAAAGCATTCCCCGAATAGTTGTTGCAGAGAGAGAGAAGCAGACCTACAAAAAGCACAAAAGGAATAAAAACCTAGAGTAGCCATTATTAGATATATTTGCAAGAGATTCCCTGTTCAAGTAAAGCTCTTTGTTGCATACCCTTCTATTTGCATCACTTGTAAAGTTTACAGTAGCTGGATTGTCGTTCCACATAAACTGCCATGTGTTATCATGCCACATATCCAAGGCTTACTTAAGATTACCATCTTTTTTTCTGGCAAGATTCCTGCACCTCTAACAGGAAAATGACAAGTATCAATTCAGATAGTGAGGGTTTTCTTAGAATAGAGATGTACAGATGTAGTGATAGGAAGTTTTATCAGTCAAATTTCATTTTCTGTGTTTAACACAGCCTTTTTAAGTGCAGAGAAGCTGGGCCACAAAGAGGATTGTAACCCTATGCATGACAACATCTATCAGTGGCTGAATCACACACAGAGAGACTTTTTAAAAGACTTTTTAAAAAATCGTGGCTTTTAAAAATAGGTCATGAAGATAGGTCATAAATCATGATAAAATAGTAAAAATACATAGATGTATGCCAAATAGTTCACATGTTGTCTTGGTTTGCAGAGACTCACTATGACCCAGCTGGATAATCTGTTTTAAGAGGGATTATATTATGTGGTATTATGCCTCCTCATTGACAAAAGCACAAGATGTTCTTTGGCTTTTGTACAAGCCATAGTAGCGTCCTGATAAGAATGGCACAGAAGCCCAGAAACCTACAAAGGACACATTTCCCCCCAGCCACATGTACAGTCATACCTTGGAAGTCGAATGGAATCCGTTCCAGAAGTCCATTCGACTTCCAAAACATTTGGAAGCCGTGGAAGCCCTGTCAGATGTTCAGCTTCCAAAAATAGTTCACAAACCGGAACAGTCACTTCCGGGTTTGCGCCGTTTGAGAGCCAAAACGTTCCAGAACTAAGCTGTTCAAAAACCAAGGTACGGCTGTATAGTGTTTGAACACATGTCAAGTCTACTGAAGGCAAGTAAGTGGGGCCACTGTGAGTGAGTGATTCACTGATATGTTCACTGTACATGCCATATCACAACAGTACTGTCCTGCTGCTTCCTAAGATCAGGAGAGTGCCTCTCTACACCAACATAGTTGATGGCAAACTTAAGAGAACAAGCTTACAAAACTTGAGAGAGAGAATACCTTTAGCACTTGTTGACCACAAATAGAGTTTGTTAATTTGGTTTATTTTTATAGATATCCTTACATATTCTTCCAAGCATGGTCTGAAAATGTAGCTCTAAAAGATGTAATAAAAAAATAAAATGTTAAATTGTAAAAAGAAGTCATCATTTAGGAAATGATACTCTGTGCTCCATATCCAGTTGAGAATCAATTTTACATAGTGCCCCTTATCTGCATTATGGTTGTTTCAGAATCCAGCATTCTTAACATATCTAAAGATAATCCATAATCCATTGTAATCAAGCTAATTAGCAAAATGACAGATGAATTCACCCACCTACTGTGTTGTTGTCTATGCCCTGAATAACCTGCCCTTTCTTCACATCTTTGTTCAAGGCCTATCACACAGAACACCTTCCCTTAACCTTCCTGATTCTCCTCTCCTCATCCTCAGTATTCATTCATTGCCTAACCTCTCCCTGCTTCCCTATCTTGTCCTACTATAGCTTGTTATTCTATTACAGGTTGCAGATAAAGCTCCCCTCACCTAAAGCATACTTTTTTTGATTGGGGAAAAAATAACTGGGACATCACAAATATGCAAAAGACTCAACATCCAACTCATTATTTTTCATTGCCTTGGTTACATTCCTGAGACAGTAATTTAATAAAAGGGGGCAACAGGAATCATCAAGCAATCATTTCCACTATTAGTGGTAGGTTATTCATTATGCACACTCTCTTTTTGCAAGATCCTTAAATCAGCAAGGCTTCTTAATTAGGGACTTGAAAATTTTCATCTGCAATAACCAAGGACTTGACCTCTGAATTACCCAGTGACCATCAGCTTCAATCCAAGCCTCTACTCCCCACCCCCCTGCTTGGTGGGAATGAGCCACTTGATTATGAACAAGGTCAGATAGAAGAGAAGAAAAGATGCCATAACCCATTTTTAGCAAACATCAACACTGTCAGCATTTTTAAGTACAAAAAAAGTTGCATCTGCTTGGTTCAATAATTTATTGATAGAACAAGTGTTGCTAGAAAAGCAACTCCATCTTTAAATAACTGTCATAATAGGTAGTATCTTCCCAGGGTGCTGTTTCTTGCTGTTTCTGAGCTTTTATTATAACTATGGCATTTCAGTATTGTTAAAATTCTTCAAAAGGATAAATGGGTACATGTGTGTGTTCAAAAGCAAGCACAATAAAAGCTTTATCAGGCAGCTATAAACAGCCCTTTCCAGTACCAAACACATACCATGTTTCCTTCCCATGCCCATTATGAAGAATGGGTGCTAATTTGAATTTTGTATAGTTTGTTTTACAAATCAGACAACAATGGGGCACAATAAACATTTACCATATTCACTTTAAATAATATTGGACTGAACAGATTTCTAGTAAAGAAAATGTATTTTAACGAAATATGTATCGGAAGACTCTTATTTTCCTTTATGTAGTACAGATGCAACTGTAAGGAGTTAAGGACTACAACTGAAGGCTAGAGTCTTCAAATGTATAAGCATTTAGACATTATATATATTTATATAATATATACTAAAGTGGGAAAATGTTGTCCCCATCTCCAAAAAGGTACAGGGCAGGGGAGAGGACGCAGCAACTACCGACCAGTCAGCTTAACATCAATACGGAGAAAGTTCCTAGAACAAATATTAAACAGCGGGTTTGTGAGCACTTAGAAAAGGTTGTTATGATTACTGAGAGCCAACATGGGTTTCTAAAAAACAAGTCATGTCAGACTAATATATATATATATATATAAATAGAATTTGCAAGCTTGGTGGATCAGCAAAATGCTGAGGGTGTACTATATCTTGATTTCAGAAAGGCTTCTGACTAAGTCCCCCATTATATTCTTGTGGAGAAGCAGGTAAAATTTTAAACAGATTTTAAACAGAGGTTGGATGACCATCTGTCAAGAAGTATTTAGCTGTGATTTCTACATTGCAGGGGGCTGGACAAGATGACCCTTGGGATCCTTTCAACTACACAATTCTATGATTCTATAAGCAGAGGTGTAAGAACATTCTTGGCTTTATTCTGGAGTGTGCAGAGCAGCTACATCATCCAGTGACATTAGTGGGAAAGAAGTTATCCAGTGTTTATTAAAGGCACTTCTGTAAGCTATCCCAGTTTAGGCTGACAGCTAATTTCAATGGACTCATGCTTAATGGATGTTATATATGTTGTGATGCATACATAAATCCAACGCAACGAGTCATACACTATGCTTCTCTCTCTCTCTCTCTCTCTCTCTCTCTCTCTCTCTCTCTCTCTCACACACACACACACACACACACAGCAATCTATACCTATATGCTATTACCTCAAAATGATGTGAAGGCTACAAAGCTTGCATGTATAAAGCTTGCTTGAGGTAGAATAATAACCTAGAGCCATTACTTGCTGGTGGTACTTCACAAACTCTGACTTTGACCTTCAAGAGCTAGAAAATACTTTCTGTCATTGCCGGGTCTGAGACATTAAATATTCATTAATTTTCTTTCGCCAAGGTGACAAGTCTGATATTGCAGGTTGTCTGCTGTGGTAACCAAGTTCGCAAGTTATCAAACATGGAGCCACCTCAAGTAGTAATTATCTTGTCAGAGATGGTTGTGTCTCTACATAGAATACACATTATCATAGTTATTTCAGTATACGTTGCCTTTCATCTTCGGTTACATTTCTCCAAAATCATGTACTTCCCAACACGAGCAAATCATATGTACCTGACCAAACATCTCCCAGCATTTATTTGATTCTCTTAGTCTTATGGCCTGACTTGAATAAGCCACTAAGTAGGCAGATACCGTAAGTATTGCTAGGAGCAGGCACTGGAAGGGTTCAGCATCCAAGCAAAAGGATCACTAGTGCCTTGTTTCTGGGACACAATGGCCCTCTAAAGCCACTTAGCACAAGAAAAAACTTGAACTGCCTAAGTGGGATGAAAAACAAGGGGATAAGGAAACACCTATTCTGAGAGCCCAGAGGGTGACCCGTGACCCATAGGCATAGCCCTTCGGGAAATGTGAACATTTACCCCTTTATTTCCTTATTTATATATACAGTTCACTAAAATACATTTTTGTATACGTAAGACTGTTGTCTTGCTGCAATTTGCTTGGCTGCTGAAGGGCAACCACACCACCTCCAGTGCAAGAAACAGCCAGCAGACAAGCAAACAGCGCAGGTAGCAGGTGGCCCAGCTGAGCTGTTTAATGGAGGATGGTAGGTACTGTGAAGAGGCAAATCATGACAGTCTTCAGAAAGCCTGTGTTAAGTGTGTGCAATACATTAGGCACACATTCAGCACACAACAAAAAAATACAGTAAAATGCAAATGCACACAGGCAGAGAGGGACTATATGTGGTGACTATATGCTACTTCCAGTTGCTGTGAACAACTGCAGGAGAGGTCCCCCCCCCCACCGCCACATCCTGCTTGTGGGCTTCCCAAAGGCATCTGTTTGACCACTGTGGAAAACAGAATGCTGAACCTAAATTAGACATTTGGTCTGCTCCAGCAGGACTCTTCTTATCCCACTGATTTTTGTGGAAGTTGTTGCTAGTCAAATGTCATTAGGGTCATGACTGTAAGATGTTTTCGTATGCAGTGTTAGCTAAGTCTGTGAACTTTCCCCCAACATAAGATATTTCATATCTATGACATTTTAATTCCACTGAGTCATTAAGATAAGGAAAAAGGGGCACATTTAGCCCTGTCCTATGATATGCTGAGCCCTCCGCATGTGGTCTGCCTTTGAGACCAGCACCTTAACAGGGATTAACAACTCTAGCATGCCATATTTCACAGCCAGCCAAGACAGCTTCATTTGTGCTAATGCCCCAAAGCAATTTTGCCACTGTGAACAACTGAATTACAAAACAAAACAAATTTACCAGAAAATACAGCTCTACCAGACATTTAGTGCACTGACCTATTACAGTAAAATAAGTGCTGGGAAAAGCTTCCCCTATTTAATAATTTCTGTGTGTCAGGTTGTGTGTTAAAAAACAAAGATTTGGGGCGGAGGATGGAGTAACACTACCAGCAAAGAATATAGTGAATTCATAGTGGGGAGCAATGTTGACACTAGGTGCACAGCTGTTTTCAAAAAGCCAAAATTATAACATACAGCTGTTGATGATGGGGGAGGGGAGGGGAGGACCAGGGAACTGAATCCTCACAAACACCTAATCGCTGGATTTCAGCTAATTGGGAGACAGGGGGCATTAAGCACAGCAGCCCTGCCTCATTGGATTGGGGAAATCACACAGACAGCACTTGAGCAATTTCCAATTCTCATCCACCCATGGATACACATGCAGAAGTCTATGGCCACACAAATATAGCTGCTAGGTAGTTCAGTACAAGTGGATTTGCAGAATCTTATTTTTGTTCAATTAGGCTTACTGAAACCAATCTTCCAATAATACCCTTCTGAAAGCTGATGCAAGGCTGGACCTTCATTTCATTTTGTGCCCCTTTAAACATTAAAAGGAAGATGACATGAGCTTTCACTAGCACATACCTCCACATGTGGTGAGAATGCCCCAAAATCCAACTCTTCTGGACAGCAGTCATACAAGAAATAAGCAAAATAACTAAACAGATAGTAGAAGTCACCCCAGAACTGACATTACTGAACATCTTCCAAGATCACAATGCCTAGTCACACTACAAAGAGCTCATAAGCCACCTACTCTCTGCAGCCAGACACTAGAGTGTCCTGTCAGGAATAAACATGGAAGACTGGTATCAAGTAGTATGGGAAAGAGTCTTGCTAGAAAAGCTAACCAATAGACAAACTGACACAGGGGCAAATAGAAGAGGATGCCTACACACCGGTATGGCTCCCCCTTATCACACATGCAGCCCACCAAGACAAAAACAAAAACCCACCGACAACATAGGATTCAATATGGCTAACTTAAACCAACAACACCCCCCCCACAGGCACAAACAAATCCCACTGCAGCCAACCAAAGAATCAACCACACCCTAGGCCACCACCAAGGAAACATAACAAGCAAATAGAAAGAGAAGCTACCCAAGTGACGCTGACACAAAACCCCCACACATACACTAAGTAAAAGAACATAAGCTTTACCACCCCACCACCCCTCTCTCCCGTCTCCCCCCTTTTCTTCCCAACCCTATACTGCATATAAAACCAATGTCTCACAACAAATGTAACTGATCTGTAGAAAACACAACCTGAAGAAAGAGACAATGCATGTGCTTTTGTAAACGAGAAAAATATTTAATAAAAATTATTTATAATAATAATAACAACAATAAATATCATGGTTTAAATCCTCTGGTCCACTCCTCTAAGCAGAATTAATTAATTGAACACCTACTTAAACCTCAAAAAACTGAATTTTAGCTTTCCTCCCCTCCTGAGTATGCCCTTGGGCAAGTGACAACACACAGAAAGACGATCCAATTCCGCTACAGAGCCTGGACATCTTGCTTTGGACTCTGAGTGGGAAGATGACAACGTCCCATCAATGAAAGCTAAGCAGACCAAGCTGTCTAAAAGAAATGAAGCTGCAGCTGCCCTCATGCTAACCAAATTGACAGCCCAGTTAGACAAACTCCACAAGGATCTTTGCCAGGATTTCACTACAGAATGGAAGGCAGCCATTACCCAGATGGAAAGAAGACTGGATCAAACTGATACTCAACTGCCAGCAGTAGTGAAACTGCAGATGAAGCCTTTGACATCTCGGCCAAATATGCTGTAAAAATCAAAAAGCTCACCTCTTACACAAGAGATAGCCAAGTCCCAATGTGAAGAAGAGGACAATAATCTGTGCTGCTTTAACCTCAAAGTACGCAATATGACTGAATCCCTGGAAGCAGATTTACTAACCTTTATAATTTCACGATTTGATCTTGTACTACCAAATATGAATCCTACTAAAACCGATATTGAAGTGGCACACAGGAGCAGCCAATACTTGCAATCAAACAACATAGTGGCCTGGTGACAAAAGAGGCCATTTTGAAAGAGCTACAAGAAGTTGACAGTTTGGAATGGGAGAGAAATCACATAATAATTTCACATTATTTGTGTCCTGCAACTTTAAAGTGGATAAAAGCATTCAAGATATATACTAGCAGCTTTCAAAGGCAGGGGCTAAATACAGATGAGGGTATCCCTTCCAACATTGTTATAATTGACGGTATACAGCATAGAGCCTTCATGCATGCAGAGGTTCTCAACATCATGCATCTATTAGGCTTGCATGAAACTGACAAAGTGGGAAATGCAGATGATTCATCAGAAGATGAAGCTGATTTATGATGGCAGGAAAAGCGAGGATCCTCTAAAGCATTGAAAAAACACTGTTTCCAGAGAACAGAAATGCACCACATTGCTGGAGCCAGCAGAAACCACACGGGAGAGATCCAATACAAGACCTGATCTTGCAAAGAGCTTTAAAATCAGTCTAGTTTATATTGACAGCTCCCTATACTTTCATAAAACTGGAAATTACTCTATGAGTGATCAATATGCAGCCTTGGAATTGGACGCTACTTGGAGAGGGTCTATTCATTCATTATGGTTGGTTTACTGATACCCCTCCATTTGTTGGTTGCCAGTAAGAATGGCCCAAGGGGGAGAGAAGAACCCTACTCCCTCCACCATTTGTGGTGCAAGCTGGTTTTGTTGTTTCACTGTTAAGTGTTCAAATGTTTGTTAAAGTAAGTTAGTTGATTAACCGCATTACTATGCCTATTATCCAGTTTCAAATCCTCTCTCCCAAGGTCTGCCTTTCAAGGAGCAGAATGACAGAAGGACCTCGCATTAGCATGATGTCACTCGTTAACAGATCCTACCATATGGAATCCTGAAGGACACATTTAAAAGGGCATCTCAATGTACTGGTATATGGCATGGGCAACCCTGTCAAGCACCATAGAATGGAGTCTTTGCTCCAAAAAGAAGAAAAACTGGTTTTATATGTTTGCAAAGATGCGTAGTAAAAAAATCCATTGATAAGGTTCTGTGTTTACGAGGCTATGATGTACAGCTCTGCAGGATCTTCCAAAGCAAGGGGGTTGTAATCCTTATTTCACACTTTTTGAACTTTGCTCCCCAAGATGCCAAAGGGGAGCTTAACTCTACTACCCTAACTATAGCTTCTGTTTACTGCCCAGTGAAAGGCAAGTCCCCTTCCTAAAAAGCACATTTCAAACACTGATGTCTTTTCAGGGAGGTGTAGTACAATTAGGTGTTGATTTTAGTGGAATTTAAACCCCTCTAATACTGTACTTGGCAACCGTTCATTGATTTCATACAACAAAAGAGCAATGTTCAGAACCCACCTTTGACACAAGGGAATCTACTAAATTAATCTCAGGAATGAAATGTTGACAAATGGCACCGTGGTTACTTGCAGTTTTTTCATGTTTACTGTTGCTTGTTTATTGTTGTTACCATAAAAATGGAAAATCACTAAAAATATTTTTTAAAAAACTAATATTTTTATTCCAGATAGTGAGTGCCTGGAGGCGGTTGGAGGTTGGATGGCGGCTAACAGATTGAGGTTGAATCCTGACAAGACAGAAGTACTGTTTTTGGGGGACAGGAGGCGGGCAGGTGTGGAGGATTCCCTGGTCCTGAATGGGGTAACTGTGCCCCTGAAGGACCAGGTGCGCAGCCTGGGAGTCATTTTGGACTCACAGCTGTCCATGGAGGCGCAGATTAACTCTGTGTCCAGGGCAGCTGTCTACCAGCTCCACCTGGTACGCAGGCTAAGACCCTACCTCCCCGCGGACTGTCTCGCCAGAGTGGTGCATGCTCTAGTTATCTCACGCTTGGACTACTGCAATGCGCTCTACGTGGGGCTACCTTTGAAGGTGACCCGGAAACTGCAATTAATCCAGAATGCGGCAGCTAGACTGGTGACTGGGAGTGGCCGCCGGGACCACATAACACCGGTTCTGAGAGATCTGCATTGGCTCCCAGTACGTTTCCGAGCACGATTCAAAGTGTTGGTGCTGACCTTTAAAGCCCTAAACGGCCTCGGTCCTGTATACCTGAAGGAGCGTCTCCACCCCCATCATTCTGCCCGGACACTGAGATCCAGCGCCGAGGGCCTTCTGGCGGTTCCCTCATTGCGAGAAGTGAGGCTACAGGGAACCAGACAGAGGGCCTTCTCGGTAGTGGCGCCCGCCCTGTGGAACGCCCTCCCATCAGATGTCAAAGAGATAAAGAATTACCTGATGTTCAGAAGACATCTTAAGGCAGCCCTGTTCAGGGATGTTTTTAATATGTAATGCTGTATTGTTTTTAATACTGATTGGGAGCCGCCCAGAGTGGCTGGGGAAACTCAGCCAGATGGGCGGGGTATAAATAATAAATTATTATTATTATTATTATCTCCAAGTGTTTGGGTGATCTTCTGGGACGCTGCCCTGGGTACCATACCCTTTAGAAACCACAGTATTGATTACAATGAAAATAAACTTTTTTGAACTCGCTTCCAACAAAGTGAAGAAAATGCTTAACTTTTAGATACTTGTAAAAAAAAGACTGCAAATTATATTGCAAACAGCACTTAAAGAGGTGTACAAATTGCAACAGCAGGAACAACAAGCATTATCGTTGTGACTGCTCCTGCATACCCTACATAGGTTGCTTTGAAATGTGCACAACCATCTTAATGGCTAAGATGGGCCCCAACACCATAGATAATTCTATGGAGCTGCCTAAAACATGTTTAGCATTTTTCTGTAAGCAGGTGGCTATACTCTCCCCTGCTCATTTCTAGTTCTTAAAATTCTTGACACCTAAAATGCAGTTGACGGCTCCATGCTGAGAAAAATATATATATCCAATATTTGCATAGGATTGGCCTCTCTCTTTCACCAGTGAGGATCCATTCATCTCTGGGAGGAAAAAAGCATTTAAATATACTGTTGACTACAGGTGCTACTTAAAATTCTTTCCCCATATCGCTTTGCTGCAGGTCATCTGAGTAAATGTTTGAGAAGAGCTGTATTATTTTCCTATGAACTTGTTTTCCCAGGAAAATATTACCATTACACAGTGTATATCATCTTGTATATGTAATAAGGGAGGAGATCTGTGTAATGGTAAATGCACTAACAACTCTTGCTGGCTTATTTAACTTTAAAATGTTGCCCTGGTCCCCAGCTTTTGTAAGTGGAATAAGAAAGAAAAATAGAAATAGAAGCTTAGCAAAGCTCTGCCTTTAGAAGATGAATTCATGTCTGTTCTCTTTTTTTGTTTTATGCATTTTGAAGAACATTTACCAAGAAACTGAGTCCTACTGAGTTCAACATGACTTAATGTTTGGTGAATTTGTTAAGTATTATAGGCTAAGGCTGCAATCTTTAGCATACACACTTACCTGGGAATAAGTCCCCTTAAACTCCATGGTATTTACTTCTGAATAGACGCACATAGGGTGGCACTGCAAGCCTACCAACTCTCCCTTGTCATGCTCCTGTGATTATCTTCTAATCGCTACATTTGGATGCCAGGAAAGCATTACCTGCTAAACATCTACATGTAAGGTAGTTGTTGAAAGCACAGCTTTGCAAGGAAGTGAAGAAGATAGAAGCCTGCTTGCATTCTGCTGTGGCCTAGTCCACTTTCAGATGGAAATTTGCAAAGCAAGTAACATATGACAAATATGAACCATCATTTTACAATGCAGATAAGCTTAGGGTACACACTTTTAGCACACACACATACCCTGCTTTCAGTAGAATAAAAATTGGTAGCTAGCAGCAAGAACAGCAGATTAGCCCTTGGCCATTTTCTGTTTTAAAAGGTAAAGGGACCCCTTACTGTTAAGTCCAGTCACGGACGACTCTGGGGTTGCGGAGCTCAAGCATTATGTGTTGTTGTTCTTAAGTGTACAATATATGCTAAGCATTTTTTTTAAAAAAATCTATGTGTGCTTTTAGCCCACGCATCACCTTAAGCTGAAGCCAATTTGCTATTCCTTCTGGCTTTTGCAGGGCTCAGAAAAGGATGCTGCAATATCAAAGTGCTGATTGAGCTGCTGGAAGGCGGGTACTCACAGCAGCACTGATTGCACTTCGGCCTTTGTGCTATCCTCCCCTTCAGTGCTGAATTTTAGCTGGTGTTTATATTACGTGTGCTGCTCTCTCCAAAATGGAAGTTGTTCATCATGTCGCTTTCCTTAAAGCTATTCACATTTGTTACTTTTGCAGCCATTAAGAGCCCAGACACAATAGAGATAATTTTCAGCATTAAAGAACAGCTGTGTAATTACTCTGAACTTGCCCCCACTCACTGAATGGGTTCTTTAGTTGAGTTCATGTGTGTATGTACATATAACAGAGTGGCCAAATGGTAGAAATCAATAATTCATTACACAGCAAGGTTTGGATAAATGTACAGTGAGTTCTTGAAAGAAATGGAATCGGAGGTGAGGAATTCCACTTTTTCTTAACTGTTTCTGCTCTTCAAAAAAAACAACAACATACAAGGCTGGAATCAAGTTGAAGAATTTTTTAGTTTAGTTTTAAGCTGTTAAGTTAGATTAGATCATTTGTATTGTTTTATACTATGTTTTGTGGATTTGGGGTTCTCTGGATTTTTTGGTTGATACTATGGAAATTTGCAATTCTTTGCAATATATTTTTAATATTTCATTTTGTAGGTTGCAAGCCACTTTGGACACAATTCTGTGGGAAAGTAGCAGACAAATAAATAGATGGTGAAGAGAAATTAGAAAGGTACTTGATAACAGTACCACCAATTCCTGGCTCAATACCAGAGATGGCTCAAGAGATTTTGCTGGAGGAGGCAGGAAATCCCAAAAGTGCCCACCATAGTAAAATATAGTAATAAACCAATTCTAGAGAGAGGTAGATGGTAGCCAGGTTTGTCTGTTATAGCAGACATACATATATAAAAAGAGTCCTGTAATATCTAAAGACTATAGATACAATCCTACACAAAAATGTGCCTGGAGGTAAGTCCCACTGATCTGAAAGGGGCTTACTTCTGAACAGATACAGCACATCCCCATGGGAAACATTCATAATATCATAAGTCTTCAGATTTATGAAGTGCTATCCTCAGCTGGAAAACATATAACACATACATTCAAGTACAAAGAAAGCAGGAGGGCCCAAAGGCCATAAAATACAATAACTATGTTCTAAAAACTCCAAGCCAAGGCTGACTACCTCAACTTCCCTATCAACAGCGGCCCACATTTAGACCTCTGGCATCCAACCTAAAGGCTCACCTAGTTCCAAAGGCAACACTACCTTCCAACCTTTCCACTTATCCACAATGTGCTATACTCAGAGCAGCCACAACACAATCACGGCATTTCCCAGATATCAAGTTTGTAGGCTGGCTACATTCCTTTAAGGTGTCAATCATTTTTTTTAAAAAAAACATTCACGCTTTTATAGAACTTTTAGAGCATTCAAAAAGACGCACGTACTTTATCTCACAAATCCTTAGAAACATTCCTGTAACATAAGACAATCTCATTGGTGAGACCAAGAGATTGGCTACTCCAAGGTCACCTCCTGTGTGTTGCATATTTCAGCATAGCTATCTGGCTGACTTCTGCCAAGGAACCACTACTAATTGTTCTTTGGTGGTTGCTGTTGTAGTTTAATTAATGTGGATTTTGCTTTGTCAATGTTTTCCAGTTCTTTCTCTCCTGATTTCTGCTTTGGTCGTTCTCTGGATGAAAATGTAGCACATAACATTTTACAAAAGATCGGCCGGCTAAATACCTGTCTGTTGAGTAGTTATTAGAAGCACACGTGTCCTTCCAGAAAAAAAGCTGCCAACTCTCGCTGCAAGTGCTATTTACACAGTAATGGATCTAGATGACTCTGGCAAAAAGAACCAACCCAAAAGGTGATTAGCTCTGAGTGAATGTATCTGATCCATGTCAAAGTCATAAACTGGAGGATAAGCAGGAAGTCATACCTGGCCTTGAACATTGGTAATTTATTCTGTGTTCCAGCTTTCCTTGAAATTTGATTCCCCACCTGAAATTCAAAAGCAGAATTCACATTTTTAGTGTAATTATGGCTTTCCTCTTCCAAGGAGCCCACATACAGCTTCCCTGCCATGGCATTTACCTGAAAGGCTAGTGCCAGTGACAGAAGAGCAGTCTGGCAATTCAAGATATAATTTTCTTCTAATTAATCCAACTTGTGTGCTACCTCTTCTGGTAAGAGGCCTGAAACATCCTTGGTTGCTGTGTTTTAGAGCTAATAGAGATAATACACTGCAAAGACACACAGCTAAAGTATTATTTTCTGGTGTCTAACATCACTTAAAAGTCAGTATTATTTAAAGTATTGATATGTCATTTTTGCCTTTGAAAACAAAAGTTCTTATTATTACAGAAACCTTTTAGAACAATCTAGCTCCATGAAACTCAGAAGATAATCACAACAGCAAATAAAACATGGCTTAGACCAGGGATAGAGAACCTATGGCCCTCCAAATGTTGTTTAATTCCAATTCCTATCAGTCCCCGCAAGCATAACCAATAGAAAGAGGTGAGAGTTGTTGCTAACATTTGAAGGACCACAGGTTTTCCATCCCTGACTTTGAGAGTGAAATAATATTTTCAGTATTTGTCTCTTTCAAGAACAAAGTTCTTGAAAGTCTAACAAATACTTTGGTCAGCTTTTCAGCACCTTAATATAATCTGAGCATTTGCATATATGATTTATCAAACAAATATTTTATTGATTAAATCTTCTTCTGGTGTTATATATAAGACTGTAATGTTTTACGTCTGTCTCAAACAGGAGGTATGAAGTTAATCATATTTGCATTTATTCCGGCGACAGTATATTCTGGTGCAAGATTAAATGCTGTACTTTCCCAACATTTCCAAAAGAAATTTAGTCATGAAACACTATCTACCAAGTCGTCAGGTAGTGTACAAAAGATAAGTCTCCAACACTGATGAAACATTCCTTTTAAAATGTAGTTCAACGGACGTTTCATGTAGCTTAATCTCAAATGTCTTTTTTACATCAAATGGCTCCTGCTGGTACTCATTCCAAACAATAAATCCAGAAGTGATTTTAGTTAAAAATAAACCTTCCTATCATGGGGAGGAGGGGGGAGACTTTGTAACCAATTGTGCAACCTTTTTTGCAAAATGGAACTCAATCAAATTTATTAGGAGCAAGTTTGGAAAAATAGACCGGCAGAGACATGTGCAGATCTTCCTGGGTGGAGAGACCCTGTCTTCAGCTGGTTCCTTCTTCCAAACAGTGCCTAACTATAGGGTGCCAAGGATGACATTTACCTGGCAGTAAAGCCCACTGAATTCAGCAGGACTTACTTTTGAGTAGACATGAATAGGATTGCATTGTTGGTTCCTAACTGCAATTAGCAAAGCTCCCAAATCATAGCCTATGACTTTTCAGGATAAGTGGGCATCAGATAGCAGCCTAAGGGAGGATGTTTTCAAGTCCCACAAACAGATAACAAGCCTGCTTCTATTACAATAATACTAATATGTACACTAATTCTTCATGTGCCTAACCTTATGTAGCCTAAATACCCCACTCCACCCCCAAAAAACAAAAACAAGAGGGAGGCATCAGCATACTATGGGGACCTCTGAGGTTTGTACAAATATATAAAAAATGGAAAACCCAGTTCTAAAGAGCCAAATGAGGACTGAACATGGTCAGCGACCACCGTCATGGAGGGCAGGAAAAACCAAAGTGGAAGGTGGCGCGTTGGATGCCCTGGAAAAGGCCATGGGCAGGACCACTGAAGAGGCAACTTCATGCAGCAACATTTTGTTGCAGACCTCACTTGTTCCTTCCAAAAACCAAGTCTGGTCCTCCCTCAAGAACAAAACAAGAGAAGAAGCCTAACAGAATAAATACCCTTGAATGGAAACGAGACATCAGCTAATTCGGTCAGACATACAGGCATTATAGAAGGGAAAGTCATCTTCCATTACATGTGGCTGAATAAAAACCATTAATACCAGCAAGTGCAGGCTTCGCAACTCTTAGCTCCAAATAGCCCAGAATTAAGAACTCCTGTTAACATTTAGTTTGGAACATTTTAGAAATTCATTTTTAACTTCCCTCCCGCTGTTTATAAATTCCTTACTTGCAGGCTGAAATGTAGAACACATACAGTGTGCTCACCACAAACTTTCTTCATTTGCAGACCTAAGCGCCCTGCTTAATTGGCCACTGTGCTTAATTGAGCACTTTGCCTCACCTGACAGCACTATTAACTTTCAGCTGCTTCAGCTGGACTACTAGGCCCGCTCTAGAAACGGAAGAGGAAGCGGAGCCCTCAAGAACCACTGAGTTCCAAGTGGGATTCCCAGAGTGTCCCACTGGCCATAGAGTTCTTTCAAGCTCCCCCCCCCCCCCGGAATGCCCCACACTTGAGTGGTCAGCATGGCGGCAAAAAGTTTTAATTCCAGTTCAGTGGCCAATCCTGCCTTACAAGGATGGGGCTTGTCTCCTGTTGACTTCAGTCTGTCTTCTGCATTGCAGTGCAGTGATTACGCACATGTAAATCCCTTCGTGTTCAATGGGGCTTGCTCCCAAGGAAGGGTAAAAACAATGTAAATAACCGATCAAAACAGAAGATGGTCTTACAAGAATTATTATTAGCAGATTTAGTTTTGCCGTTTGTTTAACCCACCCCTAATTTTATGCGATCAGAAAACAAATTGCCTTAGTGCTGTTGCTGTTATTTTAAATATATAATTAATTTCAATCAATGTGGAAGTGCTTAAGTTAATACTACAAAAGCAGCAGCCAAGCACGAGTCAAGGAAATAGGTAGTGTGAACTACTGTAGAAGCATTCCTCCTCCTTCTCCCGCCACCGCTTTGATAACTGATACGAAGTTGAGACGCGATTAGCAGGCTGGGCTGCGCCTCCTGGTGGCCACAAAAATAAACGATTATTTTCCGGAGGGGAATTAACTACAAATCCTAACGCGTAAAAGCTTCTTACAGGTTCGGAAAGCAGGTTAGTACTGTTGCTTCTTGCTTCTTTTGGCACTTACGGAACACTCTGTGTCAATTTTGCTAAGGGTATTCATTTACTAGGCGAGACAAAAATCAGTATTGTCATATGGATGCACTTCTAAATGTGTAAGTAGCGTTATTTCACCGTGAAACCTGCACAAACCAGGAGTAAATGGCCATATAGACTAACCTAGCTGCGGTCTTGGAAGTGAGTCCCATTCAACTCAAATGGACTTTCTCTTAAGGAGCAAGCACACTTACAGAGGATTGAGAGGCTTTAGTATAGGGCAGGCATGTCCAAAGTGCATTTGGGGGGGGGGCTAATTTGGCCTGCCAGTCCATTTAATCCGGCCCCTGTGGCAGTTTATTTCCTGGGGTAAATCCCAACCTCAACAACTTCAATCTCAAAAACCTCAACAACTTCAATCCTAAAAAAAAGGTCAACAACTTTGGTTGGTCCTCCTCACTTCATCAAATCTGGCCCTCTTTGGACATCATTAGTACCACTTAAGATGACTGCATTTAGAAATAGGTGAAAGCTCATACTGAGCTACAATTTAGCGTTCCTTTCAAAAGCAGGCCTCTTAAAAACACTTAGCCTGCATTTCTATATACATTTATACAGCTTAAATTTCTCAGTTACCTAAGATTCTCATTGTACCACACAAAATCAAAGAATTGTAAAGATGGAAGGGAGCTGAAGCATCAACTATTCCAGCCCCCTGCAATGCAAGAATCACAAAGCATCCATGACAAATGGCCATGCCAACCTCTGCTTTAAAACCTCCAATGAAGGAGAGTACACACCATCTTCTGAGGGAGTCTGTTCCACTGTTGAACAGCTCTTACTGTCAGAAAGTTATTCCTAATGCTTAGTTGGAATCTCCTTCCTTGCAAATTGAGCTCATTGGTTCAGGTACTACCCTCTGGTAGCATGCTTTATCTCCCATATTAAAGCCCTTCAGATATTTGAAGATGGCTATCATCTCCTCTCAACTCTGTCACCTCTGTTCCTGGCTAAACATACCCAATTCCCTCAACCATCCTTCATAAGGCTGGTTTCCACACCCTTTATCATCTTTGTTGCTCCCCTCTGCACACATTCCAGCTTATCAATACCCTTCTTAAATTGTGGTGCCCAGAATGGGGCGTGGTACCTCAGATGGAGTTTGACCAAGGCAGAAGAGAACATCAAACAAGTGGAAATGTACAACAAATAAATAATTTGGAATCAGCAGGATTTATTGAGGGCAGTAATGGTTAGGAGCATAGCTTTATTTTCCTAGCCTTTTAATTTGAGAGGTTTTGTTGCTGCTAATTTTCTATCTGCTGTTTTATTTTTATATTGTTTTGTTGCCTTGCCTCAATTGAAAGGCAACACACATATTGATTAAATAAACAAAAGCATTTAACACTGATGGTTAAATTTAATTTCAAATTCCCCACTTTTCAAGAAGTAGAAAAATTTCAGAGTAACTCCACAGTGTCTGTTTCCTAATGAAGAGATGGTGCTGGAGAGTTGAAGGCTGCTGGGGTTTTCAGTTTCACTTTGTGTTGTAATGTCAGCCATTTTTTACAATTGAGTTGTAGACCAAAGCCTCTGAACAGCTTGGCAAAGGCTAAGCTAGGTATTAGCTCACCGTTTTCTTTTTTATATATAAAGAATTTTTATTGATTTTTAATAAGGTATGAACAAAACAAAGTTTCCTCTGTCCCCCACACCCCTTGAACAGAAGATTATCTGACTATTTTCAACCATGTTTTCATTTCCTTGTTCCTAACAAGACATCCATTTACCTGAAATGTGACATTAGAATAAGGTGCCTCTGCTGTATTCATAAAGTCCAAACCTTGTTGAGGAATTCATTGTGAATTCCAAATGCCGTGGCTCAATGCCTTTAGACTCCTACTCAGGTAAACCAAAGAAGGGAAATTACAGCTGTGCTATAAACCACTTGAATATTTTTTTTCTGTTTTGCATGGGCTTGCAATTCTTGCCCCAAGGTAATAGGAGAAACTGTAAGGGGATTCTCTCAAGCATTTTATCTGATTCCAGAGAAATCCTCAAGCACTTGTTCATACATATTCATATGCAGAATCTATTCTTGACTAGTTCCAGTAGGACCATTTCCCCCTGCAATATTTTTCTCTAGCTGTTTGAATTAGTAAAGGTAAAGATAAAGGGACCCCTGACCATTAGGTCCAGTCGTGACCGACTCTGGGGTTGCGGCGCTCATCTTGCTTTATTGGCCGAGGGAGCCAACGTACAGCTTCCGGGTCATTCCGGATCTGGCGAACCAGAGCAGCGCACAGAAACACTGTTTACCTTCCCGCCAGAGCGGTACCTATTTATCTACTTGCACTTTGATGTGCTTTCGAACTGCTAGGTTGGCAGGAGGTTTGAATTAGTAGACACTGGCTATTCCTGAAACATAGATGCCATTGATTCCCAACCAGATGGGTGCAGTATAAATAATAAAAATATTATTAAAAATTATTATTGTTTTTTCATTGACTCTATATGGGTAGAACCTGACTGTTACATATCAGACATTTTGGTTAACCAAGAGTATGTCATGCCTCTGTAATTTTGGTGGCTGCTTTGAAATCACTCCATTTTTCAGATTAAAAAAAATGGTTTCCTAATTTTTTGAACTAATATAGCACAATTATATTTTCAGTATTTCTTTCTACAAATATGAGGGCTATAAAATTTAAAACTGAAAGGTTTTGCATCTTGGAAGCCTTACATAAGTTTCCACTCAATATGTGGTGGACTTTTTAGGTGTTATGCTTCTCATCTTTAAATAGAGATTGATTAATTGTGTAATATTTTAGTGTAACCCCTTAAATAACATGTTTTATATCTCCAGGAGGTCTTGTGTGTCTCTGGTGTTATAAATGGCTTTTGCCAGAGAGAAGAGAGCATAATAAGCTAGAAGAAATTCTCTCTTTCTACTGTGATCAACGTTCACTCCAGAAACATTTTTCTCTGTTACTGAGCAGAGACCTGAGACAAGGGGCTGTCATACTGTGTGGAATTGCCCATCCATCATGTGAGTTAAGATCTATCCACTCTCAGTATTTTGACTTCTCATCACTCATGTGATAAGGTCCCCATTTAGATAAATGAACTACAGAATTATTATTGCGTTAAAGTTGTCCTTACAGATAAATTAAAAATGTTATTACCATCTTTTTGTAATGTTGCATGCATCCTTCTGTAAACTGCGTAATTTAATCAGTGCTAGCAACTGTGTGATAAGCACAAGAGTACGGAGATCCTGAACACATACAGTACAAAATTGAGAACTACTCTCCTGAAGAATAATGAGCCTACATTTGCTCCTCTGTCTTGCTCTGTAGATTGCTTATCTGGTAGAAATGGGGAATAGTGGAGGATATGGTGTATTCTGCTATTTGTAGCTGATAGGTTACATTTTATGAACTTGGTGGCATAGATAATGGAATGCACAAGCTCTTTCACCACAAATAGGGACAAAATAGCAATGTGCTTTTCTTTAAAACCTGTCATTCTGCTTGCAAAAATCAACAAAGAAGCTACAACTACATCATAAGATTATAGCTCATGGACTTCTTTCCATCTCCCATCAGCCCTGTAGTATCATGAGTGCATGCTGTCTGAAAGTTATTTTCTTCTTACCCCAAACATTTTATAGCATCCTTGAATGCTCCTCATTATTTTCATGTGTCAGTTTTTTCACTACTGTACTTATTCTAGATGGATAGTAATTGCATCATATTAAGGTTTATATATTTTTTTAAAATTATAAGGATCTTTGTGCTAGGACTTATCTGCCTCAAACTAGGATCTTGCCATCTTTTGGTTGACCATCAATCAAATAAGATTTCCTTTAGAAGGAGGTCAGGAGAGGTTTATAGCATTTTATGCTATTTGAGTTTATTTACAAAGGCACAGGCTGAGCATAGGTAGAGTTATGCAGCTTAAAGTTGGGTCATCAAAATGGTGCCAAGGAGCACAATGGTGCCTTTGAGGACTCCCCCTGATCACAGATCTGGTCTTTACAGCAATGCCATGGCATGAAAACATGGATCTTCATTTTTCCAAGAGATTGATTCAAAGCCACCATCAAATCATAGGGTAGATCTGTGTTGGCAGTTGTGTTACCTTACTTGTTGTTATTCAATGTAAAAATCATGAAGATCCATGAGGATCTGTGCTTTGCAACAGTGTTTTTGGAGTTGTCAAGCAGCAAATGTGTGGGCAGTCTATCAATGGCAAATTTAATATGATGGTGATATTTGAGGGATTCCATGTTGGAATCTGAAGATGATCCATTTTAATTCTGCTGAATTTGATTTTTGTCCAGACCCCTTGGAAAAGTAATAATGTGTTTTGTGTTCTTTCTCTCCTTCTGTTTGTCTGAAAGAGAGGAGAAATGACCTGGGGAGAAATAAGTGATGGTGGTACCCTGGGCACTCCTTCCAAACTGCAAATGTACCCAGGACCCCAAAAAGGTTAGCGATCCTTGGCTTAAACATTCCAGCAGCAAATTCCACTACCTCACCCCAGAGAGAGGCAATGAACCTCCCTAAATTCTGTAGATGTACAGAGCTCAAAAACTGAGCTCAGCCCTCTTTGTGTCTCTCCTAGTCTGCTCTATGACCAGAATATGAACTTTAGTATCCCTCAATGCTTGCCTTAAGTCAGAGCTGAGCATTAGAAGTTGAAAAGGTTCATGTGCCAAACTAGGAACTTCACCAACATCACTAATTCTAATAAGGCTGTAGAAGTATTGGCCTTTAATAGAAATCCCATATATAGTTTTCTCTCTGGAGGAAGGCTGAAAGCACCTTTGCAACAACTACCAAATTACACACAGCACTGATCTCTTAATCCTTTGCTGCATGCTGAGCTAGGAGAACAGGAAAAAGAAAGAATACTCACATGTCCTATAAAACCTCTGTTCTGTGACATAGATCTAGGTAGTAGACACTTGTTTCATCTGTAGTGTGGTTCTGTGCATTCATTGACTTTTCCCACACTTTACTGTATTGGTCTCAGATGTGTAGGTAATGTTCATTCATTTTTCTACCTTCAATTCCAATCAACCTATCCAAAATGGAGCCTTTAATCAGGTGTATGTAGTATAGTTTAAGACACTGAAGTAAAAATGGACTTTTCTTTCTTTATTTATTTTTCATTTGTTCAAAAATCTGCTATAGAAAGACTTCTTCTTCTGTATGTTTGGTAATACAATTTTAAGCCATTATTTCCACCACTTTCACCAGAACAGATATTAAGTTAACTGGCCTGTAACTACCAGTGTGAAATACCTTCCCCAGGGTTCCATTTTTATTTTTTTTAAAAGCCATTACATTCTAGTTCTTCTAGTACAGAAGCTGATCTTAGTAACAAGTTACATATTAATGCAGGTTTTGGGGAGTCAGCCTGCATAATGCCCTGAGTTCCTTCCATTTCTCGGGATCCTGTACCCAACAAGGGTTAAAATCTAATACAGGATTCTATTGCTGAACTATATATGCATCATGATTAGCATTACCAAAGAAGTTGTTCTGTGCCATAGGGCAAATGAGTGGGCCTTCCCTCTCACTTGGCTGGTAGTCAGAAGAACAGTAAGAGTGTAGTTGTGCGTGAGCTGAGCAGAAAGTTGAGGCACAGAGCCTTGTTTGATCTGTGCTGGAATCCAGTGCTGTGACTAAGAGAGAAGCAAAATCTGTTGGGGTGTTAATGCTGTGAGCCTCTCCAGCTTATGCTCAGGTTGCATATATGTGTAAACAAACCATATATCCTGGGCACCTGTGGTCACTGTTATGGATACATTGCTATGGACCAGAGGAGAAACGACCTCTGGGAGGAGGCGCATCTGGAGCAGCACAACTGGGTGCCTTCATCTGCCCCTGCTGCAGCAAAACGTCTCTCCTGCATCAGTCTCTACAGCCACACCAAGGCATTGCAACCTTCCAACAGCAAACTCTTCCATTGTCTCCCAAGACAGATGGATCTCAGCCTTCCTGTATGCCACAGTCTCTGCTGACCCTCATTCCAAGGAAACCAGAGCCTGGGTCAGTGCTTGGAACCCTTGGAATCTTTCAGCACTCAAGAGATTGGGGTGGCATGTAATGATAATGTTAAGACGATCAGCAATTTCCCATCTGAATTCTTCTAATAACTTTCAAGCAGATGCCATCGGGACTAGTTTTTAATTCGTCAACAATGGCCGTCACACACCTAGCTATCTATGTCCCTAATGACCAGATCACCCACTACCAGGGTGGTTAAGTTCCCAAGGTGTCATTAGTCTATCACTGAATACAGTGCAGTTACAATGTAGGTGCCTGCTGTACTAGAATTTATGTAGAGTCACAAACGCTGTTGCAAAAGGCATTAGGCTCTAAAAAAAGGAGAAAATACCTGAGGGCTCCTACATTTTATGACATGTCGCATTAGTGTCAGCAAAGACAAAAGTATATCATGGCCAGGCTGTCGGGTTTGAAAGGCTTTCAAATCTGTTCAGGCACTTGTGTCACAGGACAGGTTGTACACTACAGTCAAAAAAGCAGGTATGTGATTTTTAATTCCATAATCTATGTGCAGAATGCCACTCACAATTACATTTCCCTTTTAAAAATATGCTTTTAAGGTACATTTCTGATTTAGTTTCCCTGCATCCATCTTAAAGACTGGTGAAATATAGACCCTGGAATTAAGGTAATATAATTTTGTAGAAGGGAAGTATCAAAGCTCCAACTTTAGTTCACTTTTGGCTTCTTTATTTCAGAAGGCAGTGGTTACTCAGTAGTTTGAGAAATACATTCTACAGAAGGCTTGGACTCACAAACAGCACAATCCTATACAAGTGTACCCAGAATTAAGCTTAACTGAATTCAACTGAGCTTTCTCCCAAGCAAGTGGTTATAGAATTGCACTCTTAAAAATACTTAACTGATCTGAACCCCTGGTGATCAAAATTGGCTCCAGGACTCAAATAATTTACTTCTGCAACTCCTTCAAAACAAGCAAGCAATTTATCTAGTGGGAAGCCAGGAATTTTCTGAGCACCTTAATATGAAAAGATGCTGGTACTAGAAAGGCAAATAAGGTGTTTCCAAAAAACACAGACATAACTGCTTGGCTACTTACATTTTTTAAAAAGAAATTTTGTAATAAACCACATAGTTGACCAATATCAATAACATTCACTAATAAGATACACAGGCGCTTCATTTTAACAGACTCTTAAAAGTAGAATACAAAGGAAATCAATGTGTGTAGTATTTACTAACTTGTGTAACTTCCTTCAAAGCAGTTCTTCTCCTAGTTTATTTCATTTTTTCATTGGCATCTGTCACTGGGGAAAGGTGATTGCTCCTCCAGTGAATATATCCCCATGATAGTTAAATCCAGTAATGTTCAATGATGCCCACATAGTGGAATTTCCCCCTCCCCCTCCTGAGGGTCAGGGAATCTCCAGGAAAAGCCTAAGATGCAGGGGAAGGAGCTACAGTGGGAGGGAGGGGAATCAGATGGAAACAGTTTCCAAGAGTAGGAGCCAGCGGGAGACTTTGGGCTTTAAAATTTCAGTGGCACCCTGTGCAACACCAAATTTAGTGTCCCCCCCCCCCCGCCTCTTGCCTTCTGTTGTTCATCATTGTTGTGGTGCCCCCTGTCGTGTCCTCCTGGCATGGCACCCACTGCAGGCGAACTGGTTGCACTCCCCTAAATCTGCCTCTGTAAGCGCTTCACTCATGCAGTCTGCATCTGCCTGATTTCCCTGTCCTACCACAGCCCTCCACCACAGCCCTTTATTGAGACGTAAACCCTTTTAGGGGGTTCAGTAGGGATAAACTGGGGAAACTTCTTTTGTGTGTGTATCCTTGCAGTCCCATAACATTGGATGCAATTCAAGTCATAGATACTGAGGGGTATCTATGGAGTATCAAAATGTCCAACACCTGTGATATCTCTAATGCTATGCAGTGCTCTTCTCCTACTCCCATGTTACATGCACAGTTTGTGATCTTTTTAAACTCGGGGACTTGCTGCTGTGGAATTATCCGCTGAGACTCCAAGAACATCAGTAGGGTCTGTTGGATCAAGCCAATGGCCCATTTAAGCCAGCATCCTGTTCTCAGAGTGGCTAGCCAGATGTCTGTGGGAGCCAGCAAACTAGATTCAAGCACTTGTAACTCTGTCTGGTGCCATGGATAAAAGAACAATGGCAAAAGAGATACAGGTGTCTATGTTACCTAGTTAGGTAAAGGATATTGTGTGAGTTCATTTGTTAATTGTGTCTCTTTGATGAACAGAAAGTAATTACTGGAATAACATGTTGAGTTCCACAGTCCTGTTACCTGATTGTATTATATGAGCTGAAGTGTGAAATGGGGAGGGAAAGATGGGGAACTGGAGAGGATGTGGCTAATGGTTATAGAACCAATTTTGTAACTACTATCCGGGTTTCCACCTCATAAAATCTAATAGAAACAATGGGGAATGTCTCATTACTAGCTCCATGAATGCATTTGGCGCTTGCAATCCAAGAGTGTGATGAGTAAGAAGATAGGGCAAGAGCAGACTTTTCAGCTTCCTGTGTTTTATGTGGAGGCAATTTACTTTTCTCTTTAATTTGTTATGGAATGTAATTAGAGTCTGTTTCAGAATATGGAAAACAAAAGTGGTCTCCTTGGAGTGCTGTCAGCACTTCAGAATAAGACACTTACGTCCAACCTTATTTATGTCCTCATATATGTGCTATAAAGTTCCAGATTTTCCTGACTTAGCAAAGCATCACACTGTGGCTGAGCAAAATACACCTTGTGTCAGCTACTTGGACTCATTTACTTTGATAGAATGCTTCAGTACTATATCATTATACTGTCCACCATCTCTGAATTACTGCAGGTGAAATAATTAACAATGTGAAAATGTTCACCTGCAAACTAAACATTACAGCTTAAATCCTTAAATGTGAAGGATGCACAATTATCACCATATTTATTGCTATTTGTTTAGCTCACTTTCCATGTGAAGATAGTGGTACTTTGCTCTTGCATAATTAATCGTTTTAAGCTTCTTGTTGGATAATGTCGTGACCCTGGAATGTGACTCTCCATCATCAGCGGATGAGGCCAAGGATTTGAAGATAGTATCTGAGTGGAAGAGAGATTTGCCAGCAGAACCGAGTCCTGACATCTGTCCTGCCCAGGAAGATCCTGCAGAACAGGAACCAGTGCTGGCAGCCCCTTACTAACACAAGGTGGTCATGAACTCCAACTGAGCCCAGAAACGCCCAGCTGAACCATAGTCTCCCATGCATCATCTAAGCCAGGAGCTACTGAAGCAGGCCAGGCCTCTTTAACATGAAGGGTCTTTGCTTATTGGAGGTGGAGCTACAGCTTGCCACTATACCAAAAATTGATCTTGCTTGTATGACTCTTCAGTCTGAGGTTCACAGCTTTGGACTTTTTCTTATCAATGTTACCTTACTGGAACCTGGACTTGTTCTCCCATTTAGGGCAAGAAATCTATATAGCTGAAATCACTGCCTGGAACAGAACTGATACTAGCTGTTATCTCTTCCTTTTTACCAAGGCAGGTAATTTTCTGCCACCGAGTTACCTGAAGTGGACGGAAGACAGCAACATGTGGCAAATGCAAGATGGTGAAGCTCAGTAGTCTATGTCCTGTACAGCTTCCTTGCTATTTCTCTTCACAGACTTTGCAGACACAAGACAATATTTTAATCTTGCTCATATCCCTTCTCTTGGCTTACGTCCAGCTGAACTTCCAACTGGGCCAAACTAGCCATGATGTTAAATGCATTGTTGCATTTAATTGTACATTTTATAAAAATCAAATAGCTGTCATTGAGGGGAGCAGGACTGGGACCATGACAGGGAGGAATTAACTATTTCTCTCATGGTCTACCCAGTGAATATTGTTTTTCCCTTTGCAATTTGCATTAGATTTTTGGATTAATGCAGATATCCTTAGTGTCCATTCCTTATTTCAAGGTCTGAATGACCTTTAATGGAAAAACTAAGGATGTGCTGAAGGATATGGCCAGTGTGATTACAGGATTACAGAATTCATTTACAAGGCATTTTCCTGAGCAAACCCAGTAGATGCTAACCAGACATTCCTGGCCCAGCCACTTCTTCAAATGGGCTTCATTAAAATAATGGGCTGATATAGCACAAACCCAGCTGTTATGGCCACAAAGTGTCTTCCTGCTCTAATTACTGATACCAGGGTATGGGCTCCATGTTAATTACAAATATTTGCTTCTCACTTCAGTAGTCACCCTCACTTCCCCCCTAGTGTTCCTTGTACCAACGTTTTTCTCCTGTTCCAATCTTGCAGTTCCTAACTCACACCTGAAACTCTTTTAATTTCATGCCAGAAACTTCTGCAGCAGTTTTAAAAGATGGTGTAGGCTAAAGCATAAGCCAGTACCTCTGCAGATCTCATGTAGAATTTTCCATTTGAAATGTTGCATGATCAATGAGGTGCTATTTCATTCTGAAATATCCCCGAGAGATGAAGGATGCAAGATAGGAAGGAACAGTGAAATATCATCTTTGGACAAAGGATAGATGGAAGAGAGGAAGAAAAGGGGAAGGAGAGTTAATCTGAAAAGAGATATAGTAAAAGAGGGCTTGCAGTAGGGTGGGTTGATTGTTTTGAATAAAGTCAGGGCTTTATTTTCCAGGTGGAACTCACCGGAACCCAGTTCCGACACCTCTCAGGTGAGTGCCATTGCCATTATAAGAGAACAAGGGAGGCATTCATGGCTAGTCCGGCATCTCTTTTCCTAGAATAATAGCACTGAATAAAGTTATATAATGCAACACACATTTCATCAGAAACTACTTTCAGTTACCTAGAAAGCCTGTAGCTTAATTATGGTACCTGATTATGGTACATATGTAAGCTGGCCCTTAGTTGGCGTCTCCTTCATAAGCTTCCTAGACGTTTGCACTGAAGGTAGAACAATAATGGTGATCATTTGTATGCAGCAGTTATTAAGAAAGAAGGTTGGGACAGCGAGAGGAGAAGGGTTACAAGAACATTGTTATGTAGGTGTGGCTGCCTTCAATGCCATCTATTGTTGTAAACACAATATTATTATTTATTAAATTTGTAGACTACTGTATACAGGTAGATCTCAGGGTGGTTGACAACAAAAAATTACAATATAAAAAAACACAAAATGCATACTAAAATAAGAACAAAGACAACCCAATAATCCCCCCTTCCACAGCACGTTTAAAAGGGTATTGGATGTCAATCAGCCAAAGGTCAGGTTTAAAAGGAACATTTTTGCCTGGCACCTAAAATTGTCTAATTCTTATCTGAATTGAGCTTCAATTTGTTAGCTCTCATCTAGTCCATTATCTAGGCAAGGCTGTTCATCTTAAAATATTATAAGGGCACCAACCCATCGCTTTAGGATAGGAGAGAAAATAGAAATTACGCAAGGAGAGCTGTCCTTTTTTTCAGGAGCAATAAAGGCAATGTTGGGGGACTTGGTGCCCTCAGATGATGTTGGTCTCCAACTCCCGTCAGCCCCAGCCAGCAAGGCCAGTGTTCAAAGGATGGTGGGAGCTGCAGCGCAAAAATATTAAATGCTTTTGCAGGGAGGAAAGAGGAGGCTCTGCAGGCACACTGAAGAGAAAAAAGCAGCCGCAGACACATCTGCTCTCTCCTTCCTGCAGAACCACACGAATGAATGGAAACACGTCATGAGCAATACAAGCCACGGACGTGAGCGCCAGGAAATACTAAGACAACGAGTTGTTGTTGTTGCTGCTGCTCATTAGCATAAACGCAGCAAACCTCCCTCTCAACAGCCGAACCCGCAGCCTCTCTTCCCTCCCAGCAGGCTACGCATATTCGACCCGCTTATCGCAAAGCCTGACGGGATTTGTAGTCCCGACAGCGAGGGACCGCACAACCCCGCTATAAGCTTCCGAAGCCAAGATTCCTAGAAACTACGAGCTCCCTCCCAGATGGAGTCCCGCTTTCGCAGAACCAGCCCTACAGCCCTGAGATTCGGACAGAAGCCTTCTCCTCACGCAGCCCTGAGTTGCGCGGTCATCGCCTGTCTTTTAAACGACCTCTTGTTGTCCACTGTTTCTCAGCTGATCAAGCGTTTCCGCCATACTCTCGCGATACTTTTTCAGCGATTCACGTTCGGAGTTCAAGAGACTGGCGGCTAAAAGGGCCCCAGTCGTGATGGGTTTCAATCTGCATTTCCGGTTACTGGCTGCATATCTCTCCCCGACCTCCCCCGGCCAAGTGTAGTGGAAATGCATAGGGATCAACACGGGCTGGTTTTGGAAAGCTGCTCCGAGAACCATTTTAGCTAAAGGGCGGGGTATAAATGCCATAAGTAAATAAACAACAATGCCACCGTAACCGTTTCCATTCTTAAGTAAGTCCTATTGAATTCAGTGAGGACCCCTTCTAGGTAAGGTGGGGCGCAGGATAAGTGCAAAACAAAATTTAAAAACAGCTTTCGTGAATGTGCTTTAAAATAATGATGCCTTCTACCATAACAAAACGGGTCGCCCCCGCCGGATTTAACACATTATTGGAGGGGAAATGTTTCTTCTGTACCTTTACAGATGGAGGCGGCTACCCCTGATGAATTTCTGTCTGTCGTGAGGATTTAGGCATGTACAGACTTCATGTCCCCTTCTCAACTTTACGAAGCTTCTTTTCTACTCTGAGGGAAACCGTTGTTTCAAAGCGCTGCGGCAAAGAGCGTTTTCTTAAAAAGACGGGGGGGGGGGCGGAAACGACACTTCCCATTGCTGGCTCGCTGTCTGTTGAATCTCTACCTGACACGAGGCCTTTCCAAGAGTCGCAGGCGACTTGCCAGCGAGGAAAGCCTTGAATCTGAGGAGAATTATGGCATAATACCCGTGTCTCTTTTAAAACCCAGGCTCCTTTTCTACCTCCTGGGTGGGTAGAGTAGCCCAGAATGAACTCAAAGAGCGAGGGAGCGACGTTGTGTTTTAACCAAGCCGTCCCCCAAATTCCCAACACTCCTGCCCCGCACATGGAGGATTCCTGGAAGTCCCATCTGGGACCGGAAGTGAAGTCTGTTCGGAAGCAGCGGCGGCGACTGGGCCTCCCCCACCCCAACTTCTCTGTCAAGAGGAGGAGGAGGAGGAGCTGCAGCTGGCCGGGCTTGGTCCCGCCCCTCCCTTCCCTTTCAGCCAGTCGGGCCTTTGCTCGAGAATCCCCAGTCGAATTCTTCTGCCTGGCAGTGGGCGGGCGGGGCGGGCGAGGTCCCGGAAACGCTTCACGGCCCTGTCTAGTGCGCTGACCCGCCCCTTCCCACACTCTCCCCCCCCCCGCCCCCCGCTCGGTCTGCGCTCTGCCGGTACCACCCGGAGACGCCCCCCTCGCCTCACGCAGACGGAAAGGGGGGGGGGAGAGTTGCCCCACTCCACACACACACAAACACACCCCGGAAGCGACGGGGGGCTTGGCCTCCTCTGCTGCCCCCAACGCCCAGGGGCCGGATGGGAGGGGAGCGCGAGATGGTGCTGCTGGAACCGGCCCCCCCGCGAGCGGTGAGAGGCGTGGGGGGAGGGCTGGGGTGCCTGTGTGTGTGTGTGTGAGAGAGAGAGAGAGAGAGAGAGAGAGAGAGGTGTGGAGGGATTGTTGGCAAAACATGGCAAGGCGGGTGAGGGGGGCAGGCTGGCTGTGTGTCCAGCAAGCAGGCAGGAAGGGGTCAAAGTGGTGACTTGAGGGGCAATGCTTGGGGTGGGGGCTCCTATGCCTTGAAAGGGGCGATCCCCCGCTCCACAAACAAAGGGCTGCAACAGTGGATGGGCTACTGGGGTGGATTAAAACCTTGTATGGGTTGGAGGGGGGATACCAAGTGTGTCCTGGCACCTGCTTAAAAATATGTAGTAAATGAAAAGCAGAACATAAACTTTATTCCCCTGTTCTTTATCCGTTTTCATCTTACAAATTTAGCAGTAGTGGTGTTCATGAAGTTGGTAATCAATTTATAGATGAACTGGGGACTGAAGAAAGGAGGTGTATTCTGGGTGATGGGGAACCTGTTTTTGAGGCCTGTTAATTGAGGACCAATGTTAAGGGGTCAGGTGTCCATCCCCTTGTGTGCACACAACAGGCACACTTTTGGACCTGTATTGCTTGGTTTTGAATGATTAAATCACAGACACAGTGAAACTTTAATAGGGTGTGATGGGTGTGAGTCTTTTCTCTTACACCTACATGCTCAGGAAAACTTTTTGTCTGTTTTGGAGGCTGCTTTCAGGTTGCTTGGATATGCCACACCTTGCATGTATTTGTATAGCAGGGATATGAGCAGTGCTACAATTATTACTTTGTTACTGTTGCAAGTAATTGCATTTGTAACAGCTTCTTCTGCTGCCTGTGGGTTTTTCTTTTTCTTTTTTTTTTTTTTTGGCATGTCTCCTCAGCAGGCTGACTGCAGTATGATGCTGCTGCTTTGGTTTTGGCAGCTTTGAAGATAGACAGTCTTGAGTGGTAGCAAGGCCTTGGCAGTGTACTGAAACTTATTCTTGCTAAATATTTTTATATCTTGTTTGGTGTAGGCAAATTTTAGAATGTATATGTTCAAAAGATTGAGTAAGACCATTCAGGTGTTAAGTTTTTTCTGTGGGTTTTTTTTTATGCCATACTTGTGCTAGTCTGGGCCAAGAGCTACTTGTGTGTACTGCATTCATATATAATTAAGAAGCCAGGGTTGCCTTGCTTCAGGAGAACTGATCTTCACTACAAGCCAAAAAAGCTATGAAATGTCAGGGCATTGTTGTAGATGGGAAACTGTGTTTGGCTTTTTTATTTTGTTTCTCTTCTGGGTAAGCCAACCATACAAATAAGGCAACAAAACAACTAGCCTTCCTGCCCATATGTACCTCTGGTAGTTATTTGTGGCACAAAGGAAATGAAGTAGAGAGAATCAGTGTTTGTAATGTTTTCATGCCTAAGTAACCCAAAGAAAATGCTTATATGCCTCTGGTTGTGATAAAGGGATTTCCCATTGTGGTGATGCAGTGGAATAATGCTCCACCTGTAAAAGTAAAATTATGATGATACAACTTTTAAAAAATATGAGGCAGGTGGAAGGCGATGTGAGTTGTAATACTTGTTGCCTGTAATGTGAGTGTGTTATGTTGTAGGTGACTGTGGAACTTGCACAGCCATGTTTTTTGTTGCACTGTTGCAGTTGCTACATATGGTACATTAGCTAGGATAAAAACTGCATTTCCCTAGTGATATTGTACTCAGTGGTAGATACATGTGATTTCCTTACAACAGAAGCACTACCTGGATTACAGAGACCTTCAACCCCTACGATTAGATCTATTCTTATAAAATTATAAACTGTAGTATAGGGGTTTCCAAGCTGTAGTCTGTGAACCACCAGTGGTCCGCAGGCTTCATTTAAGTAATCCATAGAATATCTGTAAAAATACAAATAAAAATCACACATTACCTAGCATAGTACTTGTCAATTGTTACAGCAGGCAGAAAAACCATTAGGTTGTTTGACAGATTTTAATAAATGTTCAAGTGGAGACAAAGGTCTGGAGGCAAGCACAGTAGTGAACAATAAAAAATTATTCTAATTATGTATTATTCCATCCCAAGTGCTTATGTATATTGTTTCTACCAGTGTAGAGGCAAGAGAAAGCATGGATATAACTTTATAAATATATGTATAATGTAATACCAAATCAAGAATTTGGTACATTTAGGAAGCATACTTTGAGATGGAGATAAGTACTGATAATCATATTGGAAGTGTAGTAAAAATTGCAGTTTAACTTTTGTGTTTTGATAGATGTATGATGCCATCTGTCCCACTTTTGATGTGTGAATTGAAGTGGAAGCAAGATTCTCTTGGGACATACAAAAGGCAACAATAAAGAATAAAATGAATCCTTTAAAAAACTGAATAATCTTTTAACTAAGATTTCTCCACATAAACCATTATATCTTTAGCCCTATGTCTTGTGAGACCTTTTTCACTTTTAGTGAAGAATTTCTGCCAAGCAGAGCAGTATAACAAACTTTGTGGCCAGCTGCTCCCAAGCATTGTAAACTGGGGTTTTTCTAGGTTATCTTCTAATTCCCTGTCAGTCAGTGAAAAGTATTACCTTCTGTAATCTTCACATATTCCGTTTCATAGGAACACAATAATACATCTTGAGTCTATTAATTTCAAAATAAAAGAGCTAGATAAATTAAAAACAAAATATATCAGCTGCCGTTTACAATGAAATAGATATGCAATGATGAGTATAAACTAGAAACAACTGTTTTAAGGCATTGTCTCTCTATCTTTTAGTAAGTTCTAGAGTGCTAGCCAGAGATGTAAAATTTCTGGAAGTCTTTAAATTGTGTAAAAGCAGAAATAATGGGAATTGAAACTTCTGTAATACTTATTGTACTATTTGGAATATTTATCAATTTTAAAACTTCAAGTGTCTTAGTTTTGTACAAGCAAAATTGCAAATTGGATGTAAGGTAAAGTTAAAGGGACCCCTGACCATTAGGTCCAGTCGTGGCCGACTCTGGGGTTGCCGTGCTCATCTTGCTTTATTGGCTGAGGGAGCCGTCGTACAGCTTCCGGGTCATGTGGCCAACATGACTAAGCAGCTTCTCTCGAACCAGAGCAGCACACAGAAACACCGTTTACCTTCCCACCGCAGTGGTACCTATTTATTTACTTGCACTTTGACGTGTTTTCGAACTGCCAGGTTGGCAGGAGCAGGGACTGAGCAATAGGAGCTCACCCTGTCGCGGGGATTCAAACCACTGACCTTCTGATCGGCAAGTCCTAGGCTCTGTGGTTTAACCCACAGCGCCACCCACATCCCCCTGGATGTACTGTACCCAGTTGTAATGCACTTTCTTCTGGGGTTCTCACTCGAACATTCATATGGTGTTTTTTTAAAGGCTTTGGTATCCACAATAGGTCTTTTGCAGTTTTTGTCCTACCATCTTCTGACTGTTTTATTTTCCAGCAAGGCAGAGCAATAAGGTGCATGTTTCCCCAGTCTGTAAGAGGATGTCCATTGAGGGGTAAGATGAGAAAGTTGGCCACAAGGAAGGGGCCAGGTCAAAAGAAAGCAGAATCAAGTTACTTGCTTCTAGTCTACTAGTACCTCAAAATCAGGCTAGAAGTCGCCAGAAGAAGGCAAGTAGCAATTCACACGTATTGAAAGCCTTGTATAATCCTCTCATGAAGATGTCACATCCTCTAAATGCAGAAGTGCATTTAGAATTTCAGTGTTATAGATGTCATAATTATCATTATTTAATGCTGCAGATTGCCTTACATTTGAAAAGTTTATTTTCTACCCTGCCTTTCTTCCGTCATGGAGTAGAGTTGTCTCCATTATATCCACAATTACTAGCTAACATCTTACCCCAAATCCTGCTTTAGCCCTACTATCTTTGGGCATAGACTTGGACTCCACTCTGCACCACAAAGAACATGTAGGCTTCTTACTGACTGCAGCACGATTAGCGATAGCTTAACAATGGGAAAACCAGACTGAAATACCCCTGAATATATGCGAAAATAATAGCTGGGATCCAGCAATGTCTGAGCATCTCACCAGACGCAGATGAGCAATTAAAGTTATAACAGAAAGAGACACCTTCCAAGAAATGTGGACCCTTTTCTTTAACTATGCTAATGACCCAAATCAAGACCTTGTTGTACCAACTGATCAGTCTTCTTAGTGGAGATGGTATGTTCAGTAATATGTTTGAACATTGAATGTGTAAGCTTATGTCTAAAGCCAATGGATAGAAGAAACACCATTAGCTGTACACCTGGATGAATGTTTAATGGTTCTTGTACTTGTATTTGTTAAAAACCAATAATAATTGTGTGTTGTTGTGTTTTTTTAAAAAAAAGACTGGAAATTGGATTCTCAACTTTAGACCCCATGTAGCTTTTAAGCTAACCAGGTAACCATGGCCACATCTGAACCTATTTGTATGTGATTGAAGTAGTATAAAAACAGTAATTTATTATTGGTTGGGCAGTTAGTAACAGGATGTTAGATTTCCCCTCCCCTTTCTAATTCTCCAGTAGTGGAGAGAGGTGGTGGTGTCATCTTTGTAGGAACCTGGGCAATGCATATAGAGATGCTGTTGTGTGTTAAGTGAAGGATGGATGTGATGTAGCAGGGAACAGTTCTGGAGATGCTGGAAAAAGGGAATATATGGTTTGTTGTAGGTAATCTGCCACTAACTCTACACAGCCTGCAAAACTGTTCTATGATTTCTTGCTTGTGAAAGCAATCTACATCCTGACTTCAGATCCTGTTTGACCATTTGTTGTAGAGCAGTAGGACTGAACATGGAACTGGAATTTTAAGCTGGCTGTGCAGCAGCCTCTTCATGGGGCTGTCTTTGCATGCTAGCTGTCAAACTATATGGTGCACCTCTTACTATAAGTGAGGCAGCACTTGGCCTGGAAAAGCTAAAGCAATACAACTCTTTTATTTTCACATTGCAGAATAGTATCTGGAGTCACATTAGTGAAGTATCATGGGGAACATGACAGTGGTAGTTTGAATGAGTGCCACAAGTTGTATCTATACCGTTGCCTGCTTTTAGTAATTTTTTGGGATTGCTGTGATCATGGCTTCTGAGGACCAACTCGCACAGTTACACTTTACCACTTACATTGTAGGATTGGGATCACTTCTAATAGTAATCCAGTGTAGAGTATTTTCTGAACCCATGTTCTGCACTATTCCGGAACAGAATCCAGCATTCATAAATAAGTAGAGAAGCAAACAATGGATAATTTCTTCATTATCCTCTTATTTTAAAATCTATCTTTGTGCATTTGTGTGCCTCTGTTTCATATTTGTAGTTACAGTCATACCTTGGAAGTCAAACGGAATCTGTTCCAGAAGTCCGTTTGACTTCCAAAATGTTTGGAAACCAAAGTGCGGCTTCTGATTGGCTGCAGGAAGCTCATGCAGCCAATCGGAAGTACCATCAGACGTTCAACTTCAAAAAATAGTTTGCAAACCGGAACAGTCATGTCCGGATTTGTGGTGTTCGGGAGCCAAAACGTTCAAGAATAAGCTGTTTGAAAACCAAGGTACGACTGTATTTAGCTTATGCATTTCTTGTACAATTCTGGTGTTGGGAAGCAGACATATTTGTGAAGATTCTCTAGTAACAAAATACTAATTGTAGTCTTGCCCGAAAAATTCAGTACTTGAAATAAATGAGTTTTACATTAGACTGTGCTAAGTATTTCTTCCGGATTTTGCAAAAAAGTATCTTTTGAGTGCATGTTTGGGAGGCAAAGTATGTGAATGAGAGACGGAAATGGAGCATATTATTGTTTGTTGGACAGGGGTGGAGAAAACAGTTCTAACTTGTTCCACTGTCAAATCTGGGATCTTCTGTCTGGATCCTTGAACTGCATAAGTGTAACACTTCACCACTTCAGCAAATGCTGAAACGGGAGTTTGAATTAGGTCAAATCCTTAAACTGTAATCTCCTACCACTCATGTTTAGGAATATGTAGCCAATGATAGTAACATCTACTGAAGCCGCTTCATGCTTGGTTCCTCTCAAATGTATTGATCTGTATTTGAATGTTAGTGGCAATGCTGACAGCATGAGTGTATGGCCAGCCAAATTTCATTCCAGTGAGATTTTTACATTTATAAAGATTATCTCTCTAGACTGTCAGATGTAAATGTTGCAGTATACCTTCTTCCCTAACTGACGTGGAAGGACTGAACTATGCATTATGCTATACAATGCAGCGATCTTTTCGGGAGTCAGAACTGGAGTACTAACATATTAAATAGCATTGCTGTGTGTTCCAAGGTGATCAGGCCTGAGACACATCCTGGGATCTCTCTGTGCAATGGGATGCCAAGACAAACACCTACAGCCTGGGATCTTACTTTGCCAGTGAATATATGGACACACAAGCAGACCAATAATGAAATTCCTACTTGACCAAGTTTTCCACAGCTAGTGCATCCTCTCCCTCATGGAGAAATGGGGACTAGAAATTGGATGGAAGGAGTTATCCTACCTAAGCAGACTAGCCCTCTTCCACACCAATACCAAGGATGGGGTAATACTCACACAAAGAATCCTGGCTAGGGACCCTTGTAACAAATGAAAATAGGGAAAGGGTGAGGCATGAGAGAAGGAAATGCTGCAGACACATTACTTCTTTGAGGGTTCGCTGTGTGGGCTTCTTGGAATTGGCACTGAGAGAGAACTGTCTTTATACAGGTACAAAATGGAGAACAAAGCCCTATCTCTCGGGATCCAGAATGCCATAAGTCTGCAGAAACAACATTATCCATTGCCAAAATCCAGGTCTTCACACACATAGGAACATCCATTATGTAGGCCTAGATTCTCTGCATATTAAAGTAGCAAAGTCCAGATTACTTGCATCACACTTGCAGCTTGATTTTCACACCTCATATCCACTAGTCCCAGCCGCCTTTTTTGCTTCCAACCTTTGAAAGGGAAGAACCATTCACATTCCCCACCCCGGAAAATGTATCAGTTCTGCTTATGTGGTCACTAAGCAGTTACTAAGGCTCCTTATCTTCAAGGTTGGATTGCTTCTGCAAAGCTTCATTTACTGTACTTAGTTTCTCATCTATCTGGGTTACATACATGTACTTAACTTTAAAATGAATGGATAGGACAGAATTAAGAAGTTTTATATATGTAATATTATATATACTATAGAATGAATATAGTATATCATAAGCATAAATACTTCAAACATTTACTTACCAGGTTACCAGATACACAAGGTACATTTAGCAATGTTCTCAGATACATGGGTCACCCACCTCTGCTTGCCATTAATTTGGGAAAATCCAAGTAACTATTCATGTTAGTTTTGAAGTGTATGTTCAGAGTGTGATTTGCTATGTAGTTCCTCTTCTATTTTGAACTGAAGAGAGATCTAAAGGTGAGGATGGTAGAGATGTACTGGTCCCAAGCTCTCTAGCTAGAAGAAGCATAATTAAGAAAGTTACTGTTGGGAGGGACAAGCTTGCTCATGTCTCATTTATTTGAAGATTCCTGTCCCAAGTCTAGGAAAAGAAAGTTGTTTTCAAGTACAGTCCTATAGAGTATATGTTGTAATTACTCTTCACTGTGGCATTGAGTGATGAAAGTCATGGCCTTATGAAATAATAATCTAAGACTTTGATATTCATATGTCCATCAGATATGTATATGTTTTTGTGTGATTGTCTAAATCATGTTAAATTATTTCTTCATTTTACTGTATTTGTATTTATAGAAGATGCCAAAAGCATCAGAAGAGCATAGCCACTGGGAAGCCGTCTGTTGACTGCTATTTTCTTAGAGTCTTGAGACTAACTTCAGTCTGACATGGCACAGAGCAGCCAGCAACTCGACATGCAAGTACTTCGTGACCTCCGGCAACATTTCCCTGAGATCCCAGAGAGTGTGGTGTCACAGTGCATGCTCCAGGTAAGAGATAAAACAGTGGTTTCTCTTTGAAAAGAGTTCATTGTAATATGCTAGTAAGATCCACACACAATTTCATCCTCTTTGTTTCTAAAAGATAAAGGCTTTTTTTGCCACAAGGGGTTGAGGGTGAAAACTTAATTCCAAGCTAGGTCTTCAGGCTTCCCATAGCATACTTCATTATATGTTAACACAAAGATTTTCAACTTTTTTGAGTCCGTGGCTCCCTTGACCAACTACATTCCTTCTGTGGCTCCCCTGTGGGGAAATGCGCTTTGAGTCTCAGGAGCTTATTTATGTTCCCCTTGCCTGCTGAGCTGTCAGCCCCTCACCCCTTTGGGACACCTCTCCTCAGGAATCCTCACCTGCCTGCCTGCTTGCTTGCTTGCTTACTCACTCCAAGGCCACCTCAGCTTCTGGCAACCAGCACCTCCTGCCCTGCCCTTGTGGCAGAATTCATCTAGAGAACTTGTAGCCAGGACCGGTGCAAGAAACCGCTGTGCAAGCCTTTGGAGGCAGAGACTTGAGAGGGCACCAGAGGAGGGGACGGAGGTCAGGGCTGCCCATGGCGCACCTGACCACCATATGAAGTGCCCCAGGGTGCCATGGCGCACTGGTTGAAAACCACTGTTAACATATCTTTCACTAATAAAATAGATTCTACTCGTACCACTTTAATTTAGTTAAAAATCCCATTGCATCTAATTAGCACAGGTACAGGTTGTGTCCTGTTGAGATCAGCAAGATTAAAACAATGGTTAAGCTCTTAAATGCTATCTATCTATGCATTTTTATTTTCCTCTAGTCATCCACAGGGCATTTTGTGTTCTAATTGAAACAATTGTATTTTATTATCAATATATTATTTTAAGTAGAACACAAAATGCCCATGGGGGAAGCAGAAAGAAATAAAATGTGTGGGCAATAACTATAGGCATGTAATCTGCAATCTGGAGGAATGAAAGATGAGCATGCCTGGGTCCTTTTAAAATCATCCTCATTCCAATATGACACCGGCCTGTTGGTAGTTCTTGTGCTGTTTAGCTGTGATAAGATTTTAAACCAAGTATTCCTACATAAAATAGTGTTGTGCAAATATCACTAAACAATTTGCATTGGAGACTTTCAATGACTTGCAGAGGAAAGGGGAAATGTTTAAAGCAAATAAGGGATTTCCTCCCTGTAGTGTAAGCTCCTAAGGTGGAATTCTCTCACAGTAAGATACCTGTTACGTTTTTGTTTTGTTTGTGTGTGTGTTTTGGGTAATACTGCCCTGAACACATTTAAGTGATTTCATATGGGAACAATGCCAGAATAAGAAGGGTGTGTGCTTTTGATGCCAAGACAGTAAGAAAAGGTTCTGTAGGTAGGCAGTTGCAAGAGCCAGGAATGGCCTGAAGAAACAATGAATGCACTGGTTTGAGGCCTCAGTAGAAAGATTGAGGCTGCTTAGCTACTTGGCAAACACATTTCCAAATACTTATTTTGATTTTTCTACCCTTCAGTAAGGAGGAAAATTTTGTTTGACACAGAGTATTATGATTTAAGCTTGGAATGTTGGCATATCTGGGGAATTCTTTACCAGACCTTTCCACAGATTCTCCCTTTTCCCTCTCCCTCAATGAAGTGTTCAGGAAACCAGTCTGGTAATGGCAGAAGCTGTGTAGGCCTGATCTCTGACAGTATTGCAAATTAACATTTTCTGGAAAAAGCAAAATAAAAAATTATAATGGTTCATGATAAAATTATAAGAAGTTTGCTATAGTCTTGCACATGGAAAAGGGGACAAAAGCATAGGAATAAAACAATATTGAAGAAAAAACACTCTTCTAAAGTAAAGACACAGGCACAACAGGCGGCTTGGAGGAGGCATTTCACTGGAGGCTGCATTGGCAGATTCCTTGAAACCCAAGCACAGCAGAGTGTAGATCTCAGTATTCTGCACTTAGCAAACTTCAGTGTGTTCAATCCTGTTGATCACAATTTGAAGAGAATGTCAATAAATGTAAGAGGTTTCATTAGCTATCAACAAAGAGGAGGTTTTAAAGCTTACATTATTAGGAATCATTTAATATATCCCTCCAAATGTTTTTTGACCAGTGTAGTTATTGCTTTTAAGATGTTAAGAGATGCTTGAACATTGTATGTCTCCCACCTGCTCCCGTTTCCTCACTTTCAAGCTACAAATAAGGACAACATTTAACCTTTCCCATCAGTTATGAAAAGAGAGAGAGAATAAATGTTGTAAACAGTGGGAAGCTTATATTTTCACTGAAAATCTTATTTCTAATGTTCCCATAATGCAGCCCTTTTATTGACATGTTTATATATTTTTTAATGAAACAATGCGTGCTGAAGAAACATGTGACGATTTTGTTTCCTGGCTATGATTGGCAGGTGTAATCTTAGAAGAAACTGGAGCTGGGTTGAAATTATGGTGGTGGGGGAGAAAAGAAAATGGATTTTAAAATTTGGGGAGGGAAAGAGGTAAGCTTCCCCAAAATGTTGGGGTGGAGGTTGGCTTACCTTTGTGGTGAATAAGACATTCTTCCCCTTTCCTGTACTTGTAAAAAAAGCCTCATAGCCCCTTGCAGCATCAGCAGGGTTCAGTAGTAGCCTACCACTTGTGTTTCTTAAGAAGTGCTGAATCTTGCTGCTGCTATAAGCAAGCATGAGGCTTTTTAAAAAGTGCTGGAAAAGGGAAGGGCTTTAGCGAACTTATAAAATTAACTAAGGTATGTCATCCCTCTTAAAATTTGAGAAATTTGCTTCCCCCCTTCCCCACTTTTGCAGGGGGTAGATAGCCTCGTGAAAGTGCCTGAGAGGCTATTTAGCCCTGAATTAGGAGAAGCAGTCTTCCATCTCCCACCAGGAGGAGAAACTCTTCTGAGATGGTGGCTACTGCCTACGTTTTCCCCCCTCTTCAGTTCAAGCACTGCTTTCCTTTGTGGGCCAGAGGCAAAAATTCAGTGGTGTGACAGATAATAATAACTCTTATTTTTGCGCAGTAGGCTACATTCCAGCCATGCTTTTTAAACTACACACTCAACTCTCTATCCAGGCAAATGAGACGTTATCATAGTTGAAGTATCCAACAAGGCAAATTACTTGAGGAGGGAGTGACTGGTGGGAAGAGTGGCCTGAGGAGAGTCCTGAGGGTCAGATGGAGAGGCCCAGAGGGCTCCATTTGATCCCAGGACCTGGATGTAAAGTGTACCTTTTTAAAAACCTTTGTTTATATACAAATGCTGCAGCTTTAATTGAGTACAAAAAGAGGATCATTCAGCTAATGCTCCTTAATTTAGGTGAGAGTCTTAACTGAAATACAATGTTCAAACTAGGCTTTATAGGTAAGCTGACATGTATGCATATGGAACTACATTATAGCGTGTCAGACTCATTTATTTAATTTTAAACCCTTCACTTTTTCTATTTCTTATTACTAGAACAACAACAACCTTGATGCTTGTTGTCGAGCTCTTGCACAGGAGAGTAACAAATACCTATACATGGAGTACCACCCAGATGACACTCGTTTGAACAGGAATCGCCATCTGCATATTAACCTCGGCATCCATCCTCACACCAGCTATCACGGAGGGGATGGAGCTCAACTTAATGGTGGTCGTACACTGGTACATAGTTCAAGTGATGGACATATTGATCCACAACACACAGCAGGTAAACAACTGATATGCTTAGTTCAAGAACCACACTCTGCTCCAGCTGTTGTGGCAGCTTCTCCCAACTACAATCCATTTTTTATGAATGACCAGAATAGAAACGCAGCTACTCCTCCTTTGCAACCACCTCAGCAACCTTCTTCCATACAACCTGGAATGAATACATCTGCTATGCAAGGCCCGCCTCCTCCTGCGTATATGCACATACCTCGGTATAGCACAAATCCTATAACTGTTACAGTGTCGCAGAACCTCCCATCTGGACAGACTGTACCCAGAGCTTTACAAATTCTTCCTCCAATTCCAAGCAATCCTTACGGGAATCCTGGATCTCTCTATATTAGGCAGACATCTCAAAGTTCTTCAGGACGACAGACTCCTACTCAAAGTGCACAGTGGCATTCATCGCCACAAGGCCCAGTGCCCCATTATAGTCCACATCCACTGCCTGTTTATCCGCACCAACAAAACTATCAGCCTTCTCAGTATTCTCCAAAACAGCCCCAGATTCCTCAGTCGCCTTTTCAGTCGCCACCTGCTTCTCAGTGTCCTTCTCCTTTTGGCTCTCCTCAGCATCAAGTTCAGCCTAGCCCGTTGGGCCATCAAAGTTCCCATGTGTTTATGCCTCCTAGTCCTTCAACTGTGCTACCCCATTCATATCAACAAACACCCCAAACATATCAGAAACCAAGTGGACACTCAGTATCTTATCTTCCATATGGTGGACCTAGCTTATCCAAAAGCTCCATGAACAAGATAGAAATTACCGTTGAGCCACCACAAAGACCTGGGACTACAATGAATAGGAGCCCTTCACCTATAAGTAACCCACCTTCCCAACGGAATCAGCACCCACTGTACGCACCTGCTACTCCTCCTTCAAGTTCTCCTTCCAGAAGTATGTCAGGTCAGCCCAAACCTCCTTATAGTGTTAATCCTTTATATATAACATATACACAGCCAGCTGGACCTACGGGTGTGCTTACTCAGTCACCTCGGGTCATGGTATCTCAGCCAAATCCAGCAATTTTTAAAATCACCGTAGGCAGAGCACCAGCTGAGAACCTTTTAAATTTAGTGGACCAAGAAGAGCATTCTGCAGCACCAGAACCAATTCAGCCTATTTCAGTTGTACCAGGATCTGGATGTGAAAGAGGAAGCCATAAGTATCAGAGGAGCTCCAGTTCTGGGTCCGATGACTATGCTTATACTCAAGGTAAACTTATTGAATTGCATGTTGCAGTAATTATCGAAAAAAATTATTTGCACTGTGGTACATCCTCCGTGCTTTGGTTTCTAAACTACTAACAGTCTTTCAATTTCTTAAGCCATTGCGGAATGCCATGGTTATTTTATCGGGATTCATTAATGGCAAATATATATCACCTTATTTCATAAGAGAGAAGATAGAATGAGCATATACTCTGGAAGTTCATTGTCTCTGCAGCAGCAAAGGAGGTGTCAGGATGTAGCTTAAGGGCTACTTTGCCACTGTAGTGTGGGACGATGTTGCAGTATATTGCATTGATACAATGTGGTTCAGAAGAAACAGTTGTTGATGCCATATAATGCATAACCTAATTAGCACAGAAATGGTCTGGGGGTTGGAATGGATACACTTAATTCAATTGACTGAATACCACCCTAGAGTAACTTCTGCCCATATAGAGCTAACACAGTCCTGCATATCTTAGCATACTAGACTTACTGTGCAAGGTTAGAATTTACAGAGCAAGTAGTGGTCATGATGTGCAATAACATTACATGCTGTTGAGGCTTTGTCAGCGCAAACTCCTGTGTAATGTCAAAACTGATTGAAGTTTTTGGATTGAAGATGGGTTTATCTGCAGTTCAATAATTTTTGAAGTGTGTTATTGAAGCCTTTTTAATTTTTTTCATGTTTTTGAAGTACATCTGCTAAGGAACTAGATGCTTTAGCAAAAACACCATAGTTGATGTGGTGAGGAGAACATGCATAAAGGTGCATTATTATGGAGTGCTTTTGAAACCTAATTAAGCTTCCAATTGTATGATGAGCTACTTTTCCAAGGCTGCATAAGAAGGTTAACAATAATGTTTGTTACCTAGCGAAGAGAAAGGAGACAAATGGATCTGGGCCCTTGATAAATTTGGTTTGGGATGACTGTAGCTCTGTAATTGGGGAGCAGCTCAGTGGTAGAAAACCTGACTTGCCTGTGGAGGGTCCCTGATTCAATTCCCTGACAACTCCGGTTAAAAGTATCAGATACCAGCTGATGTGAAAGGCCTCTATCTGTGACCTGCTAGTCAGAGTAGGCAATATTTTATTATTTGTTTTCAGCATCTATAAGCTGCCCTAAAAACAAATAGGGTGATTCACTAATTAAAAAAAAACACAAGTTAAAAATCATAAATAATAAAAATGATGATACAATCTGATTCAGCATGATAGAGCAGAAAATAAAACCGTAAAAACCAAAGCAAACTTTGCACCAACAGATTTAAAAGGACTGCAGAGATAAAAAGGTATTTATCTAGCGTTGAAAAGATAGTAAAGAAGGTGCTAGGCGAACCTTTTGGGGAGGGCATTCCACAGCTAGTATGCCATATCTCTCCTGGAGATGACAGCCAGAGAAGGACCTCTAAAGATGACCTCAGGGTCTGGGTAAATAACATGGGAAGAGGCAATCTTTCAGATACTGGACCTATCTTCAATATTGGGCTAGATGTACACATAGTTTTGGAAGCATTATTGTGTCTGGTGATCTAAACATGTTTTTAAAAAAACAAAATATGGCAGAGTTTATATAGTTGTTCAGTTTTACCCTACTTCTCAGATCTCCAGTTTAGAGACCTAAGATAGCATAACACTAACAGATTTCTGTCTGATCTCCTAAAGCATTCCTGCTTAGCAGGTTGACAACGCTAGCGTAGATGGACCTGTTGGCATAGCTCAGTATGAATCAAAATTTGTATATAATTTATAACAAGGAAGAAGAGCTAGCTTTGATGTATTGTTTTCAGCTGTGGAATAGTCTGAAACCATGGCACTGGTTAACATGACAATGGTTAGAGCCAAGCAAAGTTACTTTTGTTGAGGTCACTGAAATCTACAGGACTTAAATCATAACTAATATGACCCATTGATTTCAGTAGAACCTAACTTCAGCTAACTTAATTTAACTCTATCTATTGAAATCTAAGCCTTTCATAGGAACAACTATATCTTGTATCTTGCATCTTGCTCTTCTACCAAAGAGATGTTTATACAAACATACAGAGTTTGTAACTCAAAGCAGTTAATTATATTTTTAACTCTTGAAATGGCATACTATTTCATGGATAAATTGGACTGCCGATGTATTACTTCATTCCCATACTATGCTTTTTGCTCTGGGCTAGGTGCAGGATTGTTTTACTCTGTACTAAAAAGAAATCCACATCCTGTGCCAAGATAATTCCAATTTCTGTAACTTGTATAAATTATTCCAGTTAAGCCCCCTTGCTGTATTTCTCTTGCTTTTGTATGAGCTATTCTAACGTTTACACTAGTTTGCACAGTTTATGCTTCTCCTGCTAGTCATGGGGGGAAATTAAGACTTCCAAAGGATGGCAACTCTGCCCTCAAACCTGTGGAAAAGGTACAAGTGTTGTACCTTAGTACCACAAGTGTTGTACAGTACCCCATATATCTGAATATATGGGGTGTAGTTCATTTTACTTCTGAGTATAGCATTCCTTACAATGTAAACTTGAAAAGTACCATATGTGTTTAGATAAAAAGAATGCTGGCTAAGGATAATTGGAGGAGACTTGAGAGATAAGTATGTAGAATCACGAGGATGTATCAAGAGAAAGTAATGAGTAACAATGTGCTAAATAACTGAGCTGCAAAACCGAACAGTGGAATGTAATATCACAGTTCATACTGTCCTCATTCATTTTGTGAATGAACCATTGGCATTGCTACAGATGTCTAATTGTGACATTTAGCAGAGGAATAATGCAACTATGCATTCAACTCAATTTACAGGACCTCTTCTAAATGTCTTTATAATGTGGAGGGAGGCTTTGTAGATCTATATTCGGATGGTGGAAAATCTTGTGTACTCATATTTTAAGTAACACAAGCTGCAGAATATTTCAGAGGAACAGAGGATGGTCAAGAATAGCTGTGCTGAAGGGCTCCCATGTTGTGACTCTGTCTGTGCTTCAGTTTCTCCCACTACCACTACAATGCAGTTGGCAGCAAGTGGAAGAAACTGCTTTCCTGCTGTCTGCCACATCTGAGCTGCCAGGGAGTTGGGTGCTGTTCAATTGGCAGGCAGCCCAAGACCTCAAATTCTCCCTAAAGACAGACGGTGTGAGTACTTTGAACAGTTAGGAAGAGCAACCCTGCATTTCCAGCACACTACAAAAAGAGTCATCGGTTTCTTCAACACAGCAGATTGCATTTCGGGAAGCCATGTGGAAAGAGCAAGAAAGGAGGGTCTTCAGAAATGTATAGACCCTCTGCTTGTAGAGTTCTTTTCTCTCGTCCCACCCACACTCTAAAGCAAATGCCTTTACTTTGCAATAACCCCCCCCCACTAAGGACAAAAATGGAGAGTTGGGAATTACTACAAAATCCAGAATTGGGTCCAGTAGTTAAACTTCTACTCTACAATGAATTTTTTAAAAGTCAGTAAAAGAGGGTCAGCCTATTTATATGAAGATTCTGTTAACTAATTTGTATGTCCTAACCTAGTCACAGGCTCCTGCAGTTGATTAGAGCACTGATTTTGTAATCTTTTAGGTTAAAACTGCTTTTCCAAAGAGTAAAAGCAGCTTTTAAGAAAAGATTGCATTTGCTATAGTAATATGTTCCATTGTATCAAGTGAACTTGATCGCAAGCAGTGGAGATCATCTTGTAGCCCAGTGTCTTATACCTTTTGATTTTTAGGATTTAGTCTTGTCAGTACACTGTTACAATTAGATTGCCATTTCATCCTGCACAGGTGCCTTTTATTTTTGAGCGGACAAAGAACAAAAAAAAAGAAGCAGTGGCCAGAAATGGTAATATCCAAGTTACTGTCTAAAATAATTATTTTTATGATGGAAGAACTTTACGTCTACAAGTATAGTTCCATTAGCATGAAACATCTCTACACTGATGTTTGGCTGCATGTTTATAGTCACTTTCTGCTCTTAAAAGCTCACTTGTATATACTATTCCAATTGCAAGTTGGGTTTCTCAGTCTTGTGTATTCGCACTGACTTTGTTCTCTATACCACATTAGCCTTGTTGTTACACCAACGTGCAAGGATGGAGAGGCTAGCAAAGGAGCTGAAGATTGAAAATGAGGAGCTTGAAAAGCTCAAAGCTGAAGTGAATGGCATGGAACACGATCTTATGCAAAGGCGTCTGAGAAGAGTAAGCTGCACAACCTCAATCCCGACAGTAAGTAAGAAGCTTTTAAAATATTAAAGTCGTTCCCTCCTAATGACAGGGTTTGTCACTGTCATGCCATACATATATTATGTATCATTCATATTCTGCCAGATAAGGTTCAGTAACCAGTCCACTTCAGCAGCTGGATATCAGCATATTCTGGTAGCTGGTCCATGCTTTTTCCCAGACCAGAAAGAGCATGGTAGTGTTTTCTTTGGTATTAGCTGTAGATTTTCCCCTAACAGCTTGCATGTTAGCAACGTAGTGGTCTCATCAGCTGGGAATAAGAACCTAGGCTGGGATAAGCTATGATAGGAAAAACAACTTTGTGACCCTGGTAGAAGCACTGTCATACTTGAAGGAAGGGAGAGGTGAAAGGAATAGGGCATATGACTGATTTTAAATTTTAAATACACTGCAGTCTATCTATAATAAACTTTTCTTGAGATAATGTCATTCAACATCCAAATGTTTTATGTGAATTTCTAAATTGGTGGTTCTTTCCCCTCTGACAAGGAAACTTAATCTGACTATGATATCCTAAAACAGGTGTGGGGAACCTTTGACCTTTAAGATGTTGCTGAATTACAGCTCCCAACAGTTCCAGCAAGCATGGCCAATGACCAGGGATGGTGGGAATTATAGTTTAGAAACATCTGGAGGACTAACCCCACACTTGTCCTAAAATCTATATTTTGTGGAGATTCACAGGTACAGGGTGAATTAATTCTTTGCCTGTATCATTCAATAATTTTACCAAGTTTTATTTATCATGAAACAAAACCACACATAAGTGCATCTAAGCTACATAGGTTTGAAACTTGTTTAACTGTCTTGGTTTATTCGCAAGATACATTTGGAGTCATACTACTGTGATGGTGCTGAAACTCCTGTTACTGATCAATACAGAAAGTATTAATTTTATTAATTTTAAATCAATATAATTTAAATTGGAAATTTATGTCCTGATTTCAGTTCCCAAGCTGATAAATTGGCAAATAATGTTTTGCCTGGAAAAAAAGTCCGTACTAATTTAGTACTAGACCAGTGGAAACGTACTGGTTCTCACTTTTGAAATGTTCTGGTCAAGGGATCCCACAAACCTTTTACACTGCACAGTTCCATCTGCATAAAAATAAGGAGAGGAAGAACAGCTAAATTAATATTTCACTGTACTTATGTATGTGCATGGCTTAACAAAAATGGTTATGCTGACTTCTGTTTCTATTTTTGGTTCTGCTTTCTAGCCTGAGGAGATGACCAGATTGAGAAGCAAGAACAGGCAGCTCCAGATAAACGTTGACTGTACACAGAAAGAAATAGATCTCCTTCAGTCTAGAGGTATATATTTTAAAATACTTAGAAAAATATGTGTTTCTTTTGAGCTGTATATTTGAATGTTATCGTTGTTGGCATCTGCCTGTCTCGGGAGACAGTAGAGAAGTGTGCCTTCAGGGGTAAAGTCAAACTGTTGGAGAGTTACAGTGCCTGCTGTGGCTGTAGAGACTGATGCAGTTGTCCCATGTGTGATGATCCTCCCCAACTCTGGGATTGCATTTTCCCAGCAGGATTAGGAGTTTAGAGGCTGGAACTCTCCTGGCAGCCTGGTCTAATTCCTCATAGAAGAGGTTCTCGGCCTGTATGTCAGAGCACATAGTGGAAGCGTAAATTCTCAAGGTGTTAACTAGACCAGTGGTGATTGAGAGGCAGCAGGAAAGCAAGCATTCTGAGCCCTCAGTTAGTGGTTCTATTGCAAATAGAAGGCAGTGCCTCACTGCAAAGCCTATGTCGTTAATATAAGGTTCTTCTGGATGCCCTCCTTGCCAGAAAAAGGGTGTACCGTATTTTTCGTCCTATAGGGCGCACCGGCCCATAGGACACACCTCGTTTTTTGGGGGGGAAATGAATAAAAAAAAATTATTCCCCCCCCCAGCTGCGGCTGCAGCCCCAAGCCATGCGCACACCTGCCCAAAGCACGGGGCGCCGTCCGGAGGGCTCCCCGTGCTTCGGGCTGCAGGCTGCCGCCCCAAGCCTTGTGCGCCCGGCGGGACTTCCCACTGGGCGCGCAAGGCTTGCGGACACCCGCCCGAAGCACAGGGAGCCCTCCGGAGGGTGCCCTGTGCTTCGGGCTGCAGGCTGCCGCCCCAAGCCTCGCGCACCCGGCGGGACCTCCCACCGGGCGTGCAAGGCTTGCGGATAGCTTCCTGAAGCCTGGAGAGCTAGAGGCATCGGTGCGCACCGACCCCTCTCACTCTCCAGGCTTCAGCGAAAGCCTGCATTCGCCCCATAGGACGCACACACATTTCCCCTTCATTTTTGGAGGGGGAAAAGTGCGTCCTATGGGGCGAAAAATACGGTAAGTCTTTTCTTGGAGGTTGCCATTCAAAGCGAGTCTGGTCTCCTGCAAAGTGGCAACGTCACTGTTGGGTGTTTTCAGCTCAGGGTCAATGATGTCCATCTTCTGTGAGTCGTTGACCTGCAGCAGGTCGGTGGACAAGGCAGGACACATGGTCCTGATGTTCCGGCTTTCTAAGCACAAGAAGGGTTGTTTCTTTTCTTTCTCGCCTGGTGCCGTAGTTCAGTCTGCTTGTCAAGTGATATTCTGAGTACCCACTGAAGCAGTCGGGCAGTGGCAGGTCAGCACTTTATTGACCAGGGGCTGCCCAGCTTAAGGGTGAGTAGTAGCTGACTGGTGAGGCATGATGATCTCTCCTGCCAACAAAGGCAACCCCTAGTGTTCGTACCTTACACCATGGTGTTTTTTGCAGCATTTGCATCACCAAAGTGATCTCTGCAGTGCACAAGCCTGGGCAGTGTATATGGAGGTCCTGGGCTGCCCAGATGACCCGCTCCCTGTGTCCTTGCCAATGAGGCCCAAAGGAAAGCAAAACAATACACAAATGAATGTGATTGGTTTCATGCACATTACTGACATGTTTGGACTGTCCTATATCTAGTGCAAAGTGATATAAACCTGCAGTTGTTTTCTCTTTGCCAGTTATTTATGCTGTTGGATGCTGGGTATTTCAGTTTTGCTAAACGTTGTGGTTTTTATTTATTTATTTATTGTCCCTTTTATTAAGGAGTATAAATTGAAAAGGGCACTTGCAAAAGCTGATTCTGACAGTGTTCCAGGGAATTGCATTTTTAATTACAAAACAGACACAGCCTTTTCACCCTGAAAAACCCTGAAGAGCAAGGCATTATTTACTTACTGATTGATTTAAAAAGTAAACTTCTCCCCTGCTAATTCACCATAAGGTCCCAAGGTAGGTTACAGCAGGGTAAAAATACAATATTAAAATCCATTAAAATAACTTAGAATCTGAAGAATAGGGTGGGTCCTAAAATTATTAATATCAGGTGCCAAAGGCCAGGGTAAAGAGGTGCATTTTCAGCATACAGTGAAAGCTATACAATGAAGGTGCCAGATGCACTGGTGTGAGGATGAAATTCCACAGACTTCCATGACAGGAAAGTCTAGACAAAGACCTGAAGGAGACAGTGTAGGCTGTCAACATCTCTCACATTGAAAACATGCATGTGAACTAAGGCTAGTCAATTTTGTGACTATTTGTTCAATGGAGAGCATAATTTTTCTGTTTTTCTGTTTTAGGGAACTTTGACCCAAAAGCCATGACTAACTTTTATGATCATATAGAGCCTGGTCCTGTTGTGCCACCAAAGCCATTTAAAAAAGGTGAGTCGCTAATAAAATGTTCAATATTTAGTTTCTAGTAGATCGCTGCTGAAGAATTTTTATGCTGAGTATTAGTATTTCAGTGTGTTGTATCTAATAATAGATTTGTTGAGACTATTGTCTTGTGAAACATATTTTGCCTTTCATTATTATATGCTGTACAAGTGGTGTATGGAAAAACCACTTAGCCTGATGTATTGTGAATACAGAAATAGTTAGAACAGTATAAGCGACCATTTCATGACACATTTAGATTATGTTTATGCATGAAGTAGGGTGTTGTGAAAAGTAGCAGACAATCAGCTTTGCATTTTATGTTCACCTTTTTGTTTTTTTTAAGATAGCTCTTTCTTGATTAAGATGATTTTGCGCTTTCAGCTTTATGTACCATTATTTTCCCAGCTTGTACAAATTATTTTTTTATTTCCCCCTTTATGTTATTTAAGTGCAGCACCTTCTCCTAACTGGTTTCTTCTTTTGCTCAGCAGTTTCCCACTCTCTATCTGTCCCTGTTACCTCTGCTGCAATTTTGTCTGCTTAGGAGAAAAAAATATAACTCTGCAACTACAGAAGTGTTACTGTCTTTCTTCCCTACCCTGCCCTTCTAACAGTTGAGTGTGATCTGCCTCCTGTATCTCCACTGGGAAAGCCCCTCTTGTAGCAGGGACAAATTCAGGGCTGAAAACAGTGAGAACTGGCAGTGTGAAAGCCCAGGTGGCCAGTTCTGATGAACGTGTGATCAAATAATGAATCAATTAATCTTCCTGTCTCTTTTCTTTCCTCTCCCCTGCTTTTCATGTTCATTATAGTTGGACACATCTTACAGAAATTTCTGTTCACCTAAACCCTTATCATCGTGTTACCGTGGCTCTATTGGACAACCTACAGTCATTTGGGAAAACTAACACAGCTTAAAAATAAATCTGTGAAATGTGATTGCCATAAGTCAGCCCTATGGATATTTTCAGAAGAATAGAGGGTGTACATTATATAACCTAAAGTACTTGGTGCCAAGTGCTAAAATAATACACAAAAGAATGTTTGTGGCTTTCTGCCAAGTATTAGCTACAGTAATTTGATAGTGCTTTGATAGTGTAGTATGAATGTTTAAACACTGATGTTGCATCATTTAACCTTTTATGGAAGACACAGGACATACGTACTACATACTTCTCCCTACATTCATTTTGCTATCACCCTAAAAAATGCTTGCTAATGTAAGGGTAGGTGGCTATAGTAAGCCGTTTGTGAGGAATTGAGAGCATGAAAGAGAGGCAACATTAAAGCCTCTCTTGATATCTAGTGGCAAAATTTGAACAGCATGGAAAACATAGGACACTTGAGTAAGCAAATTATCCTTGGCTTAACTTTGTGGTTTTGCGCCAGATCTTACTGTGACAAATTCATTCTGGTTGAATTCACATGGGTGTAAATAGATTTGTCTCACACATGACTGAAACAATAAGGTATAAAGTAGGTATGAAAGTAATGCAGTATAGGGATTTGTAGATGCTATAGAATAATTAATGATATAATGAAGTTATGGCAGTGGTAATGCTCTGTATCATGCTGAACATCTAGGGGACCAGAGTAACGTTTGGTATACATTCAGAAGCTGCCCTGGTCCATCTCCTCCTTGCAAAGAAGAGCAAGAAGTAAATGCTAGTGTTTAATGTTAACCCGCACCATAGTAGTGATATCTTCCAGACTGGGCTCCCATACTATGCTCTGACATAGCCTCATAATGCTGGGATGTAGACTATGTCTAAGAAACACTTTTATAACTGAAATATTTTGTGTGTTTTGGCCTCCCCTGGGAACAAAGGTAAAATCAGAGGTGGATAACAATGTGGTTCCAAAATGTTAAAACTTCAGTAGTCTTATTATATTATCATGCATGGCTTTGGTATGTTTTAAAACTGAAGAGTTTAAAAGAAAAATTTTCTCTGTAGATCATCAGAGAAGTTCCAAACAAGCTCCACGATCACAGCCAAGAGACGAAGACTTTGAAGGAGCTCCATGGAATTGTAAGAGCTGTACTTTTTTAAACCACCCAGCAATGAATCGCTGTGAGCAATGTGAAATGCCGCGGTATGCCTGAATCCATAAAGGTCTGCTTTGGATTAAAAACAGGCTCTTGAGGACACAGCCATAGGAGACGAATATATGAGACACCTTTCAGTCATCTGCCAGGCATTTGCCAGCCAATTATTTCAAATTATAAGGGAGAGATCCCCCTTCCATTCATGCTGCACTAAATATTAGTTTGGGGAAAATACTCTTATCCCACTGCGTTGAGCAAGACTGAAAGGATACCCAAAATGGATTCCCTCTGTGAAGAATGTATAAGGAATCAGATGATTGCTGCTGTTCTAGCCCCTATAATTACATTTGCTGGGTAGTAGCCCTTACATATATATATATATATTTTTATAAGCATAGAACTATTACTTTGTGGTGTGAAGTGTTACAGGTATCCAGACAAAGTGTGAAGAACCAGATCTGATAATCTGGCCACAGCCGTTTGGAAAACAAAGACTCCCTATGTTTCCAGATTGTAAACTACTGAAAAAGAAGGAAGGTGTTTTTCTTTTTTGGGGGGGGGAGGGGGGGCAAAAAAAGTAAAAAATGAGGATATTTGTAAATGCTGCTTTTTTCAGGGTAATTTAATTCTACACAAATGCTGTTTTGAAATTGTGGATCATGGTGAGGAGGGAGACGTACTGTATGAGCCTTATTTATAGAGTACAATCAGAGGTGATTTTACAATCCCTTTTGCTTGTACAGCACTCACCAAGTCATGTTAACACTGGTAATTAAGTAATTATATCATATTACAGAGGAAAAAAATAGTGCTGCATGCTTTTATTAGGCCATTGTGTTTTAAAGCTAAAAGTAAATTATGCTTTTATAAACAACGTTCCCTTAAAACTGTGCTTGATGACAGTAGAGTGGACGTATGCCAAATGCAGAACTATTCCAAATTCTTTTTGGAAGACTTGAGCTCAGCCATTGTTATGTATGAGAAGTGTTTGCACCCTTTTCCTTAGGCCTTTTAAGCTTCCAATTATGTGAAGAATTCATTATGTTTACAGCACAGAAGGTACTTTGTGCCCCCATTCTGATTTAGCTGAAAAACAGTAATCAATATTAGCTCTTCAATAAAGGTTTATTTGCACACTGTCAATAAACCAGTCTGTATTAATTAGTAAGAGCAGCAGATCTTTAAATGCATTTTTTAATAAAAAAAATTGGGCAGTTAACAAAACAAAACAGAGTGGAATTGTACTGGTACTTTTATGCATCTGATTATTATAAAGAGGATGTTTGATTTGTTTGAGTGCTAGGTTGCTGAAATAAAGCACTCTTTTGCGAAGGTTTCTTGGTTTTGAAGTTGAGTCATTCTATAATAAAACTGTTCAAGAACAGTCAGACTGTTTTTTCCTCACTGATAAAGCACTGGAACAATGTGTGTAATTTCTTGCACTCTTCAATTATATTACTCCAAGTACTTGCACCTTGTGCAAGCAAGTTTCACATCTTGCCCATGTAATAAGATGTAGAGGTTGTCCATGCAAAGTGGAATTTATCTGGTATGTAAAATCTTACTGATTTATATCAAACAGCAAAGGAACACAGTGAAATGAAAGGAACCAGTGTTGAGATTTCTTTTCTAAAGTCATGATTTTGACACTTACAAATATGACTGCTGAACGTCCTGATGAAATTTTAAGAATTCTGCTGCTCTGATTAAGAATTCAGTTATGGAATTGTTTTGTTTTTAGGAAATGGAAAAACAAAGAGATAAGAAGCATTGGGTTTTTCAGTTAAATTGCATCATGTGTTTGTAACACTTGCCATGATTTCATATTGATCCTCTTGCCTTCTTTGAACATAAGCTCCCGTTTGGCACTATTAGGTGCTGCCATTGGTGAGGAAACTGGTCATTTGAGTTATGAGTAGAGAGCATGTTTGAAAGGTATGTACCACTTTTTCACACCTGTGTGACTTTAATGGTTTTTGGTTGGGGAGTGCTAACCTATCACTTCTGGGTGCAATCCACTATAAGTGCATGCTTTCTGAAGTCCGTCAGTGTAAGTCCTACAGGGTCTTTGCTGTAAGCATACAGCTCTGTGCTTTTAGGCTTTCCCTGTTTCATTTTTTTAGTAGGGAATGCTCTACTGCACGTATTATTTCCATATTGTGTGAACAGTATTTTCTGACTCATGGGAGATAAGAGGGAAGATACCTATATAAATTGCAGTATTGCATGGTGGATGTGTGACCGTGTTGTTATGGAGACCTATTTCCTTTTACTCATAGTTTTACTTGTGGAGTAGAAAGTGAGAACGTAGTTTGTTGTGGGGGAGATGGTAGCTAGTGGTCATGTTGATTCTTAGGAGAAAACGTTAAACTAATCAGTTACACTCGTTGATTCTGCAAAAAAAAAAAAATCAAACAAAAGCAAAACTAGTGTACATGCTGCAAAAAAGCTGCTGCAAAACTGTTGTAAATATTCACACTGTAAAACTGATGATGGTAATAATACTAATTTTCACCTGGAAGTTATATACGAGCATTAGGTATCAATTTCCACTTGGAATTCACTTGTGAATAGGTGACACCAACCAAAGTGGGTTTAGGTTATGCCAGAATAAATGTTGATTGCATAAAACCTTTGGTTAATGTGTGAAAGACCCCATGATACTAAATGCAGTGCAGTGTATACAACTTCGAATGTGCACATCTGTGTGTGATGGGCGTTTGAGGTCATCATGAATATTTAAAATGCACTACTTCTTAGTAACAGCTGGTCTTTTCCTTGCCCATAGAACTTGGGTCAGTACAGGGAGTACCCTTATTGGATGCTAGTTATTCAAGACTGTCCAGTTTCTCAAGTAAATGTCTGTTTATAAATGCCTGTTTTATATTTAACTGCTGGTAAAATGATTTCCCTTTCCATATAAAATATAAAAGCTCCTCCAAGTTTTAGTCAATAGAATAGCTTGTGGAAAACATTGGAATATACTATAGCATACAAAAATTAAATCCTGTAGTTGGATATATGATATTGCTATCAAGCTAGCTTGTGTAGGAAAGGAGGGGCTAAGAAAGCAACGAGAAAATGTTTTGTGAAATAGATCAACTTGAGAAGTGTGTTTGTGTGTCTGTGGTATGTGTGTTTTCCCCCGTTATGGCAGATGTGTGAAGCAAGTATATTTTTTAAAGAGCTGGTCTCAGTCATATTACTAAGTCAATGTTTCTTTCAGTTGTGTTATGCTCCATTTATGTACTGTTCCTTCACTTCCCCACCCCTTTGATTATAAATCTCTTTAAAATTTCTTGGATTTAGTCTTTTTGAAGACAATTTTTTTTTAATTTTAAAGAGATGATGAAAAGTTTAAACATGCTGATGGCTAATGGTATTGTGATCTTGGCTTGATAAACTTTTAACACAAGAAGCCTGAAACATGTAATTTGAAATACAAAATTTTACAGTGTACGGTAGTTATTGAAGTATCCAGTCGGACTCTCAATTCCTCTGTCACCTGCTCAGGTGCTATGAGTCTACAGAGAGCTGAAAATGTGCGCAGAAATAAATGCATATTATAGCCAACGCTGCCTCTGTGTGCTATCTGTCTTTCCAAATAATTGTTCGAAGTTGATATGTATTTGAGCTATTGACATCTTGTTTCTGTTATTACTGAGAGGTCTTCTTGTTTTTGAAACGAGCAAAGGCCAAGAGTCAAGCAATATTCTAATTCTCAAGGCCTTTGAACAAACTTTTGAATTGTGTTATCTGTGACAAAGCCAATGTATCTGATCTATATTTTTTGCTCTGTTGAAGTCCTGTTAATTTCTCTCACTATAAAACAAAAACCACGATCTTTTGAAATCCTGTAAATAGGGTGTTCCTTACATTCTAGATTTATGTATGCTGTGAATGGAAACAATTACTGCAAGATGAAATGTGTAAAGGCATTAAGAGGCTATGCATGCATGGGACCTCGGAATGACATATACTGGGAGCTGCAGTTTCCTAAAATAAAATAAAAAATCAATAAACTAAGAAAATGTAACATCCTGCATTTGTTTCCATATGTAGTAAGAAACCTTTTAAAATATTTCTTGCTGTGTCATCTACTCTATCAGCTTCATGCGGATTCTTTCTCCGTAAGTAACTGCTGTATTATACATTCTAACCAGAAAATCAGTACCTATCTTGTTTGGTGACTACATTAAACTTGGATCTCCACCGTGAAGAAGAAAAAAGGTGTTTTGGTCTTGTCAGTTTCCAGTGAATCTGTGGAACTCCATAAAAGTCAAAACGAGGTACCTGGTTATCATCTTACAGAAATGGTGTCTCATTGTTTATGAACATCAGAAGTTTTTGAGTTATAGTTGCTAAAGGAACTCTTGCATTTTAATATCCAATGCAGATATTTCACATTTGATCATGCATGGGAGTTACATAAAGGTATCTATATCAAATTCCTAGGTTGTTGCAGAAAAAATAAATTTGGTTGCTAGATGACACCTTAACCATTAAAAACTCTTGCTTTGTAATCTTCAGGCTTCCACATTTCTGTCACAAGGTGCAACTAAGCACACCATCAGCTGCTTCTATATGTTGCTGAACTGATGCTAACATTTCAGCATGGCTGAGATCCAGAGTGAGCTAAAGGATCTTGCCCTCTTTAGCAAAAATCTGCTCCCTCAGGCTGTATCCTTAACTATGGTTCTGTCTTACACAGGAACCAAAGCCAAGGCACTATTACCATAAAATCATTTTAGATTCAGTGTTTGCCGTGATAACTTACTTGCAGGTAGTTTTGGACAGGGCAGAGGGTAACTTAGATAATGTTAATATGAGTAGTGCAAGGGAGGGCTGAAGTTAATCAGCTGGGGCTGTTTCAGGTGCCTTGTTTTTTGGTCTCCCTTAGGTAATATAAGCCCAGTGCCTTGCCTATGATCTGAGCTGAAGCACAAGAGCCAAAGGACTCTTAGCTACAGCTGGGCAAAATCCTTGTTTAGAATACTTGGAGCTGCTATTGTTGCCATTTTATGATGTCACTTCACTATTTCATCATAGATCCAGCAGGTCCAAGTACCAGTTCAAGCCAAGTGATGAATTAGGAGCTTGGTAGATAAAATATATGTAATCATGTCTTCTGAACCTATGGCTGATAAATATCAAATTCCAAACAATGTAAGCTAGGTCCATTTTTACTACCAGTGAATAATAAATTCTCATGCCTAGTCAGATATACCAGCTCCTTCGTAATTAGGTGGACTTTTCTATTACTACTGCTATCGGGAAAGGTTCCAACTCTTGCCAGGCACTCTGTTATGACTGGTGAGATGGTACAGTTGATTTAGAAGTGCTTGAAAACTAGCTAAAATTTATTTTCATACACCAGTACTGTGAATTGTGAACCCAAAGAGGGAGAAGTTGTTTACAAATGTGCTCCCAACCATGGTAGATTCAATTCAGCAAATTTGTGATAAGCATTTCTCTAATTTTCAGAGGGATAGCTTTATTAGTCCGTTGTAGCTATTTATGAATGGTGGAAGAATCCAGATTCTTTGCTATCTTGGGCTCATTTGCTATCCGGGGCTACTTCTTGTACACAGAGGCTATCCTAGCCATGTCTTCAGGTACATTTTTTTTAAGTGGGGGTGGCGGGAGCATCAACAACTGTATCTGCAGTTATGATTGCATATTTTTCCTAATGGAAAATCATGGAAATCACTTCAGCTGTTTTTGTTTACCACTTTGTTCATGTGTTTCCATTCTCTGTAAAAATATGTAAGCAATCATAAGCTTGATTGCTCTACATGGAAAGGAAAATAAACTGTTTTAAATCAGTTTATTGGGGGAATTCATACCTATTATGACTTGAGTCCAGATGTTTGCTGTTTGCATTTTCAGTAATAGTACAACTAGTTTTATTTTACAAAAAAATACAATACTATAAAATGCTCAAATACAACTTGATAAAAATGGAAGAAATACACTGATGAACAGAGTTCTAAACACTTTGTTTCTTCTTTGCAGCAGAAGCACAATATATTGGAAGGCTTTAAAGTCCATGCATTCATTGTTCAGGATGTAGTGGAATCGTTATTCCCAGGCAATAATGATTTTGCTGAAGTTAACAAAAACTCCTTTGTTAGGGGCACTGGAAAACAAATTTTGAAAGTCAGTAATGTGGATATGGTTCTTTGACATGACTTTTTATGACATAAAGTTAACTAACCAACAAGAGTTACAAACTCAATTTACTCAAGTTACTTCGATGGTCATGCAAACAGAAATCTGCTGCTGGACAGTGTTTTCTGTTTGGATTCTTAAAGGCCACAATTTAAAGACAACAAAGACATTTTTGCATGACAGGGGGAAAATGCACAATTTTCTGTTAGTGGGAAACCCTTTACCAGGACCAGCACTATCTTTTAATTGTGACTTTAGTCTCTCTCTCTCTCTCTCTCTCCCTCTCTCTCTCCCCCCCCCCCGCCCGCCCATAGGGTGGAATAGCTTTGTTGTTGAGGATAGTTTCTATTTCACCACCTTATCACGTATACTCTGGGAGATACAATAGTGGAGATGTATACTGTAGCACTGGTAGAGACAGGAAAAAATAAATTGAGGAAAGGGTCAAGAAATGATAAGGCATTGCTGAAAGTAGATATCAGGGTTATTTGAGGGGATAGATAAACGCTCCCTGCATTGAAGTTACAGCCATTGCTCAGGCAGTAAAGCTAGTATTAAAATTTTGAAGAGCACAGCATGGTTCAGACTTGGAATGGAGATACAAATTGCTAGAGATGGCCAATATGGTGCCCTCTAGGTACTGGACTACAGCTCAGCAGGGATGCTGAGAGTTGTAGCTTAGCAACATCTGGAAAGCACTATTTTGGCTATTCCTGTTATAGGTTGTAGTTAATAGGCAATACATGCACTGTTCCAGTCACACAAAACTCTGACGTTTCCAGCAATTTAAAAGCACTCGTTTTTTACGTACTAGTTTTGTCCCCACAAACTCTGGGAGAAACTCCAGGAAAGCAAAGCCAGCTCATGTGAAGCTAATGTTTTGAAAAATGCACAAGCAAGAATACACACAACTCAGCTACTTCTTAATTATTTTAAGTTATGAAAAAGCAAGGCGCAAGCCACCATGCTTCCCTGAACTTGAAAATATTAAACTAATATGGATTTTGGAGTTTTAGTTGGCCTAGCAAATGCATTGCCCTAATACTGATTATGGAGAATGTGAGTTCCTTTTCCATCCCCCACAGAAGCCTCTGGCAGGCTTAATCTAGTCTGGAGGCGTTCTGCAAAGATTTATGCAGTCTGAAGAAAAACTAGAGGGTTCATGCACTTGCAAATTTCAGCAACTTCTGCCAAAAAGAAGGAAAAGTAATTTTTAGATTCCCCATGAGAATGAATTTGTTTTATACAAAGTGCCTCTGAACCCAAAGCACAGACTGAAGTGGAAAGAATATATCTATCTATCTATCTATCTATCTATCTATCTATCTATCTATAAATATTGTCGTTTAGTCGTGTCTGACTCTTTGTGACCCCCATGGACCAGAGCGCGCCAGGCACTTCTGTTTTCATATATTATATATATATGCACAAATATAAGGTGAATCTTGGGCTCATGCACACACCTCGTGTTTATAGAGCTACTTTGAACTATAGAATTTCTGAGTGCAAGCTTTTCTCTCTAGTGATGCACGAAGCAATTTGTTCTTTAGAATTTTCATAATGTCCATTATATAAAGGAAGTTCTCAGACATTTATAATACATAGATATAAAATAATTGATTGGAGGCAGAAAGTGGGCAGGAACAGGCATATATAGAGTGCCAGGAAAACATCACATTTTCAGGATTTTTCTCCTACATCCAATGCAATGCTTAATAGCACCAGTAAAACTTTTTTTTTAGATTTATTACCCACTTCACCAGACAGACACAGGATGAGATACAAACAGTTTAAAACGAATTACAATCACAACGAGAGTGGGTTCTAGAAATATGTAATAATGCATAATGAAGGTGCCAGACACCTCTGTAGGGAGGGAATTCCAAAACTCCCACAATTATGGGAGAGAAACATTTAATACCTTGTAGTTGATGGTGTAAAGCATTTACACATGTTTTAAGTTGCAAATGGTGCATTTACAAAGCTCTGTGAGAATAAATGCTTTTTAAATGTTTGATAACAGCACATTAATTTGCCATCACTCCAAATTAGGAGTACAAGGCATGGTTACTGTTTGATAAAGTGCAAAAAAAATGTGAAATTCTAGTCTTGATGAGATGGTGACACAGGATTTCCCACATACTTTGCTTTTTCCATCTCTTGCACACCAGTTTTTACAGGTGGGAGGATGCAAGGTACTTGCGTTTACACTAATATCAATGCTTAACACAATTTGCTGCAGACAGTAGCTAAATCCTGAAGCTCTCATTAATAAAAAGTGAACTTACTGCTATTGTTAGTTACTATCCTAATTCTAAGGAGCATGCCATGAACCCTGTCCTCACCAGTAATATATTCAATTGAGTAGTATAGCTTTTGTAATGTTGTATTTTGCGCAATACTTCAAAACCACAAACTTGCCAACACACATTTGTGATCCATTAGTGGTTGCATATTATGCATGGTAAAGGTAAAATGTTGAACAAGAAAACTGTGAAATTGCTTTATTTCTGCCCCTGGGGAAAATTGGGTTCGGGGTGGGAAGGGAAGATCTCAAATATACTATTGCCTGGTAGAAGAGTAAACTTTACCAAAGAAAGTAGCGTGTTCCTTGAAAAGTTCCATCATGCCTTCCTATTTGATCCCCTTCCAGCTCTATTCCAAGGTAGTCCTCTTCTCTCCCCAAAAGTGGTCCCAAATACTTAACAGTTCCCTTGCTGATTTTTCCTGCTGGGCATGAAAATTTCACTAGGTTTCCAACTTTCAAGTCTGTAACATTCCTGGGTGCAAATGGTCGTCTTGATAGTGCCGCCTTATCTAGACGAATCCTGGGATAAAAAGTTGTAGAAAATCAATAGCTTTCCTTTGAAAGACGTAAGAGTCATTTTTTTTTTTTTTTTTTGGTACTCCAGCACAACTTTATTATTCAGACTCTTTGTGATAACCAAAGAATCCTACATATCTTATGAACAAACTAGACATGACAGGGGAAACTTGGGACTGAATTTCCCAACAACTTTTTGCAGAAACAAAATTGGATTGGGCCATGTTGCTGAGTGTTTACCCTCACAATTCCATTTCCTTCAGTCAGGCCCCCCTACCCCCAAGCTAATGTTAATTTGTAGGAAGGGCAAGGATTGACACCTATATTGTTCCCATCTTCTTCCCATTCTGGGGATAATCACAGTTCTGTAAATATTTAAATAGGAGAAATGCCCACGGGGGAAGGATGGGTACAATATGGGTGCCCATATTTTTCTCTCCTCTTCCTTCACAGCTTCACTGGATGGTATTTATATCGGTGAAATGACATGCAAGAAAATGGTTACACTCCTCTCCCATAGTGCTGTGGTTCTTGTACAATTTGTGGACCCACACTGCTGCTTTAAAGTGTATAAAAATACCTGAGATGTGATCACAGATCTCTCACATCATGTCTACTTTGGCCCTTACAGGTACCTGATAAAAACAGTTGTTTTCCTTGAACTTATATGCACTCTAACACTGCATTCTCATTGCAACTTAAGTAAAAGAGCCGTGATACTTTTTTTGTGGGGGGTAACAATAACATCTATTCAAATTCTTTATTCTAACAACATGTGGGAATTTTCATGCACAAAATTAGGGGACAGCTGGCTGCTATTTGGACTGCAGAAGAAACAAGACACAGCCCTGCTATTCTGATGTAAGCCACAGCTCTGATGTTACAGGGAAGTTGCAAGAAAAATCTTTTATGCAGCAGGTTCTTTCACCTTCAACCAGTGGTAGCTGCTGTACACATTTTAACAAAATCAAACTCCTTTCTTGGCAAAACTTACTCTGTGTTTTAAACGGTAATGATAAATGAAAGAGACTGAGGACAAGCTGCTTCATTTGTCTCTAGGAAAGCAAGGAATTCATTATTATCCTTGTAAAGGATTGGGGAATCACTGCAGTATTTGTGGAAGATTTGGATTTAGGTTTGTCCATGCCTCTATTTAATAGCATTATAGAAGGTCTTTTTAACAACACTGCAGGGCAGATAAGAAAGACAAAGGAGGAGGCAGAGATCTAAAATGCTACCCACTGTATGTGGGTCATGGAAGTGTCTTGGTCAGACAGAATATTGGACAGAAATAGAATATTGGTCATTGTTTTTAAATGCTTTTATTCTACGGTATTGCCATAGGATCACCAGGTTTAATGAAGAGTGGGATAGAAATGAAATAGATTTTTACTGTACATAGCTTTGTCTTTTTCATGTGGAAATTGCAGAAATAAAGGGCCATATTCCCTCGTGGCCAACTTTTCAAAGCCTGCATTCACATGGTGTTAGGTCCAAAGACAAAAGTGGGTGCAGCAATGGAAACAATGCTTTATAAAATGTGACACATTCCAAACACACAAAGCCAAAGGCTTCTGCATGCACAGGCCCCTCTCTATTGCACCAAGCAGGCAAGCAAGCAAGGGGCATTAGCACAACTCTAGGGCACATTCCACTCCAGCAGAATTACTCAGAGGGCGTGGAGTAGGGCTGGTGAGGTGTGTGACCTAGGGAGAGTCCTGAAGGGTTAGGGGTCCCCCTCCCCTGTGCTAAAGAGAATACAGTGGTGCTTCGCAAGACAAAATTAATCCGTTCCGCCAGTCTCTTCGTCTAGCGGTTTTTTCGTCTTGCGAAGCAAGCCCATTGACGGTTTAGCGGATTAGCGCTATTAGCGGCTTTTAGCGGCTTATCGGATCAGCTGATAAGCGGCTTAGCGGCTTAGAAAAAGGGGGGGGGGAACCCGCAGGAACTCGCAAGACATTTTCATCTTGCGAAGCAAGCCCATAGGGAGATTCGTTTTGCAAAGCGCCTCCAAAACGGAAAACCTTTTCGTCTAGCGGGTTTTCCGTCTTGCGAGGCGTTCGTCTTGCGGGGCACCACTGTATTTGGTGGTGATCTTTTCCTGTCATTTGTAATGTTAAAACCATCATGCAGTAGGCTTGGATTGAGATTTAGGTATGTTTTAGTGCCTATCTTGGTTTTGGCTTACTTAGCATTAAGGGACTCCCTATGCTACTGCTTCCCCTTCTATTCAGTGGTTTTGCTGGAGCAATCAAGTGTGCCCACAGTTGTCAATCCAACACCTGCCACTCATTCAGTTCCACATAGTTCTCACAGCCCTACCTTTCTGAAGTGAGCCTAGCATTATATCCATAAATTGAAACAATCCTAGCTGTCGCATCTTGGAGCGCACAGAAGATGATGATTGATCTCATCTAATGTGCTGGCTGACATCTATACACAATCAGAGCAAAGGGGAAAGTCAGTCCTTGATCTTGTGATGAGCTCAAGCCCAGCAGACATGTTTCAGTGCTTTCCTGCTTTAGCTAGACTGTTGCTGAAGAGTTACTTGACCTCTTTGCATTCATTAAGTTGGCAGTACTACACAGTGTGGGGTCTCAACCTTTTTCTTTACAGCAGAAAACTACATTTACAACACAATCATATTCATGTCCATTCAATTCTTACCTGTTTGGATAATATTTATTGCAAGTGTCCACTTGAGAGACACCACTCGAAGATGAACTTGAGATGTTTTGATCATAGTTCTCATGACTTGTTTGATTGTGTTGAGTAATGCAAGGAAAGTTGCTGCTGCTCGCCTTTGTGACCTCTTCAGATGCATCGTCTTGATTAAATAATAATAAAAATTACACTGCAGATGTCTAATCTCCCTGGAGACCAAGAGATGTGATGATAGACTGCTCTGCCTCCTTTCTTTTAGCAAATGTTTGTGTCACTGGGGAAGTGGTAATTCTGCATTGATTTGTTTGTGATGCCAATAAAAGGTTTATGAAACACAATTAAAAAAACATTAAAAAGCTGCTCGAAAATTTGGATCAAATCTAGTTGCAATATTTTGTTCAAGGATGCCCAACTCAAATAGGTAATGTGGAACTAGTTCCCTACCAACAGACGCTCAGGGAATATTCTATAATTTTGTGTGCAAAAAACTAAAAAACCTTATCTCACCTCAGATACTTAATTTGTAAAAATCTAGATATTTATCCTGGAAACCATTAAAGTGCATCAATCCATGGTTGGTTTGGTTGTTGTTTTTTACGAAAAATGCTAGAACACTGTAATTTGCACAGCCTGCTCCAGTGCACTCAGTTTGATCAAACTTCTCTTTACTTGCCACACTTCTTGAACCCATATTGCTAATTTGAAAGGGGACAAGGGAAGAGACACTGATGTGGCCTCAGTCACTGGCTAGTCTGCTTCATAGCCCTGGAGATGTCATTGGACGTATTGGGGATTCTTGAAGGCCCTGATAAACTCCCGGGGCTAAAGGTTTGACTTTCCTGGTTATTTCTGTGCTCTTGGAAAAATGGTATGGAGTTGCCAAAAGCACATTCGTTCAAATAATAAGATATACCACTACAGATATATTGTGACAACTCCAAGGATGAAAATAATAGATAAATCTATTGGTCAGATAAGAAGAGATAAGAATGGTCAGATAAGATAACCCTGAGATAATCTTCTGAGGCCCTTCTTCGTGTGCCTCCTCCACAACAGGTCCAGAGGGTGGCAACACAAGAATGGGCCTTCTCTGCAGTGGCTCCCCGTCTGTGAAATGCTCTCCCCAGGGAAGTTTGCCTGGTGCCTTCATTATACAACTTTAGGTGCCAGGCAAAAACATTCCTCTTTAACCAGGCCTTTGGTTGATTTGATTGACATCCTATGCCCTTTTACAAATATGGGGTATGTGTGTGTGTTACTGGGTTGTTGTTTTATTTTGATTATGTACTTTATGGTTTTATATTCCTGCAGGCATATGGCAGTATATAAATTCTAATAATAATAATAATAATAATAATAATATGGACTCCCAGCTCCAGGGTTAGTCTTTTCTTCAGTTGTCTGTCTGTATGCCTTTATGATAATGTAAAATCCTTACATAGCCATCACATTTTGTGGCTGTTTTGCCAATACTGAAAACAGTATGTTGAGCAATGATCCTTTCCCCCATATTGGACAAATGCACGGAGTCTACACTTTTGAGGTACTTAATTTATCCCAATCCAATAAAGCATGCAGATGCATTACTAAAAGCAGTAACACCCAAGCTCAGAATTTTTCCTATATTTTGGGTCCACTGAAATCTGGCATGTTTTGTGGGGAAAGGCCATAGAGAATAATGAATAAAATCCAAAGCCAAGGAATGTCTGGAGGAAGTATTTCACAAAACTAATCAGCCAATTAGATCTTACTTTTCACTGACTGCATAAAAAGAAAGCTGAAAACAGAAAACCAATTCAGTGATTTTTCTTTCCATATGAAGATTCATGGGAACATGCAGTATACTTTTTTATTCTTTTCTGTGCTAACAAGGCAAAATGAGAAAATGTGCAATTGCATATTTTAATTACCATACCTTTTAAGTCTCTGTTTTCTTTTGCTAGCCCTGTGTCACAGTATCCAGAAATCAGAAATTCTGTAGATTCACTATTTATGGATGATGGGGAAGAAGCATTTTTCCTAGAACATTCTTGTATCTTTTCTAGATAAAAATAAAAGCCTTGCTTATTATCAAATTCTGCTTAGATGTTTTAGATATTATAAAACAATAATATTTCATTCAGTCAATCTTTTTAAATCACTGTTGATGCAGTCTATTAAAACAAAACTATTTTTTATCAAGCACTGATGCTTTAATTATTAAAATGTAGTATTTTCAAAAAGTGAAATGTCTTTTCCGTTTGTTGGTTGAATGTCTTCTGAACGAGCAACTTCCTGCTTTATTATTAGTATTTTAAATTAAGACGTGAGAAATACACTTTGGCTTTAGTATAGCTGGGAACAGAACTGTCTTACTTATCACAGATGCCACGTTTAAAATAAACTGTAATCAAATGAGTAACATTAGATACTCATTGGAAGAACTTAATGTAAAATAAATATACAAACTGCTGCTAGTTGCACTGATCTTCAGGCACTTTTAGTTTTAAGAAAGCTATTTTATAGCTATTTGCCATGATTCAGCATTGCTGTGACTGCAGTAGAAAGTTGAAGTCCCTTTTCTGCAGTGCTGGATCTCTTTTTGCTAACCATCAACTCTGACAGTATTAATTAAATGTTGAGGGTTAATCACCTTTACAGTTAATCAACAAATACCTCTTCTGGCATTTCGAATTCCAATAAAGATTTGTTTTGGTGAATTTCACTGTGGTAGTATTGTTGTTAATGTTGTAGCTTTGCCTCAGATAATTTATAAAATACCTGGGATAATTGTTGAGGGTATAAAGATGTACCTAATGACTAGAGACAAGATCTTTTAAAATGAAAATAGTCATTCTGGGCACAAACACAGAGGCAATCCAGAATGATGAGATGATTTATATCTCTGTACATACATCAATAAAAGCCTTACTTGCTACACTAAGCACTACAAGTTATTGCCTTATCCAGCTTATGAAAGAAATTTCACACCTTTCTCTCCATGATAGGATTCATATTGAAGTTGGTGGTTGAAATCAAATTCATTGTCACTATATCTTCAGTTATTATTATTATTATTGAAAACCTGTTGAATGCACTTTATCCTCTTAAGAAACCTCAGCACCAGGTCTATCTGATTGCATGGTGAGTAGCAACTATTTTTTATACAGCAGTCAGTGCACAATAGTGATGGATAGGGGCCTGTTATAGTCAGTCTTCCTCCTGTATTACATTGCAGGGGACACATGATGAACCCATGCAGAAGAATGGGCTCCATGAGTAGTGGCGTAGCATGAGTTGCCAGTGCCCGGGGCCACACAGAGAGGGGACGGAGTATGCATGTGCATTCAACTGCCTAATGGCATCTGCATCACCCAGAAGATCACAGCTGCAGAGACAAGAAGAGTCATTCCGTTGTTTGCAGAGGTCACTTCCTAGTTTGCACGGAGGAGCCATTTTCAACAGAGCCCAGTGATGGAACTGTGCAGCTGTATTGAGGCAGCTTCAGGTGTTGAAATTTTGCACCCCTAATAATTATGCACTTGGGACAACCGCCCCTGTGCCTGCCCATGCTATGCCACTGCCATGAAGCTCTGCTATAAAGTCATTGCTCAAAAGTAACTGGTGTTAATGTTGTTAATGAGATGTGGCCTCCTATCTTTGCTGGAGCAACATACTGGGCTGTTTACTGATCATCGTAAGAACCCAAGCAATATACCATAATGGTGGTTCCTTTACCATCCTGTTTGCCAGCAACTGTATGCATGAGCCATTCATATTTCCTCTTCACGTCCCATAGCTCTTCTTTCAGCCTGTGGTTTTCCTCATTCAGTTGGTGGCCGATTTCCCTCAGTATCCTGGACTCAACTCTTAGCTCACAAATCTCTTCATGCAAGGTCTGCTCATAAGTGTCTACTGGATCATGTCTGTTGTGCATCCTATTGATCTTTAGAGGGGGAAGAATTAGTTTAAACAGTGTTTTGATTCTTGATCATGAAGGAGGAAAGCAATAAAGAGTAGAAATCAACATATAAGAAATCAATTGTTTAAAGCATAACTGATCACTTCTGAACTGCTGTAATTCCCAGGTTGGTTAAAGTTTTGCCTAACGGATTATATTCACGTGCAGAGAAATTACACAATGCACCCTACCTGGTCCTGTGCCAATGCAGACTGCAGGACAGGTTCTTATGTTCGAAGTTCCCATGTAAAAATAAATTGTAAAACACATAAAATATTGCACGTCGCTTAGAGTTGCCAGGGCAAAATAAGTGAACAACGAATTTAATAAACAAACAAACTAAACATGCAAGTAAAAAGGCCAGAACTCTTTCTCTTCTGTGGTACTTTTCTGCATGCTGTGAGTTTATCATTCTTTACAGCATGGTTTAGCAGTGAATGTGTAAAATATGCAATTATTTTATAAAACATTTAGGAGACAAATACATACTAAGAATGTTTAAGCTCACAAGTTGTAGGCATAAAACAAATGAATATCACCCGTTGACTAATTATAGCTTTGGTTACTGTTTGATACATGATTAAATATATATATTACCTGTCTTCTATCCCACTTAAAGAAAAACACAGGTTTAAAATTAAAGTATATAAGTTATAATAAAGGATTGTCCCAGATCCCTTACCTTTTTCTTCAGATTAAGGTTTTCTTCTTTAGAGTCTGCTAACTTCTGCATATATTCAGATTTTAATTGAGCCATTTCATTCTTCAGTTGTGAAATCTCCTCATCTGCCTTTGCTAGCTCTAAGACTGCAGTCTCATTGGCTTCTTGAAGATTGTTGATCTGGCTTTTAAGGTTTACTGTGTATCAATATGCAAAAATATTCAGTATGCATCATCTAGTCACATTTAAGGCCTATTGTGCTTAAGACTTTAATGCAAGATACACTTACCTGGGGAGTAAGTCTCACTGAGCTTATTTCTCAGTAGACGTGCATAGGATTGCAACACTCCTACTGAAATGAAAGGGACTTAAAATACTTAGCTTGCATCCCAGGCCTATGCTTGTTTATCAGAATGAATTAAAAGTGTGCATAAAAATACAGCCTTGATTGAATGGTGCCTAGTATTTGTAGAGGCATAGGATACGCACTTTGCGCAAAAGATTCATGCATTCCAGGGGTTGAACCAGATGACCCTCAGTGTTCCCTCCAACTCTGCAATTCTATGAAAAGAGGAATAGCACTTTGACTTTGAGTAAAGTTTTTTGGGGAAATTGTACAGGTTGGTTTGGGGTGGAAAGTTTGTTTACTTGAGTGCATTTAGAGATTTTAGCAGGGAAGGGGGAAATAATGCATTAAGCTGATGCTTACATTTATTGCCATAGCGTTGGCTGTTTGTAGCCAGCGTTAACCAATCAGTTGTGGGATTGTAGTGGTGCCAATAACCTAAACACTCATACTATAGTATTTAGAAGGAGTAGAACATGGCTTCAAGGTTTTTCTAAACTGCTATTTGAACTTTCACAGAAATTAATAAATGTGGATCATCATGTGGATTGATGCATATAAAAACAAATTAGCACACATTCAAATGGAAATTAAAATAAAGGCACTGAATGTTGAATGATGAAATTAACAAGCTTGCATGACTTCATACCAATCTGTTGCTGTAGAATTCTGGGAGAGTTGCATTCAAATTTTGGCAGGCTACAAGTTGGCCGTTCTTCATTAAGAAATTCTATCTCCTTAAAAAAAATAATATTTGTATTAGTTTGTTCATTTGAAACATTCCAGTTTCAAAAACTACATTTTTAATTACACGGAAATGGTATAAATATGGCATTCTATTTGTAATTCTGAACAATAATTAATATGTACTTTCCCCATACTTCTGAGTTTTCTTAAACTAATATCTTACAATATATCTATATAAAATCACACATACTTATATCCATCTCTGTGTGTGATATACAGATATATATATATATATATATATATGAATGATGCAAACAAGTGGAGGCACTAACAATAAATGATTGGATTGATAAAATCTGGGAGTTTGCAACAACAGCAAAATTGGTTAACCTCTAAGAACAAAGGAAATAATATATTTGAATACTGTACAATGCATTTTTTACATTCTTGCTTATACTATTCCTCATCCTATCAATGAAATAAGTTCTCTATGTTCACTTTTGATGGAGCCTTCTTTATAATTTAGGAAGAAAAAACCTGATCTATTATCTTGTATCTTATATTTTTTATTATTAAGCTTTTATTTTTTCCACAAATTTACTTTGCATACTGGCATTCCCATACTTGTAAAAATCCTCATTGTTATATTTTGAGAGTTCAAGTATTTATTTGGATAGCTTTTGTTTATTTTTGGTGTGGTATGCTATCTCTTAGATTCATTACTGGATAAAACCTGTGGTTTTTCCATACCCATCCATGAGTTTGTTTCGCTGAGAAAACGTAAAGCTTAGAATTTTTGTCTTTGACTTTTGTTGCTCTGATTACTTTTCTTTTTTTCATTACCGGCTATGCGGTGGCATATAAGTGTTAATACAAAAAAGTGATTTCTCTCCTCTATATGTTTTCTTTTTATCCGTCTGTCCTTAAAGTTTCTGTGTGATAAGCTCCTGTAAACTTGTGCTTACAGCCCTGACTAAGAGTCTGCAGCAACTCACTCATTGGACTATTTTTATCTCTTGAGTTCCTGCCATTGCCATCTGTTTAGTGTACAATCAAGATTATCTATTTTGGAAGCATTTCAGTTCACTCGACTTGCCACTCCCCTGTTCAGAAGTCAAATCACGCAAGTACACAACCACTTCATTAATCTATTCAATCAGTTGTTCTTTAAGTATACTGTATAATATGGAGGGAGGAAGCAAAGGAATGGGGAATTACACAGTTTTTATTTCCCGTGCTCCCACTTCTTTTGGATAGTTTTGCTGGTGAGTTAATTGTAGCTTCACTCCTGCAGCTGTCATATGCCTATTTAAGAACAGAGTATTCTCTATTTGTTTTCGATTTTCACAGTATGCCAGAACTAAGGATAACAGCAAAGTGAAAGCGTTTCAGTTGATGAAGATGTTGACCTGGTGTGTGTAGAAAAGGAATGGGAAATAAAACTGCTGGTATCAGAATGCTGGTCTACTGTTCTGGTACTCAGGATATTGCCAAGTTGGAAAAGGTCCTGAAAGGGGAGAAAGCTGTGCCATGATAGATGTTTACAAAATTACACGTGGCATGGAAAAAGTGGATAGAGAGAGGTCTTTCTCCCGCACTTATATGCTAGAACTCATGGAGATTCAATGAAGCTGGATTCAGTGAAGATTCAGGACAGGTAAACGAAAGTACCTCTTCACTCAGTGCATAAACAATAGGCCATGAAGCTGGATAGTTTTAAAAGGGGATTAGACAGATAAGGCTATCAGTGGCTACAAACCATGATGGCTATGCTTTGCCTCCACCATAGGAGGCAGTAATGCTTTTGAATACCAGTTGCTGGAAGCCACAGGATGGGAGAGGGTGCTTGTGCTCCAGTCATGTTTGGGGCTTTCCCACAGGCATTCAGATGGCTGCTTTGAGAATAGGATGCCATTGGCCTGATCCAGCAGGCTCTTCCTATGTTCTTATAATGAAAGAAACTATAGATGCAAATCGTTCACCTTCCCGTAAAGTTTGCCATCATCTGCGTGTGGACTCTGTCCATTCAACAGTACTTGACGTTTAGCCTGCACATTCTTCATGGGTTGATGAAATTCCTGTTTGTTCTCATCTGGAGATTTCAGCAGAAACTCTGACATTGCAGGAGACCTTCCTTTCTTTGTTGACTAACAAAAAAGGAAAAAAAGAAAGTCAAGAAGAAATTTCAAGTGTTTAATTTAATTTGTGCTGTGTAATGAGAACTGTTGCATGGTCCTGTATATTGTGACGTGTGCTGTTTTCCATATATTAAGAATAAAGCTCTTTTGTTTAAAAAACAAACAAACCTGTGCATTTATACAGTATACAAAGATTGCATTTGTACATTATTATTTTTACTACTACTGAATTGATAGGATACTTTTCAGCTCCTCTGTGGTCCAGGTCCATTAAGCAGCTTATAGTTAACACAATACAAAACCCCAACAAAGATTATGAAATTATGACAACTCTAAGCCATATCTATGCAACATAAATGGTTCAAAAGAGCAAGTCAGGTATTCATATACTAGATTCAAACTTCAGAGGTTTAGCCCTGTCTTGTGGCACCCTAAAGACTAAGAACTTCAACCTTGTTATTTCCAACAATCCTTAAAGAAAAACATGTTTTTTTTACCATCTGAAATATGAATATTGAATATCTGAAATATATGAATGGTTAAAGCTTCTTATCGTATAAACAGCACAAAACTGAATAACAATATACATTTAAATTTAGATGGTACCTTCACTGCTGAGAAAAAGTTTGTGATTAGACATGTTACTGTAAATGAAACACAGCAAGTGAATTGTTAAAACTATAACAAAGGATACGCTTCTCACTTATATCCATATAAAGCTTGCTTTATACCCCTCAATTTGCTGATATCCATATATACTAATCTTTTGAAGATAAAGAAACTGCGGTTGTAGCGTTCAGTAAAAACTTAGTGAAGATAATAAACAAATGCAACATAAAAGTATCATTGGGGAAAATTCAGAGTGCTACAATGTAAGTGTACTCAAAATGAGAAAAAGAGCAGAGAAATGCAAAATCTTTAAAACACCAAACAGTTATATACATTCAGACAAAAATCCATGAAGTCTGCATTATACAAAGAGCTCCTAAATCTTGCATCGGTGAAACCAGCAAAAAATACTTTAGTTTCTTTAAAAAGAAAACAACGGTAGTGGCAGATAATCATGATTTGGAAGATTTGGATTCTTCACATAAGCATGAGCATATATTTTGTGCTTCAGACATTGACTGAAATGTTTTATCACAGAGAAAGGGTTATTTTAAATATGTTGCTACCATGAAGCATTAGCTTTTGTTTAGTGCTTGATGATGGCTCTATTCATATTTTATAAAAAGAAAAACTTAATTTAACAGCACTTTACCATTTTACCTCTGCCGTTTTGTCTGGTTGGCCGGCTTTCATGATTCCACATCCAGCATCCCCAACAATCCTTGTGTAATGTCACTGCCCTCTATTTACATCAGAAAAGAGCTTTTGTGTTGAGAATCTAACCATCATCAGGCCAGAAGGCAAGGCTATTGTCAAGAGGCACAGCTTGAGCAGCTGCTGCAGCAGCAGCAGCCTGGTTTAGCTTGTCCAATGCAAAGAAAACAATGGAAAAAAGGAGGAAGAACTGGAGCTTGTAGAAAGATGTTCAAACACCTGGAATTTCTTCCTTCTCCCCGCTACCATCACCAGTGCTGCTTTTTGGAAGTTTTACATATACCATTCAGACTTCAAAAAAATCTTTTGTGACCCTTCCTGTCTACATGTAATCAAAACTATCACATATAAACAATCATAGTAACATTTACAAATATTTTCCTCACTTTATGCCATATTTTATGGGTTTCCATGGATTTCTTTTTAAAGAATTGAACTATCTGCAGATACCTAGAAGGCGGGTTATAAATCGACCATATCATGCAATAGCTGGGGCTGCTAATTATAGGCTGAATACAGCGTCCATTGTCATTAACCAAAGCATACTATCCTCACACATTGCTTATTGAACTGTGGTATATGAGATGTATTTGGGCCAGCCAAACTAGAGGCAAACCTATCATTTTCAAATAAAGTACTAGTTCACAATCGATCCTCCCAAACACACATCTTAAGAAAAGAAAGTCAAGTATATTCTTTTTTTTTTTATGTCACCTCTCTGGAGGTTTTTTTTTTTGGAAGGAGATATTTTTGGTTTTTTAATTTCATTTCATATGCCAGGAACTTTATGCCTTCTTTCCCGACTGTCAGTTTTTCTGTTATGAATGTCTTGCACAAGGTTACAGGACGAGCCCTTTCCACGTATATATAGTTTGGATACTAATGATTAGTAAAGAAGCTGAACCCCCATATCCAAACCTTCATGTTCCAAGTTTATCCCATGAAGCTGAATGTTGGAATATAACATAGTTAAACTGTCGAATTCACTCCCACAAGAGGTAATGATGGCCAACAACGTGAGTTGCTTTAAAAGGGAACAGATGAATGGGCAATAAGGCTGTCAAAGGCTACTTGCCATGATGGCTATGTTTATTCCTCCACTATTGGAAGCAATCTGACTCTGAATACCAGTTGCTGGGAATCACCCATGGGGAGAGTGCTCTTGGGACATCTTTGCAGCATCCCATGGGCATCTGGTTCGCCATTATGAAAACAGGATGCTATGATGGATCTTTGGCATGATTTGGCACGACTCTTATGTGCTTAGGAGTTAATATGCATAAAGTCCAGAAACATATGTAACATTTGAATTTATATGACACTAAAGAAAATATTTTTTTTAATACCTTGTGATGATAAGAATTGCCTTCCCAACCATTTGACACGGCGATATTATGTAAGTTATTTGCTGTTGCAGCAGCTGTCCAAAGCTGGTCAGTCAAACTTGAATCTTTTCTATCAGCTGCTGAAAAAGGACACGTGAAGAACATTACACCACTGAATCGTTCATTCATTCATTCATTCATTCATTCATTCATTCATTCAAAGAACCTAGTTAATTGTCCTAGTTACCTGAGTTATGAGCTGGCCTGCTTAAATGTTCTGGGAGCAGACCTGAGTGGAGACTATGGCAGCAAGGTCTGCTCCCTGTCCCCCCCCCCCCCGCCAGCCAATGTGGATTGGTTCAGAATTCAAATCTGGGTCTGGTGGGACCCCAGAATGCACCATGACGGCCAGGTGGATGGGTTGTGTGTGAAGGAGCCACCGCGCCGGGTCACAACCACCACCCACCCATGATCGTCCTAGTTACCTGAATTATGTGCTTGATTAACTTGCATTCCAACATCTGGGAACTTTTCTGTTCTTGGGTGCAGTATATATTTGCACTGCGAACTATCTGAAGTTTTCTTTGAGTAGTTTGCATCTTTAGGTCTGGGTGATCCATTGTGTATTACGGGAAAGGCTGTCCTGGAATCTGCAGTGTAAGCAGTACCTAAACTATGGTTGAGCATATGAGTACATACTTTGAAAGCAACTTCATCTCCAATTATATCATCCACAACATCTTGGTTATTGTCTGATGAATCTTTATGTCCTCCTTCTGTGTTTTCTAGAGTGGCATCAGAAAAATGTGCCAGTGTGCTCTCTGATTGACTAGATCTCAAAATTTTCCATTCAAGAGGTAGGAGAGAATGGGAAGAAGTTAAAGATAATATGCTATCAGCAGAGCCTCCTAACCTATACCGTGAGCGTCTCAAGGATTCTTCCTCCTGGCTAGGTAAAGCCCGTGGATCCCAATCTGTTATCAGCACAAGCGGCTCTTTCATTACTGGTTCTTTTTCAGTGTCAGTGTGAATGTTCTCCCTCGCAGTAGCTTCATCTTCAGCATCGCTGATAGTTCTCGGAGAAGCCAACCAATCATCTGTCTCTAGATGACCTCCCTTCACAAGATCAGAGTTTTCTGTGGTTGTGTTTGATGTTGCCTCCATTGTAACTGTCAGATCCCATCAACTCTGATGGCTCTTTGCGAACCCTAACAAGAAAGAGTAAATACAAACAAAACAAACCCACAGACATTAAAAGATACAAAACATATTTCAGACATACTGTGCATCTTGAAAAAGTGGGGAAATCGCTCTGCTTCTTGCTATTGCGTTTTTATGCTTGCGTATTATTAAACAATATATGGAAAAATGTAAGGGGAATATGTTTCACTCTTCCTGACTAATTCCATTAACTTGCTGCTACAGAGATTGTAAAACTCCTTCTCAAAATAGTTTTCTTCCTCTTTAGTCTTAGGAGGGTGCCTTTAATCTGTTAATCTCCCATTGGATATTTATGTCCTTCTCATGCTGATGTTTTATTTATTTTATTAAATAAATAAATAAAATTAATGTTGAATCCCAATTCTGTCTTCTGTGGCATTAGCTACTCTTCCTAGGTTGGAGTCATCTGCAAATTGATGAGCATCTCAATGTTGGAATTCTGCCTCGGTCAGAGGGATGTGCCAGTCTCCAGGCACCGGCTGAATTCCTTTCTGACCTCCCTCCTGCGACTCCCGGCAGGAAAACAGATGAGGTCTGTATCGGCGATTTTTCCCAGACTGTGAGAAAAACACACCACTGCTTCTCCTCCTCCATGCATATCCCCAGGGAGGGGAAATAGACACAGACAGAAACGTATCTACATGCTTTTATTCCTGTCTTTAGCAGCCATACAGATAAAGATGTCTGCACTCTTCACAAACAACAGCAGAGAGAGTAAACTCCACCCATGTACATCCTGTTCAGGTCATATGACACACACTGAGCTAACATCCGGTGCTCAATACGGAGAATGGACTGCCCCTTTCTTGCCATGGTAACAGTCACAAACATCCTGTCTGGCTTTCCAGCCACCAGCAGCTGGCTTAGCTGCTACTTGCTTCTGCTGCATTGCTTCTTTATGGTAACACTCAATTCCTTTGTCCAAGTCATTTATAAAGCTGTTGATCAATGATGGGCCCAGGAGAGAACCCCACAGCACCCCACTCGTCACTTTCATTGGGTTTTTCCATTTCTATGCTTGATTATGTTTCATGTGAATATTAAACCGTACATCATCACTGTAGCCATGGGACAGCATCTGCCCTGAAAGTATGGCAGAAGCTACTGAATCAGCTAGAAACTGCTATTTTTGCTATCTGCTGACAAAGGCTGGGGCATGATGCCCCATGGAATGAATGCAGGCACTAAGGATGCTGCTGCTGCTGCTGCTGCTGCTGCCAGAGGTTAGCCCTTCCTTCAAAATGCAAGTAAATGTCACAACCAGGGAACTGCTTACAATGTGGCTTGGTGGGCAAGTGTTATTTTTAAGGTTATAATTAGGTAGTATCTGAAAACACATTAGCTGTCATTAAATGTAGCTATCTCAACTTAATAAGACAGTGTAAATTAACTGAGAGTGGTAATATTAAAACATATTTAGTAAGACTTAACTGTTAATGATTTGTGTCTATGCAATTATTTCTTAATATACATTAAGAGCATTTTTTTATGAGCATGCAGTAACTGTTCATGCTCGTTTTAAAGTGTGTTTGGGAATGTTACTGTAAATTAAAAGAGTTAATGAAGCTTAGTATTATGGACAGCAAAGACACATCCAGTTGGAGTGCATACTTTTCTGTGGTGAAATATTGAAGTTTAATATTTAATATCCCATAGAGTATTATCTCAGCATTAGAACACTTATTTCATGCTGTGTTTTCAACACAGAGGTTAATTGTGTGAAACAAAATAATAACTAAATACCATATTTTTTGCTCTATAACACCCACCTGACCATAACACGCACATAGTTTTTAGAGGAGGAAAACAAGAAAGAAAAAAATCTGAATGAAACAGTGGATGTATCATTTTTGTGCTTCATGCTGTGGCCACAGACATGTGATTTGATGGTGAGTTTGGGGTAGCCCAATGCAAAAATCCTGAGAATCCATGTGGATCTGTGCTTTGTAACCACGTTTTTGCACCATTGTGGCCCCAGGCAACGGTGGGTGCGTGATTTTTTTGGTGCAGGCTGTAGCCATGGACATGATATGTGATCTGATGGTGAATTTGGGGTGACCCAATGCAAAGATCCTGAGGATCCATGTGGATCCGTGCTTTGTAACCACGTTTTAAGTGGGGAGGGAAGGAAAAACACAGAAGGGACAAAGAGCACGAGAGAGGTGTGCAGCTGGCTAACAATGCAGGAGAGGGGTTTAACGGGAGGGAGGAAAGGAAGGCAAAAGTTTCCCCCCACCCACCCAAGCCAGCCCTCTCTCTCTCTCTCCCTCCCACCTGCATGTTTTCTGGCTGCCTGCGAGTGCCTAGAATGCTGGACACAGCAGCAGCACCACGGAGAGGTGGCTGTCAGCTGCGCTCCTAGACGACGGAACCTGAGCCGGGTGGACTGGAGCCTGCGTGCAGTGTGACTAGGAAGGAATTAGAAGGAAGGACGCGATCCTTTCCTTTCCCCCCTTGCTTGCCAGGAGGGCAGGGGATTTCCCTGCTCTTTGTTGCGTTTGAGCAAACACAGCAACCGAAAACAGAAGGGGGTGGGCAGTAAGACCCCGAGGCAGAATGCAGGAAAGCAGCAGCTTCCTCTCTACAGCTTTCCCTCCTCCGCGTGATCTGATTTTTGCCTCTGCACTCGGGCTAGTCGGCTCCAGGGACCACACATTCGCTCAATAACACGCACAGACATTTCCCCTTACTTTTTAGGAGAAGAAATGTGAGTGTTATAGAGAGAACAATACGGTATTCATTTTTTAATTGGAGGTTATAACTAGAACAAGGGCTATGCCAGAAAAGCTGTGACTTTCATGTTGTTGTTGTTGTTTAGTTGTTTAGTCGTGTCCGACTCTTCGTGACCCCATGGACCAGAGCACACCAGGCACTCCTGTCTTCCACTGCCTCCCATAATTTGGTCAAACTCATGTTAGTAGCTTTGAGAACACTGTCCAACCATCTGGTCCTCTTTCGTCCCCTTCTCCTTGCACCCTCAATCTTTCCCAATCTTTCATAGGCAACTTTTAATGGCTGTTTAGGTTGGTTGTTATCACCCTACTACCTTACCTAATGTGGGATATTCCCTTATGAATGGGAATAAATGTTGTTCATCTTGCGTTTACCTCCTCAATTACTCAGTTGGAATACTTATTATGGGTTCAGTACAGACCCATTGAAATTAACGAACATGACTAAGTTAGGTACATTAATTTCAAAAGGGTCTGTTCTGTAACTGAACACTACCCTATGAAATAAAAGCCCAACCTAAGAACTAGTTTCTAGTTTTGTTTTGTGTAGAATAATATTTCTATATAGTGAATTAATTGAAGATACAAAAGAATGAAAAATATTTGTTCTACATGGCATATATCTTTCATACTGTGGATCTGCAGAACTGTGTTTTAAAGCCCATTTCTAATTTTACACTGTCTCAATGCATTAAAATGCTTGTAGCAGTTATTGCCAATTTAAAAGTTGAGAGCACAGTGTTTCCCAATGGAATGAATGTTAGGGGAGAGGGATTCTTACCCAGAGGATCAGGAAAGTTATACCAGTGTTCTAGCTTCTGGGTTTCAAGTAGCAAAAACGACAGCTCAGAGATTTAATGGTGTATAGCAGCATGGGCTCTCCTCTCACAAGCAACAACCTATGTTATCAGATACAACAATGCTTGCAAGCTAGTTGACTTGCCATTAATTATGGTGGGTTTGAGATTACAGGTACAAGAAGAGATATAGCCCAGGTGTGCAAGTATCAGTCCCCTCTCCACACAACAATTTTGAGGACATAATTATACTAGCCATTCCCCCCTTTCCTGTGAACCATGGGACTTGTAGTTCTGTGAGGGCCTTTAAAAAGAATTATCAGCATCTCGACTTCCGGAGGTGGCGCGAACGACAATGGCGGTCCTTCTCGCGTTGTGAGAAGGAAGCTCTACGGAATCGGGTCGTCCGCTACGGCAAAGCGGAGACCCGTGCTGGAAAACCCCAGGCAGCAAGAGCCTGGGGACGTGGGACTCGGCGGGTGCCAGAAGCGACCCTTAAAGCGTTGAAGAGACCCCGTAAGGAGCCTCGGATCGTGGAGGGGGTTGCGGCGCTGTGAGTCGATCGCTACTCTGTAGAGTGAAGCCGCACAGCTGCTGTCGGTGAGCGCTGACCTTTTTTCCTCAAATACTCGGAACAGAAAAGCAACAACCCATGAGTAAGGAGGGACTTTTCACAATTGGAGTCTAAATTAATGGAAATTTGGCTGAAAGCGGAGAGATGTTAAAAGGAAGTCCGTCTTCCGCTGCTATTTAAATTTCAAAGCAAAAAGAGCTGGAGGAGTGGAGCCATTGTAGAGGCTTTTTAAACCATCTGATTTGAGCACCCATTGAAGCTGCTTTTAGACTTAATTTATTTATTGGATTTACCTTCTACTTGGACTGTGTTAATCTTCTTCTTTGGGAACTACAAATTGTGACCGAGAAGCCCAGGTACTTGGGCTGCCTGAACAGCAGAACTGTCAGTTTGCAGATTTGGCTATTGTGTATTTGGACTTGCAACATTCAGAGCATTTTTAGACTTGCTACTTTGAAATACCAGTTGACACTTGTCAGAAACAATGTTATGCTGTTAACACCAACTCTGCTAAATACTAGCTACTGAAGGTCTTTGGACATTAAATTTGACTTTATTGATCTTATTTGATTTGACTTCTTCTCTCAAGACATTCCAAGCTCCCTCTAGAGGATTTTGGACTTACAGCAGTGACACTACTTTACTTTCTCTTTCCTTTCCTCTTATTTGACTGTTTGCTCTTGGGCTGCTGTATTTTCATGGGAACTGCCCAGCTTGACCTTGACTCCTAGATAAAATTGGAATGAGCGGCACAAGAAAAAGGGGAGCAAGAACTAGACAAACAACTTTAACCTCAGCCTTACAGACACGTAGATCATCTGTACCTACCCTGCCGGCAGCAGGGGAGGAAGAAATTGTGTCTACTCTGCCGTTGGCAGGGGAAGAAGAAACTGAGCAGTTACAGTCGGAAGATATGGCCTCAGGAGCAACTGCTTCAATTTTAGAGAAAATCTATGAAAAATTGGAGTCTTTGGATAAAAGAGTAGAATCTTTGGACAAGAAAGCGGATGAACAAACAGCCAAAATTGATCAAAATACAGCTTGTCTAAATAAAATAACTGGACAGGTGACACAGAACGTACAAGCAATTGGGCAGTTAACTGAGGCCACTGAAGAGAATCGTAAATTGGCCGAGGCTACTAGCCAAAAAGTTGAAAATTTAGAACAAGAGGTAAAACCATTTTGTAAACAAGTTGGAGAGCAACAGATGTATTTGTCTATGATAGAACTGCGGAACCGGGAAAACAATTTAAGGTTAAGGTCAATACCAGAAGCTGAAGAAGGAAATTTAGTTGAGTTCCTGACCAAAGAATTTTCCAAGTTCTGGCCTATACAGGAAGAAAAGGACTTTAAAATTGTATCGGCTTTCAGACTTGGAATATTTGCAAAGAAAGATAAGCCCAGAGACTGTTTGATAACTTTGAGATCGAAGGAGGAAAGGGACAAGATTTTGGGTTTACACTACGGAAAGTCACTGGACATCTTGGACAGAAGAGCTGAAATTTACAAAGATATCCCGAAACAACTGCTGGACCTTAGATCCGCCTATCTTGAATTGGTCAGATTGTTAAGGAGCAACTCAATCATTTTCAGGTGGGAATTTCCTCAGGGATTATCCTTCACCTTCAGAGGGAAGAAAGTCAAGATTAAAACACTTGAAGACAGAGATAAATTTCTGATTGCCTACGGAGAGGACCTTCAGAAAGGAATCGAAACACCTTTGGGGCCTGGAGCATCTGCTGTACCTTCTTCCTTGGAACCTGAAGATCTAGAGAAAAAGATACCACCCCTTGAGAAATAACAGATTTGTTCAGGATGTCTCTGCAACTGCTGAGCTGGAATATTAATGGGTGCAATTCTCCGGAAAAAAGGAGGAAGTTATTTTATATATTGAAAAAAGAACAATTGGACATTATTTGTTTGCAAGAAACACATGTGACAAGGCTCCATAAAAAAGTGCTAATAAATAAAAGATTAGGCCAAGAATTTATTTCTTCGGACCGAGTGAAGAAAAGAGGAGTGGTGATCTATGCAAAGGAGAGCCTATCACCTAAATTTTTATTCAAAGATGAGCAAGGAAGAATTTTGGCAATTGAGATACAATACCAAGGAGAGAAATTTTTGATATTAGGAATCTACGCACCAAATGAAGGGAAATCGGAATTTTATAAGAAGTTGCATGAGAGTGTCCTGGACTATCTGGACTATGGCAACATCATTATGATGGGGGATATGAATGGCGTGGTATCCACTAACATGGATAAGTCACAAAATCAAAATCTTACAAAAGATGGCAGACTACCAAAGACTTTTTTTGAACTGACTGACAATATGGACCTGATTGACATTTGGAGGACAAAGAACCACTTGGGAAGAGAAGGAACATTCTTTTCTGAAGCCCAACTGACATGGACGAGAATCAACCAAATATGGATATCTAGAGGTCTGGCACCTAAGATCGGAAAGGTGGAAATCTGCCCAAAGACCTGCTCCGACCATAATGCCGTAAAGATGAATATGACACTACTACCAACCGGCTCCTTTAGATGGAAGATGAATGACAATTTGTTTAGAGATCAGGAGATTACCAAGAAAGCCCAAAAAGCTCTGAAGGATTATTTTGAGATAAACTTGAATACTACAGTGGAAAAAAGAATCATCTGGGATGCAAGTAAGGCCGTGATGAGGGGGTTCTTGATACAACAGAATGCTGTAAAGAAAAGGACACAAAATGAGAAAAAAGATAAGATTTTGGAGAAAATTAAAGAATTTGAGAAGAAGTTAAGATCTAATCTGAAGTCACAGCCGATTCTGAGAGAAATTAAACTCTATCAAGCACAATATTCTAAATTGATAAACCAGGAAATAGAGTGGAAAGTTAAACTAATGAAACAAAGAACATTTGAATCGGCGAATAAATGTGGGAAACTGCTAGCATGGCAGTTGAAGAAGAGACAAAAACTAAATACAGTTACAAACTTAGAGATTGAAGGAAGAAACATTCAGAACCCTGTGGATATTAGAAAGTGCTTCCAGAGATATTTCAAAAAACTATATACTCAAGGGCCGCAAGATGAGGCTGAGATAAAACAATTTTTGAAAAAGAATGGACTATCAAAATTGTCACAAGAAAATAGAGTAATCCTGAATTCTAAAATTACACGACAAGAGATTGAACAAGCCATTCAGAACATGCAATTGGGCAAATCTCCAGGGCCAGATGGGCTCACCTCCAAGTACTATAAGATATTGAAAGACTATTTGATACAACCATTGTTGGAGGTTAGCAATGAAATTTTGGAGGGGAAGAAGGCGCCGGAATCGTGGAAAGAAGCTTTTATCACATTGATACCAAAATCGGAAACTGAAAAGACTCAACTTAAGAACTACCGCCCCATCTCTCTTCTAAATGTGGATTACAAAATATGTGCAGACATTTTAGCAAGTAGATTTAAAAAAGTTTTGAATCAGGTAATTCATAAAGATCAGGCAGGCTTTCTCCCAGGCAGACATTTGTTTGCTAATACAAGGAACATAATTGATATTTTGGAACTTTTGCAAACAAATATCAATACAAAAGCAGTCTTAATTTTTATTGATGCGGAGAAGGCCTTTGATAATATTTCTTGGAAATTTATGAAGGGAAATTTGGAAGGGATGGGGGTGGGACGGAGTTTTGGGAATGGGATTGATGCAATTTATTCAGAACAAAAGGCTAAACTGATAGTCAACAATGTGATTACAGAAGAGTTCAAAATTGAAAAAGGAACACGACAAGGCTGCCCGATTTCCCCATTGTTATTTATTTCTGTCCTGGAGGTGCTCTTGAACATGATCAGAGGGGACCGGTTGGTGGAAGGTATTCAGGTCGGAGCGAAGCAATATAAACTTAAAGCGTTTGCAGATGACCTAGTTCTGACCCTACAGGAGCCAGAATCTAGTACGAAAAAAGTATTACAACTGATTCAAGAGTTTGGTCGGGTAGCGGGATTTAAGTTAAACAAGCAGAAAACCAAGGTATTGGGGAAAAATTTGACAGTTACAGAGTCAGAACGGTTTCAGAAAGAGACAGAGTTGAATGTGGTTAAAAAAGTAAAATACCTAGGGGTAAACATAACAGCAAGAAATCTGAGTCTATTCAAAGATAATTATGAGAAATGCTGGGCAGAAATTAAGAGAGACTTAGAAAGTTGGACAAGATTGAAACTTTCCTTGTTAGGCCGAATCGCTGCTGTAAAGATGAATGTATTGCCGAAAATGCTTTTTTTATTTCAAACATTACAGATTGTGGACAAAACAGAGTGTTTCCGAAAGTGGCAGAGAGATATTTCCAAATTTGTCTGGCAGGGCAAAAAGCCCAGAATTAAGTTTAAGATATTAACTGACGCGAAAGAAAGAGGGGGCTTTGCCCTGCCAGACTTAAGGCTGTATTATGAATCAGCAGCTTTTTGCTGGTTGAAAGATTGGCTGCTTCTCGAGGACACTGATGTTTTAGATTTGGAAGGTTTTGACAATGCGTTTGGCTGGCATGCATATTTATGGTATGACAAGGTCAAGATTAATAAGAATTTCAAGAACCATATTGTCAGAAAAGCAGCGTTTAATGTCTGGACAAAATACAAAGACTTATTGGAAAATAAAACTCCAAGGTGGCTTTCACCACTGGAAGCTAAGGCCCGGAAAAGACCCAATATGGAGGCCAAATGGCCGAAGTATTGGGAAATCTTAGAAAAAGATGGAGATAACTGGAAATTGCAGAGTCAGGAGAAAATGAAAGACAAAGTGCGGGATTGGTTACACTATGCTCAGATTAAAGAAGTTTTTAAACTTGATAGAAAGTTAGGATTCCAGGTGGAAAAATCGAAGCTAGAAACTGAACTGTTAGAGCCTAAGACTAAGGTACTTTCAAGAATGTATAACTTGCTGTTAAAATGGAACACACAAGATGAAATGGTTAAATCGGCTATGATAAAGTGGGCACAGGACATTGGTATAATATCATGTTTGAGGACTGGGAAAAGTTGTGGACTACTGGGCTGAATTTCACTGCATGCAATGCTCTGAAAGAAAATGTAATGAAAATGATATATAGATGGTACATGACCCCAGTCAAACTTGCAAAAATATACCACTTGTCTGATAATAAGTGTTGGAAGTGTAAGGAAAATGAAGGAACGTTCTTTCACCTTTGGTGGACTTGCCCCAAGGTGAAGGCTTTCTGGGAAATGATATATAATGAACTGAAAAAGGTATTTAAGTATACCTTCCTTAAGAAACCAGAGGCCTTCCTTTTGGGTATTGTTGGCCAAGGGGTGTTAAAGAAGGATCGAACATTTTTTATGTATGCAACAACAGCAGCAAGGATACTCGTCGCCAAGCACTGGAAAGCCCAAGATCTACCCACACTGGAAGAATGGCAGATGCAACTGATAGACTATATGGAACTGGCCGAGATGACTGGCAGAATCCGAGACCTGGGAGAGGAGACGGTGGAAGAAGACTGGAAGAAATTTAAGGACTATTTGCAAAAATATTGTAAACTGTATGAATGTTAAGGAGGATGCTTGATCATAAACAATTTGGCACCATCGAATTAGATGAAGTGAATTATGAAGATAAGTTAAATTCATGGAAAAATCAATTTTTTAGATAATGATTAGGCTAAGCTAAATGTTTTAAAGAGTGAAATGAATATATCTAAAATTTAAGATATAACATTGGAAAACTAGATTCTAAGGTGGGGACAAGGTGATAAATTGCTGGATTAAATTTTTATATATATATAATTTTGGAACGTAGGAGCGGGAGATGTGAGGAAGTCCAAAGAAGATAAGAAAATATGTTATAAAATGTGATATTTTTGTATGCTTTGTTTTTTGTGTTGTAATTACAAAAACCCTTAATAAATATTATTAAAAAAAATAAAAAGAATTATCAGCATCTCACCACAATTCCCTGTATGACTTGGCGGGGAAGTTGTGATTATTACATTTGTATTGACTGTCATAACAGTGGAGCCTTACACAGATCAGATAGCTTTGGAACTGAGTCAGGGCTGTATGGTCGCAGCAATAATCTTGGATGTGTTTCCCCCCCCCCTCAGTGCTCCTGATCTTTGCTTCTGACTCTTCCGCAGAGGAATGTACATACTGATGGCAAGCTGTTTATGAGAAAATAAACACTGAATATCTTTTTAAGACCGTTGCTCTCTGTGGATCAGGTTGTGCTTGTAGGGTTTGTTTGTTTTTCTTGCATTTATATCCTGCCTTTCACAAGAACATAAGAAGAGGCCTTCTGGATCGGGCCCAAGGACCACCTAGCTCCATATTCCCAGTGCATCCAACATATAGGAAACCCACAAGCAGGACCTGACTGCAACTCCAGTCTCCCCACTTGTGATTTCCAGCAACTGATATTCAGAGGCATACTGCCTCCAGCAGTGGGAGGAGGAGATAGCTAGTAACCATTGATCAAACACAGGTAGAACACAGTCATCATAGCTAACAACCATTGCACATGAATGCCCATGATCCTCTTTCAAAGCTGACACTGTTAGTGGCCATGACTACATCTTGTGGAAGCAAATTCCATACTTTAACTATGTCCTGTGTGAAGAAGTCTCTATCATGCACTGCTTGCCTTTTTCCTAAAGGAAAAAGCCCAAATTTTGTAACATTTCCTCAAAGGGTAGATGCTCCGATCCCTTGATCATTTCGGTTGCCCATTTCTGAAACCTTTTCATTTCTACATCTTTTTTTTGTGACGAGGTGACCAGATGTGTACACAGTATTCCAAATGTAAGAGCAGTACAATATTGGCAGTTTTATTTTCAATCCCCTTCCTAAAGATCCCCAGCATGGAATTCACCTTTATCTGCAGTCCAGACCCAACCCTGCTTAGCTCCAGCAAAGCAGTAACCTCAGGTGTCTTCAGATCATACCCTTTGAGCACACAAGCAAAACCTTGTGCAGACACCATAGGCATGTGAAAGTCATGGACTCCCTTGAGGTTCAAGAAAAGCCATAAACAGGAAGGTGTCGCAAAGCTTGTGGTAATCAAATTTATTACTTTCCTCAGCAGGGAAATTATACTGGATCCATGGTGATAGATGATTTTCCCTTTAAAGAGAGACTAAATACTTGTAGTGGGAAAGCAGAAACCACTTGGGGCAGGCATCAAGCATGTCTGGAATAATGTCAATCAGGACAAAGATACTGATCTATCAGCCTTGTATTCCTAGTAATCTGTTATAAGGCAGTGGGGAAATGGATAATTTCCAGCTTTGAAGAAGTAGTAACTCAACAGTTTTTTTCTGTTTACAGTGCATTTCTTAGAAACATAAGGCTTAGAAACATAATGCATTATCCTTGCCCCAACCAACTTCTGAAGCATTTTGACTCAAATAGGGACATCTGTCTATATAGTTAGTTATTTATATTCATATCCCAAGCCGGGGTAACAACAGCATTAAAACAACCAACAATAAAGGAAATATTTAAATCAGGCAGGCCTGAGAACAGGCATTCAAAATGAATGTGGTATACCAAAGAAAATGCACTCAAGACAGTCAATCCTAACTTAGAACAAATACCGGTAAATAAAAACCATGAGGTTGAGTATTTCATACAGTGGCCTCTTCATCAGCTACAGAAAATGTAATCGAAATTACTCTCCAAAGGGAGATCATAATAAAGAAACAGGAGGCTGCCATTAAAGACCAGTTTTGAAGTTTGCGCGCACCAGTGGAAGAGGAATAGACTAAAATAGTTACATTTTAGAGGGCACCAAAGTTTATATTTGGGACTATGATTTGAAGTGGATATGAAGGAAGAGTTGAAGTATAATCTGAGTATGACTGGTAGAGGATTAACCCCACTGACTTGTCATTTGTAAGGCTCTTTGGGGTGTGTTGGTGTGGGTGGGTTTATATATACCGTATTGGCCCAAATATAAGCCGCACCTGAATATAAGCAACACCTTTAAAATTGGAGGGAGGGAGGAAGGAAAAAAATCTGAATATAAGCCGCTCCCTTCCTTGCTGCTCCTGGCTGCATACTGGGGGGGGGGGGGCTGTGTTGGTGGGGGACTTTCCCCTTCCTTGCTCTCTCCCTTTCCTTGGGGGAGAGGACGGGAGACATGCTTATTTTCCTTCCTCAGTCTTTGAAACAATAATGTATAATTGCCACAGCTAGTGCACACAACATCAGTTGTACACGCAGCAAATTAATCATGTAGAAAGATGTCATGGATAAATTGTGACACACAAAACCCTTTCACTATACTCTGAAGTATCACGTTTTCTGTATTTTGCATAGAATTTACCAGAAACGCAGAGAGTCTTGAACCTCAGAGAATGGCCATTCAACACAGCTATTTAATCTTTATTGCAGTGAAATGTCTCAATTGCAGCAGATGTTGACGAGGCCATCTGGAAGTAGTAGTGACAGGACAAATAAGTAAAATGCAGTTCTTTTTTTTTTTACTGCTCCCCGAAGAGGCTTAACTAAAATGTCCTTTTAATTTAAAAGCATCTGGAGCTATTTATCACAAACAGTTTAACAATGCTACTGGCTGTTATGGGAAAATACAGAACAAAATTGACTACAGAAGGTTGCAGAGCCCACTGCGGGAAATGAAGAATGTATGTTAATTGTGGTTTCTGATTCTTTGTTATACTCATAAGCATGCTTTAAATCAAATGTCTAAGGAGCGGTTTCTCAAACAGGGCTACTAGTGCACTGTCCCACCAAAATCTGTCCCCCAAAATTCCCTTTAAAGACCATAAATCTATACCTTGTACGTGGCTGTGCAGAGAGGTGATTGCCTAGCTCACTGCAAAGACAGAAACAATTCCAAGGGGAAATTGCCTTTCTGCGCAGCCAGTCACAAAGCACTGCTATGCAAGCAGGTCTCCACCTCTTGTCTCCAGGTTGGGGCACATTTTACCAGGGCTGCTAGATCCTTGATTTGGCCAGATTTCTATCTTCCTCTTGGAGGGCAGCACTACCCAATCAGGACACACAATTAGCATATCAAGACATGCCAGATTAACAAAGGTGTCAGGGTGGACCTACAGCAGCCCCCCAGAGCCAGTCACAAGAATTATGCTTTTGCTGTTCTGAGCCTGTGCACTGGTAATTGTTTCTTTGTAGGCTGCAGAAACATGTTTTGAGAGCCAACAAGGCAAGAATCTTTTCAGTGTTTACAATCTGTGAAATCTGTTATCCTGTGAACTGCCCTGAGACCTGTGGGTATAGGGCCGTATACAAATTAAATTGAATAACAACAACAACAACAACAACAACAACAACAACAACACAACCTGCAGTAGCAGCCCTATTGTTTTTTTTACTAATATGTGGTTACAATTTAGTTTGGCTGTTGAAAATGTAGTGCGCTTTTCATATTGACTTATAGAATGAAGCATTTTCATAGACTTTGAGGGCAGCAGACTCCAAAATTTCCATTCTTGGGTAAGGTATATGTTGAGTATCTGCTTCTCCTGCAGCTCTTAAAAGCGTAGGTGTATGTAGAAAAAGAGGGAGCAAGGTCTACTGTCTCTGATACTGTAAGCATAGATATCCATGTTATATAAATGTTGGATGATCATTAATATTATCATCACCCCAGAATTTACCAGATTCTTATTGTGAACAGTGGTGTCAGAGGGAAACGAAATGCAGAAATGTAACTCTCCCCCCTCCCGCCTTCAACAAACAGGTACAGATAAATTTACTGAGCCTACTCAGAAGTAACCTCCATTGAGTTCAATAAGGCTTACTACCCTCAGATAAGAGAGTAGAAGGCTGCAGTCTTTGTTCATTTTGTGAAATAGTGCATATGATTTCTGACTAATTTCTAAGGAAAGATATTACCATCCACTGCTGAGTAAAACTTCTACATGCTAGGATTATTCTTCAATAGAAATCACTAGGCCCAACAGAGACCAGCTGTCACTGATAAGTATAAACTACCACAGGAACTAATAAGCACCCACTGGGAAAAAACCTTCTGTACATATCAGGAAAGGGAAGTTTGCATGCTTGCACTTTGTGTACAAAAGTGACCACAATACCCACCATAGCTGTCAACTTTCAGATTTGAAAATAAGGGACCAGCAGCCTTGAAAATAAGGGACCAGCAGCCAAAATAAGGGACCTGCAGCCTCACCTGTTCCAGGCCCTCCAGTCTTCCTGTCCTCCTGCAGGCTGGTCAAACTCATGCTGGGTAGCTTCGAGAACACTGTCCAACCAACTTTGTAACCAGAGGTTCAACTGAATAGAATCTGAATCACATGCACCACAAGGCCTATGCAGCCTCAACTTAAGATGGCTCCCCGGCCTAGCTTTGCACTGCAAAGTTTGCAGCAGCACGTGCACCAAAATGGCGTCCAGCATTCAAAAACCCCCTCAGCTTGCATTAACTAGCCACACACAAGGCATGCAAGCTCCACCCCCCAGTCGTTCTTAGACTTCTTATTGGGTGAGCAACACAGCCAAGCAACACAGTTGGAGCCTCCCTCCTCCCTGGCCGGCAGGGAGGGAGGGAGGAAGAGGAGCTGCTTCCTTTGAAATTTAAGGGATATCATTTAAGGGACATCCATCAATAAGGGACAGCAGCGGGACATGGCGCTGGAATAAAGGACTGTCCCTTCAAATAAGGGACACTTGACAGCTATGATACCCACCCATGGTTTTCAACAGCTGTGGGAAAACTTTGGCCCATGGATCTAATTATGCCCACCAGGGCTCAGTGTTTGGCCCACCAAGGCATTGTGGGCAAACTACACTCACTTTTCCTGGGCCCAGTGTCATATATAATGTCAGGTGAATGTAACTTCAAGCTGTGGCTAAAGGAAGAGAATCAGGAGGGCAGTCACAGTGTGCTTGCATTCTTCATTCTCAGCCAAAAGTCAGTGCTTTTTCCATTTTGTGCCTTTTTCTGCCCAAGAGAATGAAAAAGGCAATTTTCAACTTATACATACTGCAAGGTTACTTATATTGCACATGTTTTAAATTCATTCCGGGCAGGTATCAAATCACACAATTCTAGATGAGCTAAAGGTTAACTATAGTTCTAGCCTACAGTTTGCAACTGTCATGCTAATTATTTTGTTAGTAGTTAGCTCTCTGTTAGCCACATTAGAAACTCTGCTTTCATACATTGGAGAGTACGATACTGGAGAGTCTGTTCCCTTTTTTGGATATTAAAGACTTATGAAAGGGTCTTCTCAGTTTTGGGGAATTAAAAATGTTCTGAATATTCAAGCTCATTGGTCCAAATTCTGCATAATTTTTAAAATAGTGTTTTTAAAAGCAAGATTTAAACTTGAGGGCGGAGCTATGGTACACTGCAATTCTATATACAGTGGTACCTCTGGATGCGAACGGGATCCGTTCCGGAGACCCGTTCGCATCCTGAGGAGAACCCAACCCACATCTGCACGTGCGCGGGTCGCGATTCACCGCTTCTGCGCATGACGTCATTTTGAGCGCATGCACGAGTGGTAAAACCCGGAAGCGACCCGTTCCGTTACTTCTGGGTCGCCTTGGAACGCAACCTGAAAACACTCAACCTGAAGCGACTTTAACCCGAGGTATGACTGTATATGTAAGAAAGTCCCATTAAACTCCAAGGGACTTATCTGTGAGTAGAAGGCATCTATAGGATTTGACTGTATGCTTTCAGAACATGAATGAGAGAAGGAAAATTTAAAAGCTTCCTCAGATATAAATTAACACAGTGAAAGCCCTTAATGAGAGGTTTGTAAAGAAAAAGAACAATGATATAAAAAGTGGTTTTTTTCTCCATGCAAAATGAAACTTTCTGGAGAACTGGGATCTTGTTATGACCAGGAGAAGGAATTTGGGTATATTTATTATTCACATCATCTAAAAGCAGCAGATAGGCAATATACATATTGAGAATTACGGTAACCTTCTTTCCATTCTTACTGACAAAGACTTCTGTGTAATCTAAAAGGTTGCACCTGCAGAAGCTGGTTGTAACACAATGCTCATCTATCTGCAGTGATGTATGACACAAGAGAAGAATAAGGAAAAAAACACATAAAATGAAGTCAGGAGGTGACAAAACTATAACAGAACCAAAGGCCTGAGGGATAAATATGTTTTGAAGTGAAAAAAGGAAGTGAAGGTTAATTAAACAATATCTGACAGCTCAATTTCATATGCCGCACATATTGAACAATGCAATGGATCAGGTAATTCTCAGTATGCCCATAGGCTTGCCATATGTTCAGTAAATTATTCAAGTCATCAATTAATATTTACACACTGAAACCTTCTCCAACAAAGCAGCACACATACTGGAGAAGAATTCACCAAGAAAAAAGATAAATCTGGATTTAGGGGCCTGGGTTTTACTTTGGCATATATTTCAGAATTCTGAGGCAAACAAAGGCATTATCCCTAGTTACAGTACCTAAGGCAGCTGCCTACACATATTCATATTTCTTTTTATGCTTTATTCTGTGGAGATATGAATGCGAGTGGATTATAGATTTGCTTAATGAAAGTTTAAAAATAGAACTTATTTAACAGGATATGAAAAATGTACTGAGCTGGAAGATGTTCACTTTCCAGAAACCACTATATAGTGTACAGATATATCCACTCTGTACGTAAGAGGGAGAAATTAGATGATTGTTGCTAAGCAATTTGAAGCGCTTTTCCTTTAAACAGTGCACAGAATTTTCATTCCATTGGAATAGTTATACAGGAGGTTACCTGAATGTTTATTTTCTTCCTTTTGCTTTCATTTCCCCCTATATAAACATTTTTAAAAGCAATTTTTAGTTCTCCAATGAGCAGTTTGTGGTTCCTTTGCATAGAGCATTTGACCATCAACTTGACAGCTATAGAATTATTTTGCTGTCTCTCCCATTATTGATTTAAAGCCTCCCAGCATTTAAAGCCTCTGAAACATTTATTACCTCTGAAACCTTTCTTAAAATCAAAATCTCATCTAGTTTTTCAAGTATATCCACATATTGCTTCAGATATTGAAGCAGATATTAGAATCTGAACATGCAATGCCTTAGATTGCAGGTGGAGGCTGAAGCTTGCATGCAAGGATTTCCAAGCATTTTTGGTTGAACACACTTAGAAACCTCCCCGTGACTGGAATCCCTGATAAGGCAGAGCTCTGGCCATGAGTAGCTTTATAACAAAACAGACCTCTGCAGACATCTAAAAGAGAAGCATACCTAGGGAGGTTGGAGGTGCGGCTTGTGTGTGCAGCGCTGTCCAAAGTTTAAAAAGTCATATTGATTATTTAGTGACCTGGATTTCAGGCTGTTTATTTATATTATTGCAGCTGAAAAGGCTTCTAAATTAGTGTGGTAGCAGTAATGTTTAATTATTCAAAACTGTGTAGGAGGTCTTTCTCAGACTTCTTAATAACAAGCAAACACCATCCCACAGAAATAAAATACTGGGGGACGGGGGGGGGGGGTAGGTAAGCACCACCTTGCATAATCGACCACATGACACAGTGCATGCACACCATTTGAATGGCAATGCCTATCAAATTTGTGAGGCCCTGGCCTCCTCAAATATTTCGGGGGGGGGGGCTGAAGGGACCTTGACCCCTGGGAGTTGGCACCTATGCATAGAAAAGAATGCTGAAAATCCCATTTACTGTAATATGCTTTGGCATCAACACCCATACAGAAGGTTTTACTGGAAGAGTTCAATTGGTGCTAGTGGATTATTACTGTGGGCTAATCAGAGCTAAGAATAGTAATAAGCTCATCAGAATTGTCTCTCACCAGTAGTTTGCCACATTATTTGGTACTGGCTTGGGACTGCTTTCCTTAATCACTTTTCGTAATTCCCATATTGAATTTTAAATTCACATCGCAATTTGACAGAAACTGATAAAGAAGCTTACTGTAAATCTAGTCAGAAGCCAGACAAACTTGTTAAGACATCATAAATCATGGACAAATATGACATTCAATATATTTTGAAATCCAGGGTGTGATGAAATCAGAATCAAGGCACAGCTTTACAGGCGTCAATGGCTGAGTGAATACTTCCTTGGGTAGTCAACATGTATTTTTGTGTTTTTATATTGTAAACCATCCTGTGATACTCAGATGGAGGGCAGTATAGAAATTAATTAATTAATTAACAAACAAACAAAACTCACATTGATTATAATGGCACTGGATAGCAGAGGGCAATTAGGAAGGTATGGGTTATTTGTAGAATTCTTTATGTATTTAAGAGAATAAAAATGGCTTTCTGAAATTTCCTTCCAAAATCTACTTTGGAGAATCAAAATAAGAGGGAAAATACTATTTCTTAGCTTTATACACAAACACAAACACCCACACACCCAATAAATGTCAGCCAGCAATGTCATTCCCAAACTGTGAACAGATGTCTATATATACTTTTTTATGTTTCACTCTATTTTGTTCAGACAGAAGAATCCAGTGGGATCAGACTAGATGCCCGTTCAGCCTAGCGTTGTCTTCCTAAAATGACCAACCAGACACCTATGAGAAGCCCACCAGCAGCACATACGTACAATAGCACTCGCCTGCTGGTGTTCCTCAGTAACTGGTATTTTAGAGGCATACTGCTTTTGATACCGGATGCAGTATATAGTCCACGAATTTGTCTAATCCCCTGTTAAAGTCATCCTAGTTGGTGGCATCGCTATGTCCATAGCTTAATTACGTGCTATGCAATGATGTTCTTCCTTGGGTCTTGTCCTGAATCTTCCAGCATCTGGAACCATTGGATAATATCAGATTCTATAATTATGCGAATGGATTTCCAGATGGTGCCTGATTTTATACATTGCTTTAATATTTTCTAATCTAAAAAGCCCAAACTTTGTAACCATTCTGCAAAGAGGAGCTGCTCTTTGCTCCATCCGGCCCCTTAATCATTTTAGTTACATGTTTGTGCAGAAGCATGGGGGAAAGGGCGTGCTGGCTCCATCAGCTGGTCAAAAAAGAAAAGAAAAAAAGAGCTGCCAACTCAAGCAATGATGCCTTCAAGGAAAGATCATCCTGGCCCCAATGGATATAAATGCCTGCTCATCTCTTTGTTTAGGCCTCAAAGAACTGATATATCTCCTCTACCTTTGCTTTTCACTTCTCTTGTGCTTCTTTGTAAGCCAGATGGCACTGCGCCTGTCTGTTTTTTAATTGATGTGAGATGTTTTAGGAGATAATTACATGAAAAACAGGGTAAAGGTAAAGTAAAACTGAGATTCCTCTCAATTTTCTTGACACTATATCCTTGAACTATAGATAGAGTGACACCACTCCCTCCCCTATCCTTCTTGTAAAGCAGACATAGCAAATCTGCAACCCAGATCAGGCACACTAAGCCATTGCGATGGTTGGTCATCCTTGACCCCGTTTACTGGCAATCCTTGCAGCCACCCCCCCCCACCGCTGGATAAAAGTCCCTCACCTCTCTAACCCAGTATACCCCCCCCCTGAAAGAAGGGGTAGTGCGCACTGGGCAGGGAAGAAAGCCTTTTGAATGCCCCCCTCAGATCTGTGTGTGGTATCTGTGGCAAGTGCATATGCTGTTTGTGAGATGGGGGGTGGATGGGGTGGCAATGCCTGCTTTAACAACACCCACTTTTGCTTTGGCCATGCCCACCAGTGCCATGTGGCCCTCAGAGGGCTGGCATACAGTGAATGCGGCTTTCAAGCCGAAAAAAGTTAAGTCACCACTGCTATATAGCATTTTTATCTAGAGATGACCATATCTCACCCTTCATTCTACCAGGTTTCCACACTGCCTGCTGTAGTTATGTTCTCCTTTAACATCAAGCACTCCAATTACTCCATTTGGGCTCAGAACCATTCAGCAATAGCAGAGAAACATCCTGCTAAGCACCCTAAGTGCCACCCCAACAAGAGGGAAACCCAGCAGCCAAACCAAAATTTCAACATCCCTAAAAAAACATACACCCCAAACCCCACTTTATTTAAGAGGTACCATTTCTTTGCAGCACAAAGTTATTACGCTGGCAGGTGCATTTGAATACTGTGTTGTCAATCCTGCTGGCTACACGGTTTTTAACTTGCTAGGATGTTCGCACAACTTTTTTTCTTTTTTTAAAGAGAGATACAAAATGCAAGGAGCCACCTTGTGGATAATGTGTTTAGGGAACCCGAAGAGGCTTTTCATTATAATTACTGCATCAAATACAACCTGGAAGAGGAGTATAATAATACTAATACCCTCAATGCAACCAGGTATGAAGCTGTAAGACGCAGAGGAAATCACCGTGACCATTCTCGTTCGCTATTGCTGCCGCATTAAACCCTCCGCTCCGCTCCCACCCCATAACTCCCTGCGCCATTAATGCTTCGGCAAGGATCGCCGGGGAGTCGCCGACCTGCTTCGCCCCCTCCTCGCGGGAAGCTGCAGCTTTCGAGTGAGGGGAAGGGCTATTTCCTCTCGCTGGGCTGGTTTTCCTACCGCATCCAGTCCTGCCGCGTCTGAGAGCAACCCGCGAATTAGCTAGCGAGGCAGAGCGCGGAAGCCCGAGCCTGCAATCTCGTCTCCATTTACACGGGAGCAAAGCCCCTCCGAAAACGCCCCCTCCCTTCCTTCCTTCCTTCCTTCCTTCCTTCCTTCCTTCCTTCCCAGTAAACAAGCCGAGGATTGCTCTGTCGGTTTCCCCATTTCTCCCCCACCTTCTCCCTTCCCGCCTTTTTTTACTCTGGGAGGCTCCCGGCGGCGACCCTCTCTACTCACCCTCTGATTTTCCTCCAACTCTCCCCATTTTGATGCGCCTTTTGCGGCGCGCGCGGCCTGACGCCCGGGGAGGAAGAGGAAAGACCAGGGCCGGTGCCGAGCTGCTGCTATACCGAAGGACAAAAGCAGGTCGGCGCTTGCTTTTCTCGCCGCTCAGGCTGGCGGCTTTTTGAAAGCATCATGGCTTAGCCCCCAGTTCCCCTTGGCTGGAAGGAAAGGCCGAGGCGGCTTGTTCACCTGCTGTGGCGACGCAGCCTGCGCCTCCCTGCTCGCACGCGCTCCCTCGGGATGGCCGGGGGCCAAGCTAATAATAATGCCCGCTTCACCGGCTTTTCACAAAAGCTCCTCGCTGCTCTTCACAAAAACAGCTACTGCCCCAATGGCGGTGGTTGGTTTTTTGGGGGGTTTTTTGTTAGCTTTCTCGCACACGAAGAAACGCATCACCGGAGAGATGCTTCTGCAGAGGTTATTCGGAGGAAGAGTCTCTGCATAGTCTTAAGCGCCCTCATAAGGTTACCAAGCAAAAATTTAAAAAATACAACCCAACGTTAAGGAGAACCGTCACATCCTATGTGTAAAAATGGATTTCAGAAACCGTTTATTCAAATGCCTTCCACACATATGACCCAAGAATGGTTTAGTCCTGCAATTACAGAGATTATTTGTACATTAGGTGTTTTTATCCAGTCTTATTGTTTGAATTCTTGTCATGGCATCATTTCGTGATTGGCCAATATATTTGATTTGTTTTCTTCATTGACCGGGTTTCGTTTTCCTTAGTAGCGTTATAGAAGCAGATTAGCAGATTGGGCTTGACTTTCCCCCTACTCCAAAACACCACCTGAAATGAGGTCAGATGGGTAACTTTGAATGTATTTTTAGCAGTGAGGATATACAGTGCTGACTCATTTATTATTTTGCATCAGTAAGGACACACATAATCTGTAAATGAAAATGGAACCTGCCCAGGATGCCTGAACTGAAAGGCAGTCAATACACTTTGGCTCTGAAGCTTATTGGTCTCCATGATGTCTTCCTAAGAAAAGGCTCACTAGCACTGTCATTTATGCTCTGTCAAATGATTTGGTCCTGTTTTAAAGTCACAATCTTTTGTTCAGAGCTCATCAGTGACATAAATATGGTTTAGGACACCTTGAGATTTGCAGACGTTAATGTTGTATTAAATTGTGTTCCAAGTCCTTTGGAATTTGACAGACAATTTAACTGGCTTCTAAGGCCACTCATGGTGGATAAACATCTTATGACTCAGCTGGCAGCATATGTGGTGACCTTCCATAAATGCAATAAAGCTAATAAATTTTCTAACATGTAGACTGATTATACAGATCCATTTGCTTGAAAGTCAGAGCACTGGTTTACTATGGACCACCAGTTGTACCTTGTCTTCTTTCCTTCCTCTCCCTTGAATTTCACATCTCATACCCACATTTGTTTAATTCAGAAATGCAGAGGATTTGTCAAGTTTCAGTTCTCTACAATAATTCATTTCATCACATCTGTAAATAACTTGCAGTCAGTGATATCACCATGTTCAAGTTTATTATTATTACAGTACAGCTGCTGCCTACTGCTGAGAGCACATTACCTTCATTTCTCTCAAAACAGGGGTAATATATTTTGTTAATCAGTTGCTCAGTGTGAAGTGAATGAATAATAGCTATTCCTTCAGAAAGAAGCTTCAGTTGCAGCATTATTTTTCTTTATGCCACTCCTAAATAATGTTCCTTCTCCATCAACTAACTTTGCCAAGAAGGTGAGGCCAAGCTGTATTAAACAATTAATGCAAGTTAAACATTGGCATTTTCTATTACAATTACTCCATAGAGATTTAATTATAAGGTCCTACTTAATCCTTTATATTTTTATGCAGAGAAATGTATTTTAATTAAAACTCGTGCAGCAGTACAATTATTTGGTAATTTGATAAATACATGCAATTAGAACTTTCTTCTGGTTTTGGGAGTCATACATTTTTTGCACGTAGTTCTGCAGTGTTTAAAATGATTCCTAAGAACAAATATAGAATCTGCTTAGAATAATAATGTTTTTTTCTGTTGAGATATAGAATCCAGCCATATCTGTGTCTCAAGTATAAACCTTTACATGTCCATATTTCTAAGAAACTATTTGTGAATGCACTTCAGCCAAAGTTAAGCATTCTTAATTAACTTGATCTCACTGTGAGATTCACCCCTTCCTGAGCTCTGTGTTAGTTAGCAGTGACAAAGGCCAGTAGTAATAGGTTTAGGATTATATTTCCGCCTGATGTGAGCTAGGGAAAAGAGGTTTCAGTCTGCAGCGACAATATGAGGTCAGGGCACAATGTGGGCTGAGAGTTTGAATCCTGGGCTACCACCTTAGGAGAAGCAAGAACCTATTGGATTGTAATGCTTTGAACCCCTCAATCATAGGCTCAGATGGTATATATGTGTAAATAAACCATCTATCATAAAGACACCACTGTGCCTCATTTCCAAAGGAAACATGAACCATGGGTAAGCACCTGGATACCTGGAATTGTGCACTGCTTGTGCTGGCATGTAACAATACCATTCCCAGGGAATTCAGGTGTGTGCAAAAGTTTTAGCAAGTAGAAAGCAGCATAGAATAAGGCATTATTACAAGCTTCCATCTAACCATGCTCCATTTTCTTTCTCCCTACTTCATTTTAATATTTCCTCTAGCTACTTTTGAACAGATGCAGACCTGAATTTAATATGAGCAATTGTTTTTATGAAATAGCTTAGGGGTGGAGGGGGCGACAGGGGACAGGAAAGTGGGGGGGAAAAACCAGTTACTATTATGAATAGACGAAGGCTTGAGATCTAGGGTTCTCTAATACAGCAGAGTTGAAAAGATAAAAACTTATTTTTAAAAGTACCAAACACTATTACTCCAACAGAAGTAGGTCTTCTTTTTTTTAAAAAAAGTAGAATCTTCCAGATGAAACACTGAAGAGCTATCTAACTCAGCTAAAGGTACCTGCCCCCATTATGCTGATTTTTGAGCATTTTTAGGAACATATTTGTAAGAAACTGGAACTGGCCACTAAGAGAAATTAAATCTTGGCATTTTATTCTTAATGTGTTTAAACAGTTGGCAATTGTATTTTATTCTTTTTGAGCCAAATGGTGATGTACCAATTTTTAATTATTTTATGAGACACCTGCCCCTGTTTAGCTAAAAGACAAGCCTGGGTGTTGGGAGAGCAGTCAGGGGAATCACACTTCATACACTGCTTCTGAAGTATAGTGAGAGAGCTTCTGATGGCAAGGCATTTAATTAGGTTTTACATGGAAAATATAAATTTTTTTTCATCTTAATTATAAACATCTGGTAATTTCCAGCTTACACAATGCTGCTTATAAAACTCAATTCTTTCATGCAGAAAATATAATGTGTTGGGTCTTTCAAAACAAAATTAAAAAAAGAACTTGCAGAGCAACCAAGGCTCATTATATTCTGGAATAGTTCGTGCACATGCTCATTTACATGAAAAGAGAAAAGTTGCTTATGACATTTACTCAGGGCTAATTCAAGCAGTACTGGAAAATGCTATCAAGGAAGCAAAGCACAGTTGCAGCTACTAGAAATAAACATCTGTGCAAATGATTTTGTGCAAAACACAGTTTGTTCAAATAACAACATGTGCTATGTGAGCCTCAGAAGACTAATTCCACAGCTGATCAAATAGGAGTTTTAACAACAAAAGTATTTCCTTAATAGCTTGAAAGGTTTGGTGACAAATTTTCTAGTTCCCCCCTCCCCACTCCACTCTGGAAAACTAAGTCATATATGCAGTTTTATTAAACCCTGTTTGGTACAGGCCAAGTAGGAAGAAAACTACCACCACCTCAACAAAGAGTCATAAATCAAAACAAAGAGAATCCATAGAGTCTTATCAGTAAAGGCACCTGCTTACCACAGGCTTGTAGCACAAAAGCCAAAAAACAAGCTAGCAGTCAAGACTGGGAATCTGTTTCCTATCTCCATAAAAGCTTGTGATGTTCAAGTTTTCTTATTATTTAAATACACTAGTCTTCAGGCTGGTTCTTACCCAGCTGTAAAACAGGAACAGTCAGACACTTTTGAAAAGACAAGGGGCATATAGCAGCTGGGCTATCCTTTGCCCATGAAACCATCTCCTACCATTTCACGAACCTTTCAGTTTTAACTGTTTTTTGCCGATTTCTTTGAAGTCTGTAATCCTCACTTTGAGGTGACGATACTATACCTGTGGAGAATTTCAAGTGCAATTTCAAGAGAATTTCAAGAGTTGTGGTTTGGAAGCGAAACAAATAAAATATAGAGAAGAGCTTGCACACTTGCCAGTACTATAGTGGTTTATAGTTTAACAGCACAATCCCGCACATGTTTACTCAGAGGTGAGCTCCATGGGGTTTAACCAGACTTATAGGTTATATACCTGACCAACAAAAGACACTTAATATGGAGTAATTACCACTGGATACAATAAAACTTACACCCAAGAAAATAGGCATTAAGATTGTACTTTAAATACCACCAGTCAGTAACTGACTGGAAGTGTTCCAATAACTTATTAAGATAGAAATGCAACAATTCAAGCAAATATATTTCTTATTTTAAAAATATGTTAATGGTGCTGCTATAATTCTTTGATTTATAACTTATTGAACTAGATATGCAAGACATATCATATACCGGGGGGCAGGGAATGAATGGCTACTACACTCTGATGTACCGGAGGTGGCATGCTGCCCTCTTAGTTCTGGAAATGCTAGGTAAGAAAACAAACAAACAAAATTGATTTACAAGTTAACATGCCATGTTACTTTAAGGCAGGGGTCAGCAAACTTTTCTTAGCAGGGAGCCGGTCCACTGTTCCTCAGACCTTGTGGGGGGGGGGCCAGACTATATTTTGAAAAAAATAATGAACGAATTCCTATGCCCCACAAATAACCCAGAGATGCATTTTAAATAAAAGCACACATTCTACTCATGTAAAAACATGACATTCCATGGGCCGGATTTAGAAGGCGATTGGGCCAGATCCAGCACCTGGGCCTTAATTTGCTTACCCGTGCTTTAAGGCAAGAAAAACAGAATCCCATGATGAGATTTTGTGAAGTAGAATTTGCTTGTTTCCCACCAACAAACAAACAAACAAACATTAAAGCATTTACACACTTGAATCAGATTTCATTTTAAATTTATTTGTGGCTTCCATTGCAAACATAATTGCAAACAAGATTTAGGTCATTTTAAGTCACATGTATTCTCAGCAGTGCAAAACCAGCCAGTGTTGCTGTTACTTACTTTCCATGTGCCCATTTAAATTTGAAGGTGTCACAATATATAGGGGAAAAAATCACAAGAATCCATTCACAAAAAGTGAACAGTTAATTTAATTCTGTTTTGTAGAAAAAAAAGAATTAAGTACATTTTACAAAATTGCAACTGTAATTATAATCTCACAAAAATAATTTAATGTCCTATATACCCCCCCAGAAACTGTAGTTGAAACTGCCCATCACACATTGTTTAACAAAGCATCAGCCAAACACATATGAAGGCAGCTCAAGAAACAAGTGATTTCCAGGTTCTTTTATGGTTTGCTGTTTCATCATTTGTTTGGAAAAAGAGGTTAGTATTTGGCACTTAACTCATATCTTTGAAACCCAATGTTATCACACACTTAACACCCTAGGTCTGTGTCCATTCCATTGGCTTCCTAGGAAAAATACAGTTTATTCAGCCTGCCAAACACCTGCCCCCTGCAAGCTCTCCCCTCCCACTTTCCTCTGAAAGCTAAGCTCATGGAAATAAGCAGAATACATTGTAAGAGAACAAGGCTGTCCCCTGTGCTAGCAGGGGAAAGCCTTGGCTTGCCAAATACGGTCCAAGCTACGCTGTGCCTGTGCAAGTTATAAGGCTAAGACGTGGAGTTTTACATATCCTACTACCAAGTTCACATGTACAGAAGTTCTGACACAAACCAATATTCCAAATTGCTTTTGTCATTACATTTATCAACATGCTGAAACATTTAAAACCCAATCTACATTTAAGGGACAACGTTGTCAAGAGTATTATAGAATTTACACCAAGTGCAGAATGTGCTGCAGCTTCAGAGACCATTGTTTTAGATTTTCATTGCACTTAATGAAAAGGCATTGATATTAAGTGTCCTATAAAGACCTAAAATCCTTTGAATTTCCAATGCTTAATGTTATTTCCCAAGTGATCAAACACAAATATTCTGTAAGAGTGAAGACAAAGTCACATGAGACACACATGGAAACCATTTGAGCATGCACATTCCCTTTGGCTCCTAAGTGCACATACTTAGAAATACACATCAAACTTTCAAATCAGGCAATTTCATGTTAAGATTACACCAAGCCCTCTTTATTTACCAAAAATAATCTTTTGCATGAGATTTTATAGCAGGGAGTAAGCTATGCCATTTATCCACATAGGAGCTACTTTTTGCTGCCATTTTTGGGTACATTCCAGCAATCTGAGGCATCTCAAAGGACAAGGCAGACTGGATCCAACACGTTCTTATGTCCAATTCATTTCAGAGATGTGGAAATCAAAACTCCTTCCAGCTATAGGCAGCATTGGCAGCAGAAAAAAAAGATAATGTGGGGGACATATCTGGGAGGACCAGAGTGGCCTTTGATGAAACCCTGTTACATTCAAGATTTGAAGGGGGTATTTGTCCTTGCTTGCCTTTTCTAATATAGTTCCCACTCCATTATTCTGTTACTTTACAGCATTCCAATTTCAGCAAAAGGGATACAGAGAAAAATAGGATGGTGGTGGCAATGATGGTAAAGGCGGAAAAGGGAACCAGGTTGTGAGCTGACAGGTGTTTCTACTGATATATTTTTTTAAGAAAAGAAACAATTCCCTCCAAAGATTGTAGAATGGATCACTTGAAAATGTGTCAGTTTAGCTTTGACATTTTTTGCTAGCAAGTAGTGCTTTTGCTTTGATGCCTAAAAACCTACACTTGGACCCAAGACGCAAAATTGCCACTATCCAGAATGTGGCTATGCTAAGAGACAACCTTTGGTCCTGAACTTTCCCATTCCTACACCACCAGCTCCAACACATCCAGACAATAGAAAGGTTCATTTGGACTGCACCTGCTGCCCAAAGAAAACATAACAAGTGCCTCCAAAACTATTTAATCTGTATCTTTACACATTAACATAGTACTTTGCATGTGGACCTTCTTTGCTGCCTAGGTCTCTGGCTTGCTAATGTATAGGTGAAAGCACATATATTTAAATCTGAAATACACGTTTGGAAAAATAATCTTGTTAATTACCTTGTGGCACTTTCAGGATTTAGGGTCCTCATTACTGATGGACAATGCACATGAACAGAAGAGAATAAATCAGTTATTCGGGTTTTAGTGTAAGGAAAAAGCACCATTAACCGCTTCAATATTGGAAGAGTCTAAACTGATGATGATACAGACAGGCGTTGCTCCATTGGTCACTACAGAGATAGCACTGGCAGACACCATTATGGGCAATTTTCTAGGAAATGGAAAAAGCCATCATGACTTTACAGATGTGCATACTGTGCCAAGTTTTTGAACCGTACAGTTGACAATAATACAACCCTTTTCTTTGTGGCAATTTCCCATGTCGAAATGTATAAAACAGGTGATGATGGTGGAGGAAGTTAACGAAAGGTTTGCATCCCAGTGTATTTAAGTAGGGAACATGGGGCAGCAATGTTGTGTGTGTTCCTCATTCCACGTTCAAGTCCTTTCCTATATATTCATGTTATTTTGACAATTAACCAAGTCAAAACAATCCCATGATATTGGAAGAGAGCACCAGATTCTCTTCGGATGCTGCAATCTCCTGGAAATCCATTAAGGAGCCTCATTTGCAATTACCTTAAATAGAAAACATATTGTCAGGTGTTGAATACTTCTTGCTGAAAAAAAAATGCAATGTTTATGATTACTTTTTGAGGAGAGGTTTAGCTAAAGGCAGTTCTCTCTTTCTCTTTTTTGGGGGTGTGTGTGGAGAAAGAAGAGGAAAGTCTTCATATGGGTATCACCTCTGTAGAGAGAGGCAAACACAATACAAAGAACAATTAGGCCTTAGTCCAGTCCCTGTCAAATCTTTTGGAACATAGCCTCAAGATTTGATTGTAGTAAAGAATACAAAAGATGGGTCTGATATTCAGAGGCAAAATCCAGTGGCAACTTCTCCTGCACAAGTCTCATTGAAATGATTAAGTTAAGCTATAGTAGGTAAATTCTGGATAGGAAGCCCATTCATGCCTCACAAGTCAGCGAAAGGTGAACTGATAAAGGTATTAATATTCTGCAAATGTTTTTCTCTATATCATGGGAAGAACACTGCACATATCTACCACAAACCTACAAACCGCTGGTCGACTCTAAAGTGAATTACAGCTTCATAATATAAATGGCAATGGGCTCACTGCCTTGAAAAAATTAGACACCACCCATAGAATTTAGATTGTGCACTGAAACATACTGCACTAGTCCCATGCAGATGACACGCACCTGTCAGATCTACTGCAACTACACAATCCATGAAATTCCCTCTGCTATTAGTAACATACTAAGGCATGTACACAAGCACAATTAACTTTATTCTCTACAGCATGGTACAGCCACTGTAGTGCCCTCCAGATTTTGTTGAACTTTAACTCCCATCAGCCCCAGCCATAAAGGTCAGACATCAGGAATTATGTGAATTGTAATCCATCAACATCTGGAAGGTACAATGTTGGCTATTCCTGCATGCTACATCACTCTAAAAAGGAGTAGTACTTGGGGTGGTGTTGCTGCATGCGTATACTTTTTCCAGTAGTGATCCAGACTAATTAGCCCACCAAATATTCTCCACAAGCTGCAAATGAAATGGAAGTTTATATCAAAATATTGAACCACCGTGATCTTTTCAAATGTGAGACCCTAATCTTATGACTAAGTTAGATCATCAATATAATTTGTTTGAGGGAAATTAAAAAACCAACTAGCCAACCAACCAACAAAATTGCACACTCTTTTAGGAAACAAAATCTTTTTGGTGTTAATGATGGTTTGACCTTAACTGTGCTTGAAATATCAGCAGGTCAGCTTTGTAGAGTTGAACTGGAACAACAGCCTGCTTGGCTCACCCAAAGCATTTATTTGCTCGTCCAGAAAGTTCTAAAGATTTGCTCGTAATGTCTGAAAATGCTGATTTCTTAAAATAAATTATGTAGCTTTTGAGCTTTCAAAGGATAACTCGAATGCATAATTTTGTTGTAATAAGTAGAAAATCAGAACCTATAATCATGCTAAAAAAATAATCATGGCAGTGTGGCTGACAGCAGAAGTCCTACAGAAAATATTGGTTCCAGAGAATCTTAAATCAATGTCTTGAGAAGCTGTAGCTATTTGTGCCACTGTTTATTCAACACAGAACAAGAATACTGAAAACAAAAAGAAAACAAACTAGCAGTGATAACCATGTAAAAATAAGCTAGTTCAAATAATAATAAACTAACCTGAGATGTACTTTGCTCCGATTAACATTAACAGGCTATTCATTATAAAAAAGCCCAAAGGCAGACTACAGAAGATACTAGTTTCACCTGATGTCATCCAGTAGGAGAGGTTCCAGACAAGCAAATCAAAAGAGAGATACATGTAAATTGCAAGATTTAGGAATCACATAAATAAATAAAAATTACAAGAAAGCAGCAACATCTGCAAAATGCTACAGATAGTTTTTAACACACGGTAATAATTAGAGCTGAGCCAAGCCTTTCTGCTAAGATATATTCCAACTTTGCATCCAATGTCAATATTCAATGTGATTTAGGCAAAGCCAATCAAATATTAATAAAGCAGACAATACAGAACTCCAAAACAAAGCTGATGTTAAGTATTTAAAAGATTCTTCTAGAGAGAATGCATGGTTAATGGAGGGGCACATGCATGTGTGTTTCTACCCACATATATATTCATAAACACACACATGCTAACGTGCAATTTAAGAGCTACAGGCACAGGCCTGCACATGCAAGTCTCTCTTCAAAAGAGGAAGATTGCATGAGCAAAGCCTAATGAATGTGCAGTGTCCCTTGGGTACCTCCTTCAAAGAATCTGTTTGCTCCATCATCATGCATACTACAACCTCAGTAAGCGGAATATGTATCTACCACTACCCAGACTGCAATCAAAAACACAAAATAGCAGTATTTACCGGTATTTCACCCAATGATCCCTTACAGATGTGCTAAAACCACTGGCTTACAATATAGTGTTATCTAATCTAGACTGTTTTATACATGGATACTAGGCAACAATAAGGTCAAGAAGCAACTTGACTAGTTGAGCAGCATACATGCTGGGATAGCTCAGTCAGTAGAGCATTGGATTCTTAATCTCAAGGTCGTGGGTTCGAGCCCCATGTTGGATGAAAAAATTCTGCATGGCAGGGGGTTGGACTAGATGACCCTCATGGTCCATTCTAATGCTACAATTCTTTGTTTCTATGATTAAAGCTGCCTTCAGGAACAAAAACTTGCATCTAGTTCAATGGTTCTCAAGCATTTACATTCTAACCCACCTCACACCAATTTTGCTGATTAAGCAACAAGCTTTTCCTCTCTATATCAAAGATACCCTACTCAGCAGTGTGTCGCAACACACTCAAAATGCCATCCCTGACCTATTCAAACATTCTTGGACACAGCATGGAATACACAGCATGTATTCCATTATAGTCTTCTTGGTAAGTTATCAAAAGACTCAAGTAATAGCCTTCAAAACAATGAAGAGCTCGCCCAAAGTGCTCTGCAACCTCTTCCCTTGGTTTGTACACAAAGAAAGCACCTAAGGTTTAGATCAGGGGTAGTCAACCTTTTTATACCTACCGCCCACTAATGCATCTTTCTTGATGGTAAAATTTCCTTACCGCCCACCAGTGCTGCAGTAGCTCAATTTTTTTTAGCGCAAGTAGAAAGGAGGGTTGTTGTTTTTTTAAAGTACTTAAATTTATCTTTTTATTTCTACTTTATGCATGTTTATAATGTTTTTAACTTTATGAAGTTCAATGTGAAAACAATAAATTGAAATTACTTCTTTCTTTTATTTTATAAGATAACAAAACGTAACTTGCCAAAACATGAACCACTCTAAACACTATGCTTCTGCCTGTCCCTGTTTTCTCTCCTCCTCTATTTTTTCTTTTTTTTCTATTTTTCTCCCTTTTTTCTATTTTTTTCTTCCTTTTCCTTTTCATCTCCTTTTTTACTCTTTTCTTTTACCTTCCTTATGGCAATGCTCAGAAGTAAGGTTGAGTTAGTTAGCACACATTATTATTAGTCAACAACAATTATCTCCTTCCCCTACCTATAACTTTTCCTTTCCTTCTTTCTCCTATTTTACAAGTACTCTGCTCCGCTTCTGCCTGTCCCTGCTATCGTGCATCAGCTCCCACTCCTCCCCTTCTGTTGCAAACATATTATAACATCGCCCCACCAATCGCTCTCCTGCATTTAGATTATTTCCTTTTTTGGCGTATGGCACCACTTGGCAGAGCCAGTTACTTTCTTGATTATCTTATATCAGGCATGGCCAAACTTGGCTCTCCAGCTGTTTTGGGACTACAACTCCCATCATCCCTAGCTAACAGGACCAGCGGACAGGGATGATGGGAATTGTAGACCCAAAACTGATGGAGGGCCAGAGTTTGGCCATGCCTGCCTTATACCAGGCCATACAAGATGGATACATTTACAGACCAAGCAAGGTGGATACATTCACAGGCAGAGCCACTGGATATTTTCTACTGCAGCCTATGCCTATGGATGTACCCACTTGGTGCCTCAGAAACATAAGCAAGACACAAGTAAGGGGGGGGGGAGGAATTCAAACTTGGCTACCACACTTCCTCTTCCCGCGTATTACACTCGCTTACGCTTTTATGTGCGTTTGTGCACTTGTGCCCACCCACACTTCCTGCTAACCACCGAGTGCAAGAGAGATGAACAGAACGTTCATCTCTCTCAATGGAAGGATTCAGCTTGTGCTGTAGAATCCCCCACACACACCTGGAATCCTGAGTGAGCGGTAGGGACCAGTGGACAACCCATGGTTTAGATCAGGGGTCGGCAAGGCTTACCTTGCCTGGGCAGGTTCACTGCCACGAAGCCCCCTCCGTGGGCCAGATAGCTCGCCCACGTTTTCTGGCGTCTGCGTAGACACGATTTCCGGCATCTGTGCCTGAGCAGACACAATTTCCAGTGCCACAGAAGCGAGTCCCCTCGCTGCGCTGGTTTAGCGCAGCATGCGGGGACTTGCCAAGCAAACGGCTCGGGGGCCACTTGTGGCCCATGGGCCTTAGGTTGCCAACCCATGGTTTAGATTATCCATGGTGCGTTTGATGCAGTTGCTCCAGGCCCCACAACACCCAGAGCCGCGTACCTCTTTTACACACACCTCTATCCACCTTGGTACCCACTCCACCTCTTACTTCACTGTAACCTTTGTGGCTGCATGACAGGTCACAGCAGCTCCACTGCGATCACAACGAATGCTTAGGGGGGCCATGTGTGAGAGTTAGAGAAACTACAGTATAAACAAAATAGTAGTAACCAGCAAGGCACTGTTTCTTGACCTTCACAAACTTCAGCTCTCACAGGAAAAAGAGAGGATATGGCAACAGATAGTTATGGGGAGGATTCCTGCTGGAGCTATGGGAGAAGGAAATTATTATCTTGAGGTGGGGGCACACCACAGAATGAGGAAGAGACTGGTCTTTTGTTGTTGCGAGGGCTCACTCACCTAATACCATTCCAAAGTGTACAATGACTGCAGGGAGAGTTGTATAAATGACTTCCCTACATGAGGTGTGTGAGAGACACAGTATCTAAAGAGGGACTTTTTTTTTTTGGTGGGTGCCTTTATTAAACTTCATAGTGTAGCCTTCACCACCTTGCCACATCAAATTACTTAAAAGTTTAAGCCTGCTTGGGACACAGACAACAAGAGAAACTAGGTGGCCTTTCCTTTGATTTTTATCTAGGAAAGGTTTATGTTTCCTATGATCGACCAAAACAGTGACAAGTCTCCCTATCCCCGCACAACAACCTTATGAGGTAGGCTGGGCTGATGGGCTGGGATACAGTGACTGGGCCCAAAGGTCACCAAGTGAGCTTTATGGCTGAGCAAGGATTTGAAACCAGACCTTCCCAATCAAACACTGCAATGACGATGCCTTTAGAATTACTTTGCAAAATAAGATAGCATGAGTTTGAAAGAAATGGGATCTCATAAAATGGCAGCCTTAGAGAAGACCTGAATCGCTTGCTAGAACCTGAACAAAATACCCAAAGCTCCATGAAGGACAAAAAGAGAAAAGTAAATATGTTCTTTGATAAAAATCAAGGCTTCATAATTCATTTTGACTAGGAAAAAATATATATAATTACATAGCATTTTTTCTGAAACTTAAGCTATTAAAACAGATTAATTTTCAGACTTCTATCTAGATCTTTAAAGGTGACATTACTTCTGAGTACACATGTGCAGGATAGCACTATAAAACTAATTAACTATGATTTCACTGAAATACTAACTTTAAATATAGTTTCATGCTTTGCTTCTGGGCATTTCATTAGATTTAATTGTGAATAAAACACAACACCCTATAGAACTGGTTTCTTCCTTGTTTTATTGCGCACATTCATGAGGAGAACCCTGATGCCCAAAACAGAAAACACAGATTTTGTTCTTCCTCAGTCTCAAATTCTTGTTCTATTGGTCTGGGTCTACGTTCATTGTGTGCTGCTATATTGATGGGATGAAAACATAAGACAGTGTCATTTTTCTAATCTCTGAATCAGCACAGAGGTTTCCATGTCTGCTAGCCATTGCTAAACTGCCTTTAAAGTGCACTGTCACTAAGGTGAGTTATAAATGCAGTATCTATGCAAGATAACTTAAGAGAATTAATATATACAGATACACACACACACACACACACACACACACACAAAATCAGAACACAGAAAGAGCCAGTGAAGACCAAAGCTTAAGAACAGTGTAAGTGTCATTAGCATTGGATATCATTGGCTTGGTTCACACATAAACACCATAGTTAATGTTCAAATACAGTAAAAACACCAAAGTCCCCGCTTTGTATTGGGGAGTCAAGAAACAAACTGGGCTACCACTCCAGGATTCTTTGGAGTGAAACAGACTATGAGCTTGTGTTCCTTCGTAATGAAAAACCAAGGGTTATGGTTTGTTGTGCTTGATGTAGAACAGCCAGGAGTGGGGGTAGAAACAAAACGGTGACCTTTAGCACCAGCATGCTGCCTATTCATGCTAAACTATAGTTAACTATTGCTAAATGCTTGATGTGAACCAGACCATTAAATGCCGAGGCAAAAATAATAGTGTTCACCCTGGCACAGAACATCTAAGAAGGTGTGGTGGGCAAATATATACAGAGAGTAAATTCCATAGATAAGTGCAATCACAGAGAACACCCTCGCCAGAACACGGCCTCTGCTGCAGCTCTAACCAGCACTGGCGATAGGTACCATTCCTTGTTCCATTGCTTCGGGGAGGGAACAACTAGAATAGAGACCTCACCTGTGTGCACAGTGAAGGAATAAATCTAGGCTCCTGCCCAGTTAAGAGTAGCACCAAATGATTATTTCCAACATTGGGGGAAAGGGTGTGTGTAAAAAGGTCAAGCTCATAGAGCTACTGCCCCCATATTATCTTATCTTGAATGCCACCACGTTTAGTAGAGCACACTTGAATGCAGCAGCTGTTTCTGTTGCAAGATGGAGCCACAGGCTGGATGTACAGGACAAATCAGAGGGATCATTTCCAGTATTTCTCAAATCTTCTCTCTATTCTTGGGAATACTATACCCTCTCTCCTATTACTGTGTTGCCCTCAACTTTTACTGTTTAGTAAGAACATGGACCTTTAAACTTGAGTTTCTTCTTTACATGCCTATTCTAATGAAGAAACAACAACCAGAAACTTTATTTACTTAACTAAAACTTCCCTCTGCAGCTGTTAAGGCTTTAAAGAAATAAAAAGCCATAGTATTCAGTAAGGGTCCAAGGACTCCTTCCACCCAGAAATCATGAAGTTTGAGAACCTTTGATCTAGTTTATGCAAATTCTTCCCGTTGGCTGAAGGAGCCAATCTTTTATTATTTTCTTCAGATTTCATATTATAATGCATCTATAACAATCTAATGATAAAGAACAGAATTCTGTGCTTTATCATTGTATTTTTTGGGTAAAAGCTCAAATCAAATCATTACAGTTTAAGGCTATAATTCTAAGCATACCTACAAGGGGGAGGATCTAACTGAAAGAAATAGACTTGCATTCAAATTCGCATACTTAGGATCTCATTACAGGCCAGCTCTTTAGTGCTATTTTGTAAATGACAATGACCTGATTCTCACATCACATTAAGCCATAGTTTAAAACAATTGGTTGTACCCAATGCTAGTCCAACTCAGAGAAGACCCATTGAAGTTAATAGGCATGGCTAACTTAGGCTCAATAATTTCACTAGGTCTGCTCTTGAATTGAACTTAATTGGATACAAGCTTTGGTTTAATGTAAACAGAGTACTAACACATGCTGCTGAAAATTTCCTGTAGCACTCCTTCCCCCCTACCCACCCCTTCAGCTGAGTCTGGACTCCAGAGTCTGGCTTGTTATATTGTCAGAATCTAGACTCATTGTTAGTTTCTCTTCAAGGATTGTTCTTGACTTACCACTGCCCATTCACCTTAAACCATAGTTTGTTTTGTTCTATGGATTAATGTAATGTGTGAATTGGGTCAATGAAATGTAGCCAAAGTTTAATATGTTCAACATGAGAGTTGGGATATATTATTCATGTGACTTCAATAGCAATCTATAAGTCTCAGAATCAGTAAATTTTGTTCAACACACACTTTTCTATTCTGGTTGTTATAAGCCAAATGATTACAGTCAATGTGGGATTGCAAGCCCCTTCATGCCTTTTGCTGACAAAAGGTAGATAGGACAGCTTCTCTTATTTAAAATCAATCCTACTGGATAGCATAGTATCCATAGATTGCTTGTACCCAATTTATTTACTATTCTCTACATGTGAGAATAAAGTCCCACAGAACCTCTATTTCACTGGTTTCAAATAATTTTTTTTTAAAAGGATTGATGCGACTCTATCTTTTTAGCATTTGTTCATATATAAACATGTTTCTGATTTGCTAAATGCATACATAATTCTGCTTAGGAACCTTTAGACTGAGCTCCTGATGCCATATAAAATTATCATTAAAATGTTAACTCAGGCAGTCAAGAGGAAGCAGATAGCTATTATTTAGATGTTGCCAGGTGCCATAGAGTTTTCTCTAGTTTCTATATACTTGGCATTTATAATCGAGTTGCTCCATAACCACCTGTTATGGGAGTTAGAACTGTTTAAAAAGCTGTGTATGTTCTTTGCTGCAGCCAGTTTAGAACTTTATCTTCAAACAAGATAGGTAAGAGCAGCCTCTGTTTACAAAAGCATTAATCACAAAAGGTGAATGACATTCTTCTAACAAAAACGCAGCTTAACTTTCACAAGCTAGGAATAATTGTAATGGCTTACCGTCTACTTGTGGTTCTGTTGTTTCCCAGCCCATTGACTTCTGAACAGCTTTCTTCCACCTGGTATAGCGATACTCGCTTTCTGAAACCGCAAGGAAATTTTTCATCCCAATTTCTAACCTCTCACACATATCCTGATGCAATGTTATCTAGTCATATCAGATCTGGACTGGTCTTGTTAGTCACATCTAGATAAGAGTCTCCTGAACTCTTTATCAAGTGACAACAACAGTCAAACAGAAGTGTAAAAAGCACCGTACTTTTAGCCCGAAACACACCCGCACTCACTCTACTAGTCTAATTATACCAATGGAACAAACTGCACTAGTCCCTCTAAGTAATGTGAATTGGCCAAGGCCCAGCATGGGCTGATGAATGCCCAGATAATGGATAACGTATATTAGTTTCCACCTTACCCTCAGGATTGATCTGTGGCTCAAAACGTTCACTGGTCACTGCCGTAAAGTCAGCAGGATTCAGACTCCAGACTCCCACTCCTTCTGCAGCTCCTGCTGCCATTGCTGCTCCCAGTGCAGTGGTTTCAGGCATGGATGGCTTTACTAATAAGCCAAAAATGAAGGCAGAGTGTTTATGGACTGCTTTACATAGCAAGGTATTTACAGGATAATGAAGTAATCACATTTTAAGTGAAGTTAGAACACTAAGCAGCATGCTTGTTTTGTTTTCTCAATTTTCATCTTTTGATCTACAAATGCTCCTCCTTATTTCTAGTTCTTCTAACTGGCTTAATGCCGAAAAATAAATGAGAATCTGAGTTAAAACCAAATATATATAGCTTATTAATTAAAAAAAATAGAGAGAGAGCAGCACTGGTTCTTAAGAAACAAAGTAGAGGAAATTGGTAACAGCTGTAAAGATCTTAATATCCTGGATGTTATTGCAATTAATTAACCCCAGGGTTATTTTGCTTCCAGAGATTTTAATAAAAGATGAGTAAGGAGAAAGGGCAAGCTTGTGTCTTTTAAATAATATCTTCTTAAGTTTTAAATAGTGTGCGGGTCAAAGAATCCCCCCCCCAACACATGTCCAAATTTAGAGTAGTATTCAACCAAGTTTTACTCAAGAGTAAACCTGTTGAAAGTAACTGACCTCTCTTAGTACTGTTCACTAATTTTAATGGGATTTTCTCTGAGTAAAACTAAAGCTCATCCACACTTCCATTTGCCCTGCTGCTTCCCCCGTGAAAAATGCATGGTTTACAGATGAATCGGACCAAATAGCAATTGGGTTTTCTGTGGATTGCCGTTTGTTGTGATTCAGTGCTAAACACCATCTTTCCCCAGGGAAAGCTGTGGGGCAAACACAAAACTGTTCAGACACATGCCTAGAAAGCATGAGACAAGCGAGAAACCTCTTGGACCAGTGCTTTCTATGCAAAGGACAAGTAGAAAAGCATGGACGAGCCCTTAGTTGAAGGCCCCCTAGTGTCTGTTGCCTTGTATTACACTCATCCAATTTAATGTTTACACCCAACTCATTAGAACTACGGGTATACAGTGGTACCTCGCAAGACGAATGCCTCGTAAGACAAAAACTCGCAAAACGAAAGAGTTTTTCGTTTTCTGAGTTGCTTCGCAAGACGGATTTCCCTATGGGCTTGCTTCGCAAGACGAAAACATCTTGCAAGTTTGTTTCCTTTGTCTTGCAAGTTTGTTTCCTTTTTCTTAAAACCGTGCATTCACTTCAAGGAGCAACTCATAGCACGCGGTGTGGTAGCCTTTTTTGAGGTTTTTGAAGACTTTGGTGATTTTTGAAGCTTTTCCAAAGTCCGTGCTTCGCAAGACGAAAAAATTGCAAGACGAAAAAACTCGCAGAACGAATTAATTTCGTCTTGCGAGGCACCACTGTATAAAGGTCAACATATGCTGCCGGATTTTGAACTTTTACACAGATGACATCAAAAACAGAGTTGCATAGCGATATTTACTGAAACTGTCATGATACAAAGAGGACTTGGAAGACATACATAAAATAGAACCCACATAAGCCAGCACACTATTGTGAATCTCTGTACATATATTGTTTGCGGGGGGAAACCCCATTCCATTAAAAAGCCCCTTTGCACGATTCATTTAACAGAGAGCTTGCTTCCTTTATCACAATTCTGTGTGTGTGGGAAGGCGGGCGAGGAGAGGAAATTGCCTTCCATAGCAACCTCTATAGCAGGAGGCAATGCTTTTACCATGAAAAACAGGGAGAGCAACCAGCCTCCTTCTCCTGAAGGAAATTTGACAGGATGATGGCACACATATTTTAAAGGACATTCTTTCTGGGAAAGAACATTGTTCAAGTCATGGTTAAAGGACACATATGTGAAGGGCTCGTTCTAACCGCATGGAGAGGAGCTGAAAGTAGTCATTTTCCACAGATCCAGAAAAGCACGGGAAGATAAAATTAACTAGCAAAAACACGTACTGTATGCAGATGTAAGCTGCAGTTTTGTATTCAGAACACCAAACTTTTTATGACTCAGCCTACATAAGTAGTTCTAAGCATCTTGCTGCATCAGCTGCTCCAAGAAATACTTTCAATATAAATCTTTAATTGAAACCTTTCCAAGGGAGAGGAAGGCAAGTTATCTTGTCTATTCAAACCGTCATACTTATTTGGCCTTGTTAGTAATAATACTAAAAGCACCAAG
>NC_138508.1:65067659-65102659 GCF_964252035.2 Podarcis erhardii
AAGGTTCTCTTGCCTTCACCCGTACTTCTCTCACAATGGAAAAAAATAATGGATTTATACATGAATACGGTAAGCACCTAAGCAAATAACTATAGAGGCCTTTGTGACTTCTAATTTAGTCCAGAAATTTCAAGAAAGAATCAGGAACCCATTAAGTCTAGTCCTTAGTGTAAGCATCTGGGTTTAAGCCTCTTGAAAGTACAGATAGGTAGGGTTGCCATATTTCAAAAAGTAAAAAGCCAGGACACCTTGAAAGTTGCTCCTTACTTTTCATTTGGGAAACACTGGGAGACATTTTGGATTATTCACCCACCCTAGGAGAACATCAACATAAAATAGTAGTGTCTTGCAAGGGAGACAGGTTTCTACATAGTCATGGCAAACTGCTGCTGTGATACTGGGATCAGGGGTCCTGAGATTTAGCTGCTCCTTCTCCTACAATGCCTTGCTGGCCTGGGCTGCTTCTGCTCATATTTTTGCATCTGCATTTGATGTGGTTTATACCTATCTCACCTCCCTCTCAACTTGTCCTCTCATTGCTCTATACCTCTCCCTCTGTTTATAACAGAATGGATGCTTTTATTTCAAGTCCCGGAAGTCCCGCCCCCTCTTCCCAGTCCTCTGGATTGGTTCTTCCGCTGTACTGCCGCCCTGCAATATGTTTCACCAGCGGATGAGTGCAGCATGTGCAAATGACACCGGTAGCTTTTGGCAGTGTGGGCAGAAGTCAAGCAGAGATCTCTGACCTGTTTCTCTCTGGTTGGAGTGAGATGGCCCACAGTCTAGCGCCCCAGCATGTGAAAAGAGGCAGCTGCTTTTAGGCTATACAAGACAATGCATCTGATTGGCTGCAGGACCTGCCCATCCAAGCATCGTAGGTCTTGGATTCGTGACAAGGACATGATTACTGATTTGTTTGTGCAGCTGCCAATCTGAATGGGCATACTCTGTGAACTGAGACTTCTGCATGCGCCCACCCCCTTGCTGATCAGCCGGCAGCTGGAGCCTGTGTGGGCAGGCGGAAGCAGCAGGACAGGAACCACCAAGCCCTGCTAGTTCTGGGAACAGTACAAGAAGTCAAGACTTGCCTCAGCAGCACTGCATGTAACTGTATAGACAAAAACACCTCCAGCTGCCATAGGTTTTGTCCCTGCAAACAACAACCAATCTATCTTACTTTAAACAGTCTGTAAGACCTTCTACATCAACTCTGTTTTATCAGCAGGATTTTGTGGAACTCCCACATTTCTTATTTTATATTTTTCAGCTGATTTTATCTTTAATTGTATCACTGAGTTTGATGTAGAATTATGGCACATCAGAGACAACTGTGATTAAGCGGTATATAAATTGTCTAAATGAATAAATAACACAATTCACATTGTACTGATCGTAGTTCAGTTTTACTTATGTATTCTAATTATGATTATATGAAACAATAGTTCTGTAAGTTACATTTGGGGCTGTGCACATAAAAAATAAAACTGGCAGGGAAGTTTATTGATTTCCTTAAAAAAAAAGACATATATATTAATGAAAAGTCACATGGCAAGACTAAATCAAATTCAAATTACCAGGCAATGTCTGGAATTATCTCTGGTCTCACATTCAGGACTGCATTTGCCAATGCACAGCTGAAACCAGAGGTTCTAGTCATTCTTCTTTCCACTTCCTTTCATTATTATTTTTATTCATATAGCTGGCCTTTTCACAAACTTTTTCCTTTGCTATGCTTGGGTGTCCATGTTTATGTAAAATTTCAATTGCTACAAATGCAGCTGCTCTTTTATTCAGTCATAAAATATCAACGTTGCACCTATTCATTGTTCTCAGTTTGAAACCGGGATGAATTGAACTTGCTGGTTTTGACCTTTAAAGCCCTAAATGGTCTGAAAGCTGAATATCTGAAGGACTGCTGGCTCCCACATGAGCCTGCCTGCAATGGTTAAGGAAGGCTCTGCTTCATGTACCTGCTCTCCCTCCAATGTGGTGTACACATGACAAGCTCTTCTCACTAGAGCCACATTGTGGAGACTGTTTTTGCCTCATTTGACCTGATTAGATACTTCACTGGGCACAGGTTAAAAACACTTTTGTGTATAGGCACGTTTTATTAGTGTCTATTTTGCTTATTCTCTGATTTGGATTTGCACTGCTGTTTTAGTATTGTTTACCTTTTTGTGTTTTAGATTGTTCCACCTCAAGACCACTTTGAATATGTGACTGGAGTGTATAGGATAATAAGTATTTTTATAAATAAAATTAAAAGCAAAACTGAAAAGCATGCTCATTTCATGCGATACGAAGAGCACACACATGTACAAATGTTGCTTTCTTGTTCAAATTATGTGCAACAAAAAGCTAAATTCTTTCCCACTCCCAGCTTATGTGCATCTTAAATGTAAAAACAGTTAATCTATATATGTGAAACTTTCTTATCTGACACACTAATCAGACAGATGTCTATTTTGTACTTGAATATTGTCAGCCAGGTACAAATCATCCTTGCAGAAACGCTTAACCCTCAGACACTGAAGTATCTATAGGAACGAAAAATGCCCATGGTGGGTCAAGTGGGCTTCAACCTTTGCTGATGCAGAAAATGAAGACCTTTGATGCAGTTTACTTCACTCATTAAAATCAGTTGCTGTAGCTGCAGTCCAACCACCTACGTTCAGGAGACCAGAAGCTATGTAGAATGAAGGATGAGTTTGTTTAGCTTAAACCAGGGATGGGGAGCCTATGACCTCCAGATGTCCTACAGTTCCCAACATCCCTAACCATTGGCCATGCTGGCCAATCAACACCTGGAGGACCACAGGTGCTAACCTATGGCTTAAAGAGAAACTGAAAGCTAATTTCTGGATTGGAAAACATCCCTTTGTTTGCACGTAGTGTTTAGCCAAGCAATGCAAAGCAGCTGACACAAATTAATGTTCTATTTGAGGCAACTCAACAACTTTTTGTGCTGTAGTGACAATGGAGGAAGAAGTGAAGGGTCAACGTCACATTCTCTTCTCTCCGATGGTCTGCTTCAAATTCCATTGCCACAGAGGCCATTCTTCCATACGTCTATCATCTCTCTGGGTTTGGGAACTGAAAAGGGCCACACAGCACTTTCCAGGGTCTAGATTTGTGTCAAGGCACACCAGATGCTCACCTTCAGAAGACAAGTTCAGTATCTCTGGAAAACTCTTGACAAACTGAAGCAATATTCCTCATGAGTAAATTTAAACCATGGTTTAGCAGGAATGTAAAGGCTCTCTGAGCAGAGTTCACAGCTGCTTTGCTCCTCTTCTTGTCCTGCTGCTCATGTGTTTGATTCTCTGTCTTCCTGTGTTTGATTCTGTCTTCCTGTTTCTTTTTGGAAATCTCTTTACCTTGAATTCTTCAGCTCATAATTGATTCTACTTAGGTTATGCACAAGCTACTTTTCTTTGTTGGTTTTTACATTGGCATTTTCTTTCATGTCATTAAAAAAAAATATCGTATCTCTTTCTGATATGTTAAATTCCCATGTTGTTACTATCTATTTCTCCCTCCCCCCCCCCATTCCTGTTTGCTCCTCTAGTAGTCTCCATAATCTCAAAAAACCCCACACTATTTCTATTTCCTGGCTGCTCCCTACCAATGGAATCTTATCTTCTAGTTTCTGCCTGGCTCCATGCTATTAACCAACTTCTTCACTCACATTTCAAAACTCACCTCCTTCATTATCTTTAATTTCCATTTGCCTTCATTTTCGTGTGTAGTCCCTTAGATTACACATATTTACTCCACCCTACAACTCCTTGAAACAGGTTAGGCTGTGTGAGTGGCAAGCCCAAGATTACACAGTGAGCTTTATAGCTGATGGAGGATCTGAACTTGGGTGTCCCCAATCCTAATTCAACACTATAACCACTAAACCATACTTGGTGTTTCACTTTATGAACGCTACTCATTATCAGAAGCACTGTAAACAAAATAGTGATTACAATTCCCATAAAATTAATTTCATATTGGAGGTTAAGGAGAAGGTTGGGGAAGAAGAAAATGAAAATGGTGTATTTTGGTAACTGACCCCCATGCCCTGAAAAAAGCAGATGAGAAGCCCGGACCATGGAGTTCATCTTCTGAGACCATCAATGGCCCGAGACAAAAGTACATACATTTTTTTCATATGTTGAAATGAAAATTGCTTTCAGTGCTTTACCAGAAAGCTGGTACAGTGGTACCTCCGGTTAAGAACTTAATTCGTTCCAGAGGTCCGTTCTTAACCTGAAATTGTTCTTAACCTGAGGTACCACTTGAGCTAATAGGGCCTCCCGCTGCTGCTGCAGGATTTCTGTTCTCATCCTGAAGCAAAGTTCTTAACCCGAGGTACTATTTCTGGGTTAGCAGAGTCTGTAACCTGAAGCATCTGTAACCTGAAGCGTCTGTAACCTGAAGTACCACTGTATAGAAATGAAATAAATAAATTGAGACAGCATGATCTACACTGTTTCTAATTATCCACATCAAGATCATGGTGTCGCCTAGCAAGATTAGCTCATTCAGTACTGTATAACACTAGGTGGACACAGTACTGGAGTCTGAGATCTAGGTGCAGCTGAAAGTTGCCAGGTACTTTTGTCTCACAGTCTGTTTTAGGCCGAGATGATGCACCGAGAACAGGAAAAAGTCCACAGACTTCACTATGTGATTCTCTTATAGCAAGCAGGCTGCAATGCAAGACATTAACCACCAATGGTATGAATTATTCCCAAGTCCTACACCATATCTTACCATAAGCAAGATTCAACTGCTGCGATCAGTAGTGATTCAATCATCACTTCTTTTATACTGCTATCATTGAGTACACATCCTTCAAAGAATATGAATAAATACAAGCCTCTGAGAGGGTATAGTGAATACCTGTAGTTAATCCCAGACGGACGCTGCGAGTGTCAAAGCATTCACCAGTATCCGTTCCCATTTTCTGGACTTGTACTAGTGAAAGTACAAAACTGGACAGAGAGAAAATATAATGGCAGTAATTCCTGTCAGCCTTGCATGATTTCTAATCTTATGGAAGCCATCTATACATTGGAATGCTTGGTGTAGATAGTTCACACTAACATCTGCGGTTAGTGCCAACAGTGTGATTCTACTAATGGCAACCACATGATGCCTCCTTCACAAGCAATTCACACATGAAGGAATCTTATTTAAATGTTAAAGTTTCACCAGTGTATCGAAAAATTGGTTGGGACTGTCAAACATCACCAGTTTTCCAACATTCATAAAATCTCTGTATATGTGTCATGAAATGGCAGAACAATGCAGAAGAGGATCCTGCTGAGGGTTGTGGGTGGGACTGGGACACACTGGGGAAAGCAGGGGATCAGGAAGGAGAGGTTGGTGTAGGGTGACAGAGGATCATGAGGGGAGGGGGGCCAGGAACCAGAGCAGCAGGACCCATCACCAGAGCCAGAGGTGTCTCCATGAACATGGCGGGCTTTGAGGCATAGGGAGCAGTGGGCAAAGTGCTTCAGGAGGCCAAGGCAGGCAAGGGCCCACAGCCCAGCTCCCTAGCTGGCCAGGTGGGGCTTGCTAACTCTGGGAGGAGGGGTGTGATTCCTCAGCTGGAGAAGGCTTGGAAGAAGTGAGGGTCACACAACCCAGATGCTGCAATCAGCATGCAAAGTATAAAAGGGCAGCAGAGCAGAGGTGCTGTGTCTGTTCAACTGTTCATGTTGCTGGATCTCAGCTTGGAATTGCCAGGATCTCTGTGGGACTTTGGACACATGGATTGACCCTGGACTGGGGAGTCAACATACTAACTTGCCGCCAGGTAGGCCAAGGGTTCAGGGCAATATGGGAACTAATTAAGAAAGGAATGCTAACAAGAATACTGCTGTAAATATTAGGAAAAATCTGAGAAAAATGATATTGCCACAGACTGCTTTCCTATTAGGGTGTCCATGGCTAAATGATTATTTTTATAACTGCATATATTTTTAAAACCTGTCCTCTTATTTTAAACCAAGACCCCACCCTTTGCCTCATATTTTCTCAGACCTCTGAAACTTTAGACTGTTTCATTTATGACATTTTTTCCTATAGGAAGCCATGCGGACAGAGAGATTCCATACATGAAAACAATTTTAATATCCCACTCCATAACATAGTAAGCAGATGTAAGAGCAAGCCTCACTACTCTACACACTGCTGCTTCAAGTAGGATCGCCATAAACCCGGAATTTCCCGGACATAGCCGGAATACGGCAGTCTCAAGCAGCGTCTGGGAGGAAATCACTGAAATGTCCAGGAGAATCTGGACGTATGGCAACCCATGTCAGAAGTCTAGATTTGCTGAATTTCTTTAAGAGTAGCCTAAAGATTTCTTTCTTTCTTTTTTGCAATATTGCAAGAAACGCTGAACAACTTTGGCCAAAACAACAACAAACCACCCCAAAAACTCTACAACTTTGCCAAACAAGCCAGCTAACTATAGCTTCACAAGTGTCCCAAGTCACAGCTAACAGCTTTCAAACAAGACAGGATAAAGAACCATAGTTTAAAGCTGAGCAAAGGAAGCTATAAAATGCAAGTACAGTGGTACCTCTGGTTAAGAACTTAATTCGTTCTGGAGGTCCGTTCTTAACCTGAAACTGTTCTTAACCTGAAGTACCACTTTAGCTAATGGGGCTTCTACTGCCGCTGCGCCGCTGGAGCACGATTTCTGTTCTCATCCTGAAGCAAAGTTCTTAACCCGAGGTACTATTTCTGGGTTAGCGGAGTCTGTAACCTGAAGCGTATGTAACCCAAGGTACCACTGTATGGGACATTTGCAAAGACTGTGACTGAACACTTTGTATCCTGTATTCTGCAACGAAGATGGATACAAAGTTTTCACCTTAACGTGTCTGATGCTCATCCCTTCATAAGGGGTGAGCAGTGCAGTAGCCATGTTTGTAGATAAAAATCAAATGATTTAGGATGGGGAAATCCTAAACAGACTATGAGTTCCAACAGCATATCTCTAAATTGGGTAAACAGGCTACAAAATAGCAAGTAATGTTCAATGTTAGGATGTGTAATGTTATACAAATTGAGCCAAAAAACCCCAACTTCACACATACAGTAACTGGAAACGATTAATCCAGGAAAAATAATTTTTTTGCACCTTCAGCTGAAGCCCCCTCTCCTCCATTTAGGTGACACACCCACTTATCAAAGAGGAAATGATTTCATTATAGTTCTTTCAGTTCACACCTCTGAATTCTTTTTACAAACTCTCGAATGATCATCATCCAATCCTGGTGACTTGCTAATGTTACGTTTGTCAGTTATTATTTTTTTTTTTAAGTCTTATTTTGTCACTTTTAGTTGATCTGATTTGTCCAATATATTACCTTGAAAACAGTTCATGTATTCATCTCGCTAACCTCTTCTGCAGTGAAGTCATATGCAAAGAGTTTGTTTCATTTCTCTGCAATTTCCCTGTCTTCTCTGAATGCTCCTTTTAAACCTCTGTGATCTAATAGTCTAATGCCTCTTGGACCAGATTTCTGATTTTCATAATTATTACATTTTATATTTATAGCGATCTGCTGTTTAAATTTCTACTTGGCCTCCAGCGTTGTGGACTCATTTATTTTGCCAGTATATGCACTTTATTTCTTTTTTCTTTATTTGGGCAATATTTACAACTTATTAAACGCAGGTTAATTTGCATTTTATTTTCTCAACCCTAATATTTAATCTTGGGTTGATCTTGCCCATGTTTGTGCATTTTAATAATAGTTGCATATTTTATCATCACTATTATATTATATATTATATCTTGAATTATGAATACATTTTCACTGTTATCATTATGTAAGATCACTTTGTAACCACATTCATCAAGTAGTTGAGAATATGTAACTGATTTATACAAGTTTATTCCCTTTGATTCAAACTGTATAAATTATGTGGTGAGGTCTGTTTCCTTCAGAATTTTAATAAAAAATAGATTCTATTCAAATTTTTGATTCATTCATATGTCATATATTGACAGCTTTTTTTAATAGAACACAGCCTTATACAACTTCTAGTTTCAATTTGTTTGACCTGAAAGTCAGCTTTGCAGGAACTGTAACACAATTTAACTATATCATATTTGTTGATTTAAAATATTTACACCCTGCACCTTAATTTTAATTTTTGAGGAAGCTTACAAGATAATTAAAATAAATTACAAGACAAGATTATTTAAATGATACGATAAATTGAAGCAGATGATGTACTGTATCCTCTGGTCACGAAACGTTCTTTGCTCCATTGGAGCACTCTGTGAAAGGAGGGGCAGGGGAGTAATTTTGAAGAGCAACCTATGAGTGGATACAACCAAAAAAAAATCTCTTTATTTTATAGACCTGAATTTTATAGCCTCATGTTATAGGTAACACTGGGAGTGCATGTGATATGGTTTCTGCAACAGAGATTGGCTGCGTATTCAATCAGAGAAATTATATCTGTTTTAGGAGTCACACTGCACTTGTATCCCCCATTCACACATTCCATTGAAAAATTGTTGTTGTTGGGTCTCCTTAACAACCTGTCTGGTGCTCATCTCGTCATGCCTTTTGTGTGCGTTCCACATAAAACTGGCTATTGACATATTATGACTTTGGATTTGTTCTATTAATCAACTACAGTGGGTCAGTTGCGCACTTATATGTGAAGCTGACCTTCTCAGATGAGGTGAGATGCACTCCAGTATGGGTTATACTCAATTTAGAAGGAGACAGGCTGGATAAAGTCTGACTGAGGACAGCATCTGGAACACCTTACGGTCTTCCTGCACTTAAAGATAAGACACAAATGGGCTAGGAAGCCAAAAAATTCATTTCTAAGGACAAAGGAAAACCAGCAAAAGGCAAAATAAAGAAAAGAAACCTGCAATAGAGTTTGTTTTGATAACCTGGTGTGAAAGAAACTATTTTCCTAGCACACAATGCTCCTTGCTTTCAAGCTTTTCGCTTGTCTAATGACAACATTAATCAAATGCTATATAGACAGACACTAAACATTCCGGCACCATTGTCTTTACAGAAATTAATGTAGTTCCCATTATGTTCTCTTTCTAGTTATTGTTCTGGATGGGTAAGCTAGAGTAGCATGAGAGACAATCATAAAATCACAACTCACAATGAACTCACATTTACCATATTATCTCATCTGGAATCCCAATATGGGTCATAACAAAACAATATGCTTCTAATAATGGTCAGGACAAAATTTCTCTATGATACCGAGTCAATTAGAATTACATTGTACAGATGGTACCCTCCCCACAGACCATCTTGCCAGAAATCCAGTATACAGCACACACTTGCTTTGACTCATGTTTTTGGCTTGTTCACACTGTATCATATCGGTAGACTATTCTCAGGATACTTTTGAGATGGCATTACTTGAATTGGTCAGGTCTTCAAACCCAGTGAGATCAGATGTCTTGTAGTCAATTTCAATATGTAAGAGTTTGGATAGAAAGCTAGAATGAAGATTAAATAAATTCAGGGAGGGATGAGAAGTCTCCAACTTGAGGAATGGCCCATGCCCTCTAGTTTGGGAAACCGGTGTCTGCATAGCCTGTTTTGAGCAATTATAATGACCAAATCTGGACAGAATCCTATTTAAGATCTAGGTGGAAGAAGAACCGAAAGCCAAAGAACTCCTTTCCTTCATAATATTGACCTAAACTCTGGATGGCCAGTCTTTCTCCCAGGATTTGAACCTCAGTTACCATCTAGCTGTGATCTCTGTTGCCGTAATGGACAGCAATTACCCAAAGGCTAGCACTGGTGAGACATACCAATTGGCAGTGGTATCTTTCTAAAGATGGGTGCCAATTTCTTGTTCCTCCATCCTGAATTTCAATCCCATCTATTCAGGATAATTGCCTAGCAAAGGAAGGACATGTCACAGCGGCCTTCAAAGCAGAAGATGGTGCTTCAATTTTTTCTTGAGAATTTTCTAATTTGCAATCTGCAGCATTTTAAGAGGCTAGATTTCACCTGCTAGTAGTACTACTGTGTCCACAGATAATTTAAAAAGGGAGGAAAACAAAGACCAGTTCAGCAAGGACTGAGCATGCTCAGTGGCCTTCAGGAATCACAGAATGTTTAGTGTCATTTAAAACATAAATATGGAAAACAGAAGGGGTGGGGATTGGTCTGCTTGAGTCTCCCAACACTCTTGACTTGTGTCCTTCTGATCTCATGAGATAAGACATAACATTTGCTTTCTCTTATCTACTCTTCCATAAAGGAAGTATCTAAGGGTAATACCAACATAATATACCGTAGATTCTGGCGTATTAGGCAGCTGCAATTTGGGGGTTCGTCTTATAAGCCCAGTCACCTAATACGCTGGGCAGCTCCGCGCTGGGAGAAAGCCGCCCGGCGTGGAGCGGAGCCCGCTGCCCCTGTTGCTGCTTCCGAATAAGACGACCTCCGACTTTTAAACCTCTTTTCTGGGGTTAAAAAGTCATCTTATACACTAGAATCTATGGTAACTGGGTTTTAGAGATCGAGACTTAATCACATTAAATAATATTTTATCTAGTATATATGTGTGTGTGTGTCTTCTTCATTTACAAAATGTTCTGATCTTGATCCTTCTGACCACATCTTATAATGGAGATTCTGATGGGGTTGGGAGGAAAGCAGACAACCTTCAGACTCCACTCTTTCCACTTGCTGCATTCAGTGGGTATGAATCTTCTGCTTGCTTTCAAAGCAGTCCTTCATTTCAACAGCCACATCAAAATCTGATCATATGGCAACATATCTAAGAGCAGCCACAAGAGAAGTGTGTGTGCCTGGAATAGGAATTAAGCCACACATGCATTATAATGTTCAAGAGTAGGTTCCTCAGCTCCTATTTTATTTGCTCCATGATTGGGGCTGTTTGTTTGGCAAGGATCACTGTCCACACTCTTGTACAGTGGTACCTTGTTTTGCACACGTCTTGGTTTGCATACATTTTGGATTACAAACATGTCAGACCCAGAAGTGCATGTTCCGGTTTGCAACCTTTTTTTTGGATTACAACCCAATTTTTTTGGAGGCCCCACTGGCGAAAGCGCACCTTGAGTTACAACCTGTTTACAAATGGACCTCCGGAACGGATTATGGTTGTAAACCAAGGTACCACTGTACTTGCACGGTTTGCAGCTTGATTAAGTCAAATGTAAGAAAGAATCGGTGATCCAGGTTTCCTAATACAACTCAGCCAGATACAGAGACCACAATGCAATGCACTACTAATCTGGCCTGTGCCCTGGCATGAAGTAGTCAATAGAGCACAATAAATTACAGAGAAAATGGCAGCACTGGAAAGCTGAAAGCACTGTTTTCTGCAGCAAGATCAGGCCGTTCAGTTCAAAGGAAGAGAAATGCCCCAAAGCAATTAGCAGACATCTTTCTAATTCCAGCTTTTGCACTGGGGAAGTATTGGTGGTGCCATTGTAGAAACAGGCTGCCAGCCAAAGAATACAGTGGTGCCCCGCAAGACAAATGCCTCGCAAGACGGAAAACCCGCTAGACGAAAGGGTTTTCCCTTTTGGAGGCGCTTCGCAAAACGAATTTCCCTATGGGCTTGCTTCGCAAGAGGAAAATGTCTTGCGAGTTCCTGCGGGTTTTTTTCCTCCCCCCCCCTTTTTCTAAGCCGCTAAGCCGCTTATCAGCTGATCCGCTAAGCCGCTAAAAGCCGCTAATAGCGCTAATCCGCTAAGCCGTCAATGGGCTTGCTTCGCAAGACGAAAAAACCGCTAGATGAAGAGAATCGTGGAACGGATTATTTTCGTCTTGCGAGGCACCACTGTATCTATATATCTATATCTAGGAGGGTTTACAGTTCAGTCTGCCTCCCATAGGACTGAGTAACATATAAACCGTACAGGAGTACTACCTAAAGCCGATCCACAGAATACAGTGGTACCTCAGGTTAAGTACTTAATTTGTTCTGGAAGTCCGTTCTTAACCTGAAACTGTTCTTAACCTGAAGCACCACTTTAGCTAATGGGGCCTCCTGCTGCTGCACCGCCGGAGCCCGATTTCTGTTCTTATCCTGAAGCAAAGTTCTTAACCTGAAGCATTATTTATGGGTTAGCGGAGTGTGTAACCTGAAGCTTATGTAACCTGAAGCGTATGTAACCTGAGGTACCACTGTAGGCACATTTGAAAAAAATCCATAAAAGCTAACCTATGAAATGAGAGAACACTGAATCCATTCCCTTGCTTGGGATGCTACACATAGCCAAATAAATGCCAAAAAAACCACACCATCAGATGAGTTAATTGTGAAGTGCTTGGTGGCATAATAGAATTCATTAAACCAAGCACAGCGAGCTCCCTATATACACATATGCAAGGAAAACATTGACATACCTGATCCTTCTATTATTATTTTGCAAAAGGTTTCAAAGAAAGCCAGTATAAACAGCTGCCATATACAGCTAGTATTTGCCTTACAAGCAGTAAACCAAAGGGTCCCTTTTCCATTCACAAGCAATGCTGGCAGAAGGAAAAACAGAGGTGGTGTTGAAGGGTAAGAGAGCAAAAAAGCGGATAAATTCCATTTGCGCTATTATAAAAAAACCAGAAAAGTGAAGCCAGTCGTTGAAGAGTGAAGATAAAGAGAAGAAAACAGTAATCTTGTTACAGAAACCAGAGAATTATGCTCTTACATGCATGCTCTCTCTCTCTTTTGCTTTCACACTGCACAAGCTCTAGCACCCTGAACAACTTACTCTCCTGCTATTTCCAGCACTTTAAAGAAACTTTTCAACATTTGTTTGACACATTTTTTCAACACCAAGGTGGAGACAATAAGTAAACAGCTAGTGAAGGGCTATTTAGAGAGCTGGTCAGTCACTGTAATAATAAAGAAAAAGAAAGAAAAAAATATATAAATAAAAAGCATTCCACAGAAGAGAACATCTATCCTATGTGCTGTAGCTACAGACAACACATGACCTCTGACAAACAGTTTTCAGAGTAATTTTAATGCTACTCTGGATTTAACTTGACTAACTGGTAGCAATTGAGCACATCTTTTTTTGTGGCAGCAGTTATCTAAAATGCTACAATAACAGCATCAAAAGTAGAATGGTGGAAGATTGGTTTTCCATTGTGCTGCTGAACTGGCATAATGCCCACTTTAAAAGCAATTCGCTGTTCATCACTGAAATCTGGCAGACACGACACTAAATGCCTTGAGGGGGAAAAAGGGGTGTCTTGAGAAGGGGAACCACTCCAACTATTGGGTGGGGAGGGGGGGGCGAGAAAGCAAAAAGGAGGATGAATTTAGCTAAGAGGAGAAAATTACCAAATAGAAAGTTTAGCACTACATGTGGACTCTCAACAGGCTCTACTTAATTTGACTAAAGATTTTATCGCAGGCTTATATTAGTAGTGGCAGAACTAAACAAAAGTAAATATATATTTGTGGCTGTCTATTGTTCTAATGAAGTGAAAACCTACTGAGTAACGTCAATCATTTGTCAAACACATCTCCCTAGTTTTATTTACCACCAAAAATAATGAGTAAATATGTGATAATAAAACTGTTCACTTTACATGGACATATACAATTTCCCCCCGCTTCTAAATACAGGTAATGATTTAGGAAGCTTTCAAAATGTCTTTTCACTGTCAATAAAACTAATTCTATTCCTATTTTCATGTAAAAAAAAGGCTTTACAAATGAAAATTCAAATTAAAATTCTGATTATAGTGTAGTGTGACAACACCTGTATTTATAATTTTACTGTCAGCTAGCTCTTAGTGTTTAACAATAGCTTGAAGCAGAAAAGTAATTGGAATTTGTCTGCAACATGCCAGATGACGACATTGGGTGCTTTGCTGCGCTCCAGCAAAATTTGGTCTGATGATAGAACAAACTTGGTGACAACTCTAGAAAATCCTGGAGTTAAGACAATCATGCTGAAACTAGGGATATTGTTTATTATTTCTCCATTGTAATGTCTAGGTACTATACACATGCAAATCAAAGAGTCAGTCCTTGGATTACTGATCTTCGTCAATATTAAGACAAAAGAGGACTCCTCCTCTAAAAGTGCCATTGAAATGAATGGGAGTAGCATGAGAGCACATCTTTGTAGCACAGAAACTGCAAAAATGTCTATTTATTAGGCAACAGAAGTTGCCAAACATGGTGACGAAAGGCGAGAGACTTCGGTCCAAAGACTTATTAGCGCTCAGATGTACATACAAATGTCTGAATGTGGGGAAAGGTCTTGATCCATTTCAAGAGAAGGAGATCAAAACTGAAATGAACAGGAAAGCTGTTTCAGTTGGGTGAGTTCTTCGCAAAGGAGCGCATCCCTGGAACACACCACAGTCTCTGGAGACAAATGAATAGAAACCAGCTGATTTCAAAACATGGTTCCTAAGCCATAATGATGCTCTAAAGCATCATAGAATTGTAGAGTTGGGAGGGACCCCAAGGGTTATCAACCTGCTGAAATGCAGGAATCTTAGCTAAAGCATCCATAAAGAAGTTCCTGGCACTGTGGTAAGGGCACATTTTAAACCATTTTGATTATTGAATTTAAGAAAGGACGGCAAAGACAAAATATGGGGGCTTTGCAGATATTTAAGAAGGTCCTGAAAATACCCGAGTGTTAGTTACCCAGGTAACAGCTTCAGTCGATATAGGACAGGTATATAATATAGTAACCCCCATTCCAGGTTACTGATTCATTCCCTATTAATAATCTTCACAAGTTAAAATTTCCGTATCAAAACTTTTCTAAACTATTTTTATTTGAAATGAAAACAAAGGTACACATCCATTGGGATGGTAGATGTATGATGAGTTTTTGTGCGTTATTTGTTAAAAAAAGAAATAATATATGATATAGCTACAGAGGAATTTGAATATGCCCCATTTTTTCTAATATGTTGGCATGCCATTATTACAGGAATTGCTATACATAGAAAGGTTAAATCTATAATTTAATATCCACGCTTCATTGGAATCCTATGATAAAAAGCTAAAGCAATCTGCAGCCATCTTCTATCTTTCAAAACTTATAAACACATGCTAATCTCCCCATAAAACTTGCCTCACTATAGTCTACAGAAGAAAAGCCTATCTTTTTTCATTATTTTAAAGATGAAAAAATAAAATAAAGAAAAGAAAGACACATACAAAAGAAAAACAGAATGACAGTGATGTTTTAGTTTACACTAGATATGGCAACACACGCAAACTGTCAAAACTAAGGAGTGAAAAAAGCTGTTATCAAGCAACTGTCAAGAGAGTCCTCTGAGATTTGGAAATCTTGTGTTTATTGTAACTACTGCACATTACACAAAGAAAGAAACATCCCTCTCCTTACCGTTGCTGCTAAATATCATGCAAGAGAACATAGACTTCTTCCTTACTATTTAGATTAATTTTTTTCTCTATAATTCTGTACTTGACAGTACTCCTCCCCTTCTTTTAAGTTTTTCTATTGTACGGTCAAAGTTCAGAGGAAAACGCAAGGCTACATCAAGCATTACTTCATTTTCAACAACTGTCAACATCCATTTCATGTTGTTAACTTGTTGTCCATTTAAGAATGGAAACTTAACACCAAGAGGAATTGACAAAGGATTTCTAGCTTTACAGCAGAATAAAGGTAGTATGGAAAGGATATTTAAGGTATACCATTTATGTTATGCTCCGGAGATGAAATATGGGAATATTTTGTATTTGGAGTAACAATTAAAAAGGTTCAAATCGAAGGCAGTATTCTACATTAAACCTCAAGTTTTTAATTTTTAAGAAAAATTACTGACTGCTGGACAAGAACTTATACTCTGCTTTATTATTTGCATTTCCCTCCTCCTTGACTTTGACCCAGTTACAGTCACACCTTGGCTTACAGACGCTTCAGGTTGAGTTTTTTGGGGTTATGGACCCACCGAAACCCGGAAGTATCAGAATGGGTTACTTCCGGGTTTCGGCGGTCGCACATGCGCAAAAGCGCCAAATCGCAACCCATGTGTACACAGACGTGCCACTGTGGGTTGTGAACGCTTGTGGGTTGCAAGTTAATTTTAAATAAAACAAATCATTTGTCTACCATTTATCCTCAATATCCAAATGGTGCACCAAATGCTGAATTTTGTAAATTCAAGTGACACCCAGTGTTCTTTCACAACTATTCACTTCATGATTTTCAGAGAAACATATAATTCTAAGTTCACGTCTTCATTTTCCAAACTTTGCATGGGTGCAGTGTGGCAGTATCTTACAGCAATGAATACAATCATATAACAGTGATCCAACAACAATTTAACTCACATTATTGTGTGGGTTTTAAAAAGAAATTTCTTGCTTTTCTTACTCATCTCTTTTGCATATGTTAATATTCCTAAGGTTATAAAACTGCAACTGTTAAAAGTTAGTTAAAATCTCAATGGTGATACAAAATATGATGAAATTGTTTGTTGAGATAGAGTAACTTATGACTAAAATATCCAGATAGGGATAAAGTTTTGTATGTTTTGGAGTTAAATATTTCATTTTCTTAAAGTAAAAATATTTGTTGGAAAACGTATCCCAGCCCTGGAGGTGCACTGGACTGAACCACAGCAACTCCCTATCTCCATCTGCCCTAATGCTGCACAAGTACCCAGGTAGGCACAACTGTGTGAGGAAAAAGTTCCCCCTGCTCACCCACCCAGGTCTCAGTGATATAGACAAGATCACTCTCCTCATCCACAATCAGGTCATGGAGGCGGGAAAACTCACTCCAAGCTGACCTGGCATTCAGCAACAGCATCCACAAACCCGAGGGCTGGCTGATAAGGCAACCACATATCCCAAGGTGGGAGCCTCCTGGCACACAACAGTCACCAACTGCCTGTGCTGTGTGTCTCTTAACCGGCCTGCCCCACCTCCCACCCCATACCCAGAACCACAGTGATCGTGTGCCCCTTGCTTTCTCTAGCACCTCTTCCCAGGCACACCCTAAGTCATTTTACAGTTGTACCTTGGAAGCTGAACGCCTTGCGAGTCGAACGTTTTGGCTCCCAAGCGCCGCAAACCCGGAAGCGAGTGTTCCAGTTTGTGAACGTTCTTTAGAACCCGAACATCCGATGTGGCTTCCGATTGGCTGCAGCTGCTTTTGGACAACTGCCATTATCCCTGACCACTGGACCTCTGTAATTGCCAACAATGGTTTTGCTACCAAGTACTAAGTCATCTTTTGCAAAAGGATCAAATATTTATTTCACTCATTATAATGCACATCAATCTCTGACTTTTGTCTTCTGGGATTCTGGGGTTTTTCCTGTTGTTATTCTGTCTCTCATAGCTACAATAAACCTACCATTAAAATTATGGACTGGTTATTTCTTTGTCAGAGGGCAAACGGGCAAATTTAGCAGGGGATCAAATACTTTCCCCCTTCACTGTATGGACAGATAAGCATTAACAAAAAGTCTGTTTTCAGAACCTATGTCTCACTTTTATACCAGCCACAGCAGATTGCGTGTAACACATGTGAAATTCAGCCTTAAGGCTTATTAAATTTGGTTCAGAGTTCAACTGTATTGTTGCTCAATGGACAAATTAAAGCTGTATGTTAGAAGTCAGTTCTGAAGCGTATAATCCCATACGATACAGTAAATCACCAAAAGGCACAGTTCACCATTGTTTGTCATTGCTCCTTTCTCGAACCATGTAACGGTGAGCGGGGTTCAGTTGTATAAAGACTGCAGTCAAGTCAACAACCTGTAGTTACAAGTTAAAGACCTTCCAATTATTTCTGTAGACACTCATGCTCTGGAAATTGTTACTAGCTGAAAGGTCCATTCAATAATTTACTATTCCTTAAGCCTGCTAGTGAAGTTCAATGTAAAGATTAGCAAGTCTTTAAGGCTTAATACTTTAATTACAATTAGGTATAAAAATACATGATTGCACTGCATAAAATGTATGTGAGTTGGGCTGCAGTACAAAGCTCTCTCTCCCTTAGGCCCGTATTAAAATTGCATACACAAATCCATGCTTCAAGGCCTCATGTGCAAGGACATAGAAGTCTTTGGCAGTAATCATCAAAGGATCTTACAGGGTTGGAAAAATGTGTGTCATTATGGCAGAAATTTGACATATTGAAGTTGCCTACCATCAATATGAAGAGGTCATTCCATTAGCTATGGAATTTAGAGTGGTATTGGAGGATCTACCAGGCCTATTTCACTGCACATGAAAATTCAATACCAGAATTGCTAAATTGAGTTAGCATCATCAGTGGAAAAATATGCTCTATTTCCTATTATTTATGAAGCCCTATCCTTTTCTTTCTAACCAATTACATTCCCTATCATTTCCAAAATATACGAACTGTTTTCAATCAACAGATTTCTTTATTATAGTGTACAGCATACTTGTTACTGCCTCTTTTCTATATTGAATCCTTGATTGGACAAGCATTTTGAATATAACATGGACTGTGATTGCACATATAAAACAAATTAAAGCTGCCAATCTCTTTTTGGAGGCTATTCTTTATATACACAAAATACCAGGGTGGAGTATCCTGAGTGTATTTGCTTAGGAGAAATTAGGAAGGAGGGAAGAAATATTCACGGAAGAATCAGGAAGACTTTCACTTTCTGATAAAAAATATCTGTCTTTCAAAGTTTTATTTAACAATTCTCTTTTTAAAAATGGTATTATTAAAAGCATATTAAATCATTTTGGTTTTCCATGGCTTATTTTTGTTTACACTTATTTGGCTCTCCAAAAATAAATAACAGCTTTTATTCCTATACTATGTGAAAACAACTACTATTCCAGAGAAGCTTGTCTAAGTGCTTGACCATGCTCAGTAGGATTGTTTACCTTCTGTTACCAAGACTTTTATATATATATATCAAAGTCATTCAACATACAATAGATTGGATTCAGAGTTCCAGTTATGGAACAAGGCACCATTGGGTTTCAGCTCTCCCTTCTCCCTGCAGGGTCCTCTAAATTATCTCCAGTGGGGAGTTGGGGGTTGGTACTCCAGAAGTTCAAGGGAAGCTGCAAAGGGAATTGGTAAATATTGCCTCCATTCACAGTTGCACCCTGTTTATCAGACTGTGAGCTGACAATCATCAGTGGGCCTTGAGCAACTTCCAGGTGTACCTCGGTACCAGGTGTATTCACACTTGCTGTTGTGAACCACCATGGGATCTTCGGATGAAAGGTAGTATACACATTTAATAATAATAATAATAATAATAATAATAATAATAATAATAATACCATCAAATTTAATGGCCAAGATTGGACTTATAGACTCAAAGCTGGAAAGGTCATCTAGCCTCCATGGTGGCTAGCAGTGATTGATAGACCCATCCTCCACAAATTTGTCCGATCCTCTTTTTAAGCCATCCAAGCTGTTGGCACCATTGGCTTCTGTGGAAGCGAATTCCATAGTTTAACTGTACAAGTAAGTATTTTGTTTCATCTGCCCCGAATCTTTCAACATTCTACTTCACTGGATGTCCACAATTTCTAGTATTATGATAAGGAGAAAAACTTTTCTCTATCCCCTTTCTCCATGCCCTGTATCATTTTATAAACTTATTACATGTCACTTCTTCCTCACCTTTTTTCTAAACTTAAAAGACCCAAATGCTGCAGCCTCTCCTCACAGGGCAGTGTCTCCAGCCCCTTGACCATTTTGGTTGCCCCTTACCGTCACCTTATATTTGTTATACATAGCTGTTCTACATAGGCTTCAGATGTGAAAAAGAGGTTATGATGCTTCTTCTATTTTCAGCTCATGCCAGCCTCAGGAGAAATTAGTTTTTATTAAATTGAACAAGGTTTGGGGAAATTATTGTTTTTATTTTTATTGAAACTGGGTAAATTTTAGTGAAATGCTGAGGACAATGAGCTCAAATAAATTTTGTGGGCGCTAGAATATCCAACTGCCCTCTTCAGATTTACTGCCTGGTTCAACACTCAACATACGGACAACTAATTTTTGCAGACATTTTACTTAAACAGCGAAGCTGAGAGCAAGTCAAAGTCCTTATGACGTTGATTAAATAAAAATTTAGATTCAAAAGCAAGATGACTACCTGCAGTGAGCTAATGAACCAAGCAACTATGTGCTTCACTGAAACTATAAAGCAGCTTTAAAGTGCTTCAATAACCCTAGATTCTGTAATCAACAGTCTGTGTTGCTGGCCAGCCCAGTCTCAGATCTTGCTTTTTCAACTGAATGAGGAACTGCTTTCAGCCCTGTAACATGTGAATTGTCCAGCTGGACAAAGAAATGGATAAACATGACTCCTTGGATAGGAGGCAAGTGGGAAAGGTCTAGAAGATCTATATAGCTAGGAAATAGTAAAACAACACTAATGACTGTAGTAAGAGGAAAGGCTTTTTTAATAAAAAAACTTTCATAATATTAGATCACAGAGGCTTCTGCTATGGATTATAGTTCATAGTGGGAGGATATATTTCATGATATTGTGCACACAGAAACAAATTAAACTACACAGTGTTTTTACAATTAGCTAGCTATATTATAACAGTATTTATATACCCCAGGTTGTCTTAGCAGTCTATAAACATACATTTAGTAAGGGCACTCAGACAAACACACATTAGGTGTGCAACATAAAATCCTTAGTTGCTAGTTTCCTTTATTCATTTAATAACCCCATTAATCTTCACGGCAGGGTTGTGTGATGAGGAATGCAAACTAGAGGTAAGAGGATACAGGGGCACTGGCATTGCCCAACCTTGCAAGCCAGCCAGAATGTACTTACCAACCTCCTTGCTTCTAAAATGTATCTTTCCCAAGGACCATCAGCATAGTTGTGAAAGTGTCTGGCAAAAGGCACAAAATGGACCTTGTATATTTTCTTAATTTCTTATAAGAGCAGCTCTTTCACCAAGAGCTTCCAAGTTGGCTGGGGAAAGTTTAATTTTTATATGTTGCAGAGATGAAAATCCATGAACTTTGTAAGCATCTTAACACATTTTCCTCTTGGGGGGGTGACTTTTCTGTTTTATATCTACCCAAAAATAGGAGTTAGATGAAGTTTCAGAAATGACCAGTTGATAAGGCACTCTGTTCTAACCATAAGTTAGTGCTGCAGAGATTAAGGGAGGGATGCTCTGCCACCACCCAGACAGGGAATCAAGGCCACTAGAAGACTGTTCCAAACAAGATCATAATGGGAAGGAGGAGGGAGACCACACTTGCCCCACCTATTCCCCAGAGAAGCAGCAGATGTAGTGAGCTTGCTTCCCCCTTTCTGTGCATGAAGGAGCACTTTGCTCCAACTGCCAGTTACCTGGGACTGCAGAACTGAAGGAAAGGAGGCACATACTGGTCTCCTAGCCAAGTGCCCTGGACCATTAGCAGGCTGCACACCCTCCCTCCCAAGAAAGCTATTGCAACAACAGAGAGATCAGCCTAGTCTCATCCATCAGCCAGTGGAACAACAGCTGCTCCAATGCTTGGCTTCCTCTTCCCTCCCTCCTTTTTGCTTTGCTTTGTGTCCTGTTGATTATATTGTAAGCATATAATCAGAGACTACCTTACTGTTAAATGCATGCATAGTGTTCTAAGTGCTGTACCAGCATTAAAGTGTTTACAGGTTTTGTTCTGGTGAACATAGCTGCGGCTATTATTATCATTATCAATACACCTTTTTATCACTGACAAGGATAGGTTTGAACCGTCTTTTACTCTCCTTGGTTTCTTACTGCGAAATTAGCAAACAAATTATGAGAAGACAAAATTTCTGGTCTTCTCTAATTCCCAGAAACTAGAGAAATGGAGGACAAGAAATCCAGAAAGTAAAGATGCATAAATATCTCAGAATTTTATTCCAGAGTAACTCAGGTTGGTTAAACCATTGCAAAAGCACTATAAAACAGGCAAAGTGTACCTCCTCAGCAGTAGCTCACTTTTATTTTCAGAAAGGTAACCAATTCATGCCAGCTGCCATTCAGATTTTTCAAGCTAAAGTGTCGTCCCAGCTACTTTTTGGGATCCCAATATGGATACAAGCATATAATAGTGATTTAGATAAAATATACTCAAGTTTCTTGAGACATATCTTCGGGCTCCCAAATTCAATCAGGTATGAGACGATGTGTGCAGAATTAGGTATATTCATGATGGAATATTGGGCATGGACAAGCACTATAAAATACTAGCTGTGTTGCCATTTTCGTTCCCAACCTTCAAGTCTGCTTTCTGATTTACTTAAGGACTCCTATAAATCCAGATGGCTCCAACTCATACACAGCAAAATTAGATCTACTGGTATTGACTTGGAATTATTGTATAATTCTAGTGAGCAAGATATTTATCGCAATATCCAAAATTAAAGGATATTGAAAAACAAAACACTGAGTCTGCTGTAAATAAAATCTGGTCCCCCAGGTTCTATGGTTTAAATACAACCAGTAACAGGATCACTTATATCTCAAAATTAACAATTCCAGCCTAATGCAGGACACTTATGTTAGTCCGACTGAACGCTTTCCCCTCAGCTTTTGTTAAGGGCAGATATTTAAACATCCCTAGAAATGGTAGGCATGTTGTTATTTGAATATTTCTACAGTCCAACCAGCTACATAAACGCGTGATATCCTTCTTTTTGCGTAGTTTACCATCATGGCACAATGAAAATATCAGATTATACCTGTCTGATATTAAGCCGGAGGTAACTGCAAAGGTGGCTGAGTTTCTGTTAATAGTATCTCCTGGAGTGGTGAATGGCAGCAGGAAGACACTCCAATGAAAATTTCTGTATATGGATGTTTTAAGATGGTCTGTATCTGTAATGCCTAATAAATGTAATGCCTAATAAATGTAATGCCTAATAAATGTTTGGAGAAAGAAAGGCAATAGCTAACAACAATTTGTTACTTATATCTGTCCCCCCCATCTGACTGGGTTGCCCCAGCCATGCTGGGCAGTATCCAACAGAATATAAAAAACAAAGCAAAACATTGTACATTAAAAACTTCCCTTCTGCTGAAGCAAAACCTGATTGTACCTACAGCTTTCAAAGTATTGCTTTCAAGAGGTGATGGGGAGGGGCTTGACACTGCCTAATGAAGTTCGTTTCCTCCGAGATTGGCGATGGGATAAAAGTTTGCCTTGAGGAGGTTGAAAAAAAGCATTCCTGTCAAACTGGGGCTCTGAATTACACACCCAGAACCACAGGGGCAAGGAGAACAGGCTCTGAAGAGACACCCTCTACCTAAAATAGTCACACACTTTCACTACTTCATTTGGACATCATAATAAACCATGGATTCATAAGAAAGGAATGCACCTGTGAGACCCTTGGCCTTGCTTGGCCAGAAGGAGTTCAGAGCCCTTGCTCCTGTTTTGTTTTGTTGCTCCTGTTTCGGAACAGCATACATGAGAAAAAATAACATTTTATCGGAAAAATCAGAACAGTTTGATACTGATTTATGATTTCTAGTGTTTGCTTTGAAAACAATGCATTCTTAAAAGTAGTTGACTGGGAATTACAAGCACAACCAAAACTGAAAACTGTTGACAGTATGCAAAGCAATTTCCAGAGCAAACAGGTGTAAAAACTGGTCTTAATGTTAATACTCTGAACACTGAAATACATCCATACAATATGAAGTATTAAGAACCACATTTGATGACATTAACCATTATTTGGTATGTAAAAACATGCAAAGGTTTGCTAAGAGGATTTCACACACTCCACTCATAATACGTTCTTCATTTGAAATACTCTTTCACTTATGAGAAGTAAGGAGACATTGTGGGAATTTTCAACAAAGGTGTATATCCACCAACAAAGGTGTATATCTGGCTCTATACTAGGGGGCAGCCATTTTTTTCTGAACAGCTTTCAAAGACACCCACACATTTCTTGAATTGCCATAATCTAGCAAAGATGCTACCAGAGTCGGGATAACTGTGGCCATATGATCTCTTCAGAAGAGGGTGCAGATCTATTAGACTATAACACATTTGTGCTGCATTCAGCATGGACTTCAATTCAGAGCAGATACATCTTGGAAGATCTAAAACTCTGATTTATCTCCTGAGGAGACCCAAGGACTCTTGTATCAGCAATTAATGCTTTAAGACCATCTGTTTTAACTGCTACACAAGTGTCATGCTGACACTGCAAGGACTTTATGCTGGTATGTAGGTATCAGCAGGGGCACTCCTACTAGTCACCATATTGGTGAAGATGAACCACTGTTATGAACTATGATGTTAACACACAAAATGGCACACGACACATGCATAAACAAATTTGATGTAAATTTATTTCCTTTTTTGTGAGTGGGGCGGAGGGCTGAATTCACATGCAGCACACTGACCCAATAAAACACTGCTGGCATCTCAATCCAGCATCTTAATTCTGGAAGCTCACAAGCCCTTGTTGGGCCATTTTGGTGGTGGGGGTGGGTTTGTTTTGTTTTTAGATTACAAAAGTCTATATTTCTGTGTATCTAGGGAGCACCCCGGTATGTAGAAACCACTCCCTTATTTTTGGGTGTCCCTATTTTGATTCCAAATTGAAACACTGAGATCACTGTTGCAATAGAATCTGAATTTTATTTGCATTTATATATATATATATATATATATATATATATATATATATATAAGAGAGATATTTTTTAGCTGCAGATTTTGAGACCTTAAATATATGTATAAAAAAAGGCAAACTCAATGTCGGGAATTATTATGAAAAATATTAATAATGAGAGAAACAAGCATCATAACGGTATTTTATAATCTATTATAGTCACATTTAAGAATAGTTTGTACAATTCTGCCAATTCCAAGGTCATCTTAGAGCTAGAAAAGCTACTGAAATGAGCAACTAAAATGATAATTAAAGCAATCTTTTTCATATGGAAGTATTTTCATTTTAAAAAAAGATTGAGGCTGCACTCGTAAACACACAATGAGTAAGCATCACTCAACCCAGTACTGTAGATCTTATTTTTGAGAAAAGTTTCATAAAATTAAACAGTAGAGGCAAGATACAATAGAAATGTATAAAATTAATAACAACCTGATATTTGGACAATTTTTCTCCTTATATAATACCAGAGCTTGTTAGATCACCCCATTAATTTGAAAGGGCTTGCTTCAGGGCTGATGGAAAAGTACTTCACAAAATACATAGATAATGTCTTCATTTCAAAAAACTAGACCTCACTTAATGTTTAAACTCATGAAGACTTACAATCAAAAAGTTAAAATATATAACCTCCATAAACAAATATGAACATCAAAGCCAAGCCCCAATAACAACCTCCGAAACAGGCAACTAAACTATGATATTAGATACACTAGCAAAAAGCAAGTTAGGTAAAATCCCCTTTAAAGCAGCCATGTTTTTACTAGTCTCGAAAACAAAATCGCCTCAGGTCCTGATGCTTTCCACAGCAGTGGATGCCAAAACGGAAAAGGACTGAACCCTGGCTATTCCTGGGATTGAGGGATCTGGAATAAGGTTTCAAAGGATGACCAAAACTTGTGGGAAGGAAGATATGGAAGAAGGCAGCCCTTAAACTACTCATTCCCAAGCTGCTGAAAGCTTCAAAGGGTTAACACCAGAACCTTGAATTAGGCTTTGGAAACAAAGCCATAACCAGCGCAGAGCATGTTAAACTGATGTGACGGAATCAAAACGCTGGACAGCAAACTGGTTGCAACATTTGTACTTGCAGCCACTTCCAAACGTTTTTTCAACGCAGCACCCCCAATGTAGAGTACAGTACAGTAGTCCAACCTGGAGGTTGCTATGGCATAAATTACTGTAGCAAGGTCCAATCGTTGCATTTACGTACAGTAATCGTTCAACTCTGGCAGATGTGCTGTTTGAGAACTTTTATGCAACTCCACCACCCCCACCCTGAAACGTTCACTGTGGAAATCTTGCAGAAATTAAAAACAACATTGTGCAATATATACACAGCTAAACATTCATCTCAATGGAATTTGCACAGAAGAAATTCTCAGCAAACTGTGCCCAGATGATTTATATTACGATGAACTGACCAATAGGCTCTCTTAAGGGACATAAATGAACACTTTAGATTATATAGGTAGTACATAGCTGTGGAATATATATATACTTTTTGTTAATTAGGTATCCAATAGTAACAAATTATGCACCTATTACAGATGACCTTTGGAGTCACTCAAGGTACAGTCACAATCATGCATTAAAATCTGCTTTTCACTGTAATGTGTGAATGTATGAAATTAAATGAGGCTTGCAATGTAATCAGTGTGGTTGGCTGCCTTAATATATTCCATTTCAATTTCAAATCACCACAAGCCAAGAGTGATGAATCTAATTTGATCCGTTGCTCACAAAACCAGTGAAAAGAGTTGTTAGAAGCCTTATCAACAACTGGCACCATGGCCACATTTCAAAAGTGGTTAATATTATTTTATTATTATGTTCTAATATCAATGGAAGTCTTAAAATATTCAAACCCAAGAAAAATAAAATTCCACAGTGTTAGAAAGGCACACAATATTAATCTAGCAAAAACTATACGCTTTAATTAAAATCCACAGAACCCAGTAACTTCAGAATAAAACCTATAATATTGATAAACAGTAGGAAGTAGTTAGTCCCAAGAATAGCATCCTAGTATAACTGTGCGTATGGAAACTCATTACTTATAAAAATGTATTCACCACATCACCAGTATCTTCCATTAATATCATTATTATTGTTTGATAGCATCTAGTGATGTCCCTCTGCTGACAGAGGGATTCAGCAATGGCTGCTGGCAATGGAAAGGGGAGGGTGGGGATTTTTCCAATTCCGCACAGCTATTATGCTGCACCACTTCCCATGCTGTTTTGAAGGGTCTCCTAACTCTTTGGAGAAGATTGGGAGGCAGTGCTACAGGGAGGAGGGGGAATCAGAAAAAATTAGACTTATTCTCCATTCCACTTTCAACGTCCTCTGAATCAAAGTGCTTTCTGACAGCAAAGGAGCACTACTGGATACAACCCATATTAATTCACCCTATTGGATTCAGTAAATTAATTGATTTATCTATAACTCAAATGTGCATATGGGTAAAATAAATATTTCTGAAGAAAGAAGCACAGTTTTGTTTTTAGATGGCGCATACAATGGCTGAGTTCACACATAAGGCCAAGCCATCATTTGTTTAATTGTGGTTTAAAACCATGCGTTGCTGTGGCTTACAAGGCTTGCTTTCGCTATGGCTCGTTGTTACCTAACAAAAACTGTCCAGGCAGAGTGAGAGCTTATCCATGCTTACCTTGTGCCCTGTTTGTCCCAGGTTTGTCTGAGCGCCCCCTTTTTTTGCTCTGGAGCTTTCCCTGCAAACAGCTACTTCGGTTTTCCATGGACTGCCATCTGTTCTAATTCTGCTTTAAAGAGCAGGTTTTGTTGGGGAAGACTCCAGGGCAAAAAAGGGGGGAGGCGTTCAGACACGGAACTTTAGAGCACAGTCCGAGCCTGGAAAGCATGGATAAGTCCTGGCTCTTGCTAGTGCTTTTTGGGAAGTAACCTTCCCTGTTCATTCTGCCTGGCAATAGACCCCTTTCCCCAACAAACTTCTTCCTGGCAAGGCCTTCCTCTAAAGCAAACCCACCTAGCCTTGCTGCTGCTCTGCAAGGAGAGAAAAATGTAAAGGGACTGTTGGCTAATTCACTAACATATACAGTGGTACCTCAGGTTACAGATGCTTCGCTAACCCAGATGCTCAGTAACCTCAGGTTACAGATGCTCCGCTAACCCAGAAATAGTACCTCGGGTTAAGAACTTTGCTTCAGGATGAGAACAGAAATCGTGTGGCGGCGGCAGGAGGCCCCATTAGCTAAAGTGGTGCCTCAGGTTAAGAACAGTTTCAGGTTAAGAATGGACCTCCAGAACGAATTAAGTTCTTAACCCGAGGTACCACTGTATCCAAGTGAGTATGTTGAAAACACAACTTAACACATGCACACAAGCTCAGATAAAATAATATATCCCCTCAGGCTCTGAATGATTTACTTTTTAAAGGCCTCAAGGAAAATGAGGGACTCAGGATGCATTGAAGAAGCAAAAACTGAAAAGTAGTGAACAACGGGATTTGTTGAGGCATCTCTCACAAGCTTCCACTGACAAGAACCCGCTCATTCTACAGTCTGCACACAGGAAACTAAGTGAGAGATTTCAGGTGCATTGCACAGCAGCTAGCAGGAGGGAGAAGCAGATCAGAACGGAGCTCAGGGAAGTTCAATTAACAGCTGACTTGCAAAAGGTGGTGGTGGCCAGGATAGAGTGTGTGTTGGAACTCACGGGGGAGCTCTGGCAAGCAGGGCACTGCCACACTTTGCCCAAACTATGGAGCCTCTTACAGGTAAAGTTTCTCTGAGAAGAAGCCAAAGAACACTGGCCTTTCTATTTCACACTTTAGGTTTCCCTCTCCTCTCAGCACCATTGCAGGTGAATCGTCTATTGCCGGAAGAAAGGGAGGGAACATTGTTTGGTTCGCATGTGCAGAAAGCAGCTGAAAATCTCTAAGTAGAGTCCCATGCCCTGCATATGCAGTGGGCCAATGCCAACTGAGCAGGTGATGTGCCAAGGCCATGCCTGTATAGGAGTACTGCAAGGGCATTCAGGGCATCAGATGAAGAATGGCAGGAGACAACAAAGGTGTGGTTTATTTCGTTATCTGTGGAGGCTGATCCTGGCTTCTTTAAGAGGCCATGGTTAAAATATATTTTAGCATAGTGTTAAGTGTGAAAGTAGGGACACGGGTGGCGCTGTGGGTTAAACCACAGAGTCTAGGACTTGCCAATCAGAAGGTCGGCGGTTCAAATCCCCGCGACGGGGTGAGCTCCTGTTGCTCGGTCCCTGCTCCTGCCAACCTAGCAGTTCGAAAGCACGTCAAAGTGCAAGTAGATAAATAGGTACCGCTCCAGCGGGAAGGTAAACAGCGTTTCCGTGCGCTGCTCTGGTTCGCCAGAAGCTGCTTGGTCATGCTGGCCACATGACCCGGAAGCTGTACGCCGGCTCCCTCGGCCAATAAAGCGAGATGAGTGCCGCAACGCCAGAGTCGGTCACAACTGGATCTAATGGTCAGGGGTCCCTTTACCTTTACCTTTAAGTGTGAAAGTGGACAAAAACCTCCCCATGCTTAAAAATATATATGGGAGAATGCCTCTTTTAAGACGGTACTTACAATCTGTGGTTTTTATGAGAACTTTTTTTAAAAGCATTCTGTCCCTGCTGCCCTGGTATGTACTTTTAATTGGGATAGCCATTAAGTCTTTTATGTATCCAGATTATTTTTCTAAACTTTTAAAAGTAAAGTAAGACATATGTGCACATATGCACCCGCATCAAAAAGCAAAACCATGCACAAGTCCAATCAAGAACAACAATCCACACACAATTTAAGTTCTTCTATTTGTAGAACAGTCCCTCCCCCAAACTTCCTATAACTAATATAGAGAGGAAATAGTTCCTACGGGGATTCAAATGAAATATTTCAACTCTAATGTACTTGTTACTATTTCTGTTACTAATCCAACCCCATAGTTATAGCCCACTCACAGCAATAAAAACATGAAGCAGCCACATAAATAGCTCAGTATTTTAATTCCAAGTTCATAATATCTGACACTAATAGGATTATTTGTTTTTATCTAGTAAATAAAATAGCTCAGTCTGTCACTCACTTCCTTGTATTCTTTTTTGTCTTGCTGCATACATCTTTTGTAAAATGAAAATGTCTGTTTTAAGTGGAAATAATACGGTACATAACATTTTCATGTCAAAATAACTGCATTCTTAGATTTTGTGTTAAATAATTTAAGACAGGAAAATATTTTGATACACATTTGACAGTTATAATCCTAGCAAGACCAACATCTTCATAGGTTAAAAATAAGGTGAAAATAAAGAATGCAAGGTAACTGGACAAGTTACTAGATTTTTATTCTGAAAACCTGGGTGCAAACCGAACTCAACGAAAGCAGCAAGATGCATTGCTGAACGCTGATGAATTCAGTGAATTTAAGAGGCCAGCTTTGACACTTTTAGTAAAGGTCTCTCTATAAAAAAAGGTAAATGAGCTTATTCTAGTTTTTTACCAGTATCATAGGACATTCATGTAAATGTGCAATAGGCAGCCTTTGATTAAATGGTGGGAAAATAAGAGCAGGATGCTCACTTTATTACTCTAGTTTATACTTTAATTTTTTTTACACAACAACAACTTGGTAAGCGTATTTGGGACATAATTCTCAAAGTTCAAATCAAGTGTTACCCATTTTAAAATAAGGGAGGGAAACAGACAGATGTGAAACAGGGATATTAAATGGAGCATAATACAAAGACAAAAATGACATATCAATTTTGCTTTACATTTTTTCTAGACTATAAGGCACAACATTATTTTATTCTCTGCCACAGGTTGTAGTCAGAAGAGGTGCATCTTTCAGTGTTATGAGGCAGACTGTGCCTTTTCCCAAAAGCACATTAGTCTGGCATGGAGAAGGAGCCCGTGAGTAATCAAATCTGACACCAGCCAGCTGCGATGGTACAATTCCCACAATGCAATTCAGAACTGGGTATTGCACCACGGGAATCATAACATGAGCGATGTCCAGCAGCAGTCCAAGCCAAGCAACTGATTGGCTTCCAACAGTGCCAGTGCCTTACATACCTATTCAGAAGGAGGGTGTGAATGGTGAATACAGACTTGCTCACGCCTCCACCACTAGGGAATCTGGTCACTCGCTGTATGCTGAGGGTCCATTCAAGCCTGGGGATTGGCCTTGAGTGCTTCATAAACAAGTTGTGATGCGCTCTTTGGATCCTAATATCCAGGTAAAAGAATGCTGGATAAAGGGAGTCTCACTTTGTAGAACATGTTGACACAGAGTTTTCATTTTGGAATGTTTGTACAGTGGTACCTCGGGTTAAGTACTTAATTCATTCCGGAGGTCTGTTCTTAACCTGAAACTGTTCTTAACCTGAAGCACCACTTTAGCTAATGGGGCCTCCCGCTACTGCCGCGCCACCAGAGCACGATTTCTGTTCTCATCCTGAAGCAAAGTTCTTAACCCAAGGTACTATTTCTGGGTTAGCGGAGTCTGTAACCTGAAGCGTATGTAACCCGAGGTACCACTGTACTTAATACAAAAAAACAACCACCTTATATAACCTCTGTCATGAGGTTCCCACCATTCAGCTCTACCTATTTTAAGACTGCTCCCTCCTACTGACCAAACATTCCAGCCAGATTCTCCAGTGCTTCAGTTTGAATTAAATTTGATTTAAACTGTTGTGATTTGTCCTGGGACCTTAAGAAGGATGGATAAGAATTTAAACAACAACAACAGCAGCAGCAGCAGCAGTTCAGAGCGATAAGTAGTTTACATTGCTGTCATGAAAGGTGGCTTAATTTTTATTTCTATATTTGTAAGTGGCAATGTTAGCTATTAGTGCAAAAACAGCAACAGAGCACCCATATAAAGGATTATTGTACTTTAATGTATTGCTTATTAACATGACAATGGGCTTTCCCATATGAAAAGTGCCAAGAAGAGAATCCAGCTAACAACAACCCGAGTCTCAAGAGATTATAGTATAAAAGATTCTTTGGAGAAATCAAGGCTAATGACTGCTCATAAAAATGATGGCAACTACAATTTATATACCAGCTTTAATTTCAGTGTTGGTCTTGTTTGTCTGCATGTTATTAGGTCATGAAAGAGGTATGGAAGCCAACTCAGAGAATTCACACTTGAGTTAGGCTTGAAACCTAGAACTCCCAAATCCAAATGTAATTGCTGACCATCTGACAACCCCACCTCTCAGTGCTCTGTTTAATTTTAACTCCAAATTATTTATGCTTCATATATCAGCAACGGCTGGCATTGTACCACAGAGCTGCCTTCCTGACAGTGGTGTTGCTGCTGCTTGGCTGGGCAGTGGCTGGACTGCCTAGCGGGGCAGGAAGAAAGATTGACTCCACTATTGTGCCCATGCAGTCCCAATCTCTCTGCCACCACCCCTACCCCTGCGCCATCTCCGAACGCCAGTGGCCTAATGGCAGCCCTGTGGCACTGCCCCTCTGGACCAGCCACTCCTGTTGAGTACGTTGCTAGCTATTAAAATTTTTGTGGAAGCAACTAATGCCTTGACCTTCTGAGAGATAACAGTAGCAGCAACAAAACAGACATAAGCTCCAGGAAAATTCAGAAGAAAACTGTAAAGCAAAGCAAAATAACTTTATCATACTTTCATAATTCATTAAAGGCAGATGTCGGCAATATTTTTAACCATTTGCTGGCTTCAAAAGATGGAGGCCAGGAATTAAATTAAGATGTCAGATGTTAGTAAAGAAAATACGGTAGTAGTTCACCAATTGGTCTTTTAAATGATCTCCAGTTCATAAAATAAGATTTTAGAATTTTTTTACTAGATAATTATACTTCCTGATTTTGTAATTAGTGGAACTACATGTAATTACATAATAATTATGATGGTAATTACGTAATTAAGATGTATAATTATGTAGTAAAAAACATTATGGAAATAAAAACTATCAACTGTATAACCACAATACATCTACAAAAAAATTCTCTCCCATTGCTTTAAAACTCTATTTTCCCACGAAAAAAATCAGTGATTAGTCTATATCAACTACCTGATGGCAAAATAAAGCAAAATCTTACAGATATTAAGATACTGAATTATCCTCTTAAGACTTAATTATACCAATTTAGTAACAATCAAATGTATATATTTTGCTCAAAATCATTGTAAATTCACAAAAATCCAAATGAAGCAAATTAAACAAAGCCACAGTGAAATCAACATTGTAGATTTTAATATTTCTTAAATACTGATGTTCAGAATACATCAGAAAATATATGACGTATGCCCAAGAAACAGTTCTCTAAGCGATTGGTTCATGTTGGATTCGTATTACAGAAACTTTATTCCATTCAAAAAGCATTGCATATGCTATGCTTTTGTGTCTAGCAAATGTATCCTGTTACTTAGGCACAATTTCAAATTGGGCCTGAATCTGCCTACTTTTCCAGGAATATTTAACTTGAGTATATGGCATTCTTTTAGTTATCAGCAAGCCAATGAACCTTGGGAAGGGATTCTGCAGCGAGTTATTCATCTCTAGATTGACTGGACATGAAAAATAACCATAATGAGCAGTTTTACTAGTTGATGTTTGAGAGGTTGCCTTCAAAGCTACTTCAATTATCAACTTGATGATATAAATACTACCTTGCTATCTATATGCCAATTCAGCACACCCTTCCAAAGTACATGCAAATTCTTATGCTATCTCTTGCACCCAAATCTACTAGTAGTCTAAGTGTGGGAACTCCATTTTCGCTTCTGGAAACACCCTGTTCTAATGAAGCATTTCATTCTTAAGTTTCTTTCGAGACACAGCTGCAGCATTCTGCATATACTTTTCTGAGTAATTGTCACCTGCTAACAGAGACATACTGAAGACCCACCCATTACTAGCTCTGAGAAATACTGCCACTATGAAAAGTCTGCCTGTAAAGCTTTCTAGCAATTCATCCATAAAAAAATCACTTTCAATTGATATTTGGTACACCACAGAGGGAACACAGAGGGGGGAAACGATGTTTAAATTACAGGATACAAGCAAATATTCAAAGTTAGATTTTGTGTTTTGCATGTAGGTCATACAGCCTAACTTTCATTTTTCTAAATGCAATTTTACAGTTTATTCATCCAGAAAGTAAACTGGGCATGTTTAGTATTTTTTTATGAAGGTGGGAGTGTAAAATGCTGCTGTAACTGTGTAAAAGTATTTACTTAGTATGCATTTAGTTTGGTTTATAAATCCGGTGTATAAAAATAAATAGCATGACGATATTAATAAGTACTGAAATGCACTCTCAAGGTACAGACAATGCTTTTAATATCTGACATTGTTTCAATCAGAACATATCTCAATATAACCTAACCTTTCATTTTTACTTCAGGCACTATTCTGATACCTTTAGGAACTTCGCATTTCAATGTCAGAAAGCTCTGCAATTAAGGTGTTCTATATCTACTGCTGGGTTAGCAGACTTTCAATGAAAAGGAATGGAAAAATGCAAGACTCAATAGAAAGTCAAACATGTACAGAAATTATTACTTCTGATCTGTTCTTCAAGATATCATTCTTCCCTGGCTTCTGTTGAGGTTAAGCTGCAGAGTTCCTGTCTATTGTTCGAAACAGAGCCTGATACTCTTAAGTAGATATGTTGTCACCCTTTCTTACCAGGCAGACCAGTGTGATGCCTTTTCAGAAAGTGCAAAGAAGTAAGTTACTCTTTAAAGAGCTTTCCCACCTTTTTCTAAATGTCTGCCAGGATAGATGTAAGAACTACTTAAACAAACAGGCAAACGAAAATACTAGAGAATACCAAAAGTTTGAATAATTGGGGCTAAAACAAACACGGGTTTTGGTCCATTTATGCTCTACTCCTTGTCACTCTAACCCAAAGCTTTCTCTAGCCTTCTCATTGCCTGCAAGCATCTGTCACTAGGCCCTATGTCAGATCCCATCAGTCCCTGCTCTCCCACAATTAGACTGACCCTCCACTGCCCTCGCAGTAGGAGTAATGCTCAACAGAAGATTACCACCAGCACCCCCAACCAGTTAAATGAGTTTAAAACACTCCTTCCTTAAACACTGTTTTTTTCAGCAGAGTGAGGGGTATACTGTGGATTATTAGGAAATGCAGGTACCTTCTTAATGGGGAATTCATAAATTCAAGCAGTCAAGTAACTTGTGTAAATGATGAGAGCAGAATGATGCAGACTGGAGCAGCACAACAAAGCAGAATAGCCTTTTATGATGCAAACTTCCTCTTTAAACTCACAAGGTAATTACAGTGTTTCAACATACCTTTCTCTTGATCAGTAAGTTTTTCCATTGCATAG
>NC_138508.1:65107659-65115159 GCF_964252035.2 Podarcis erhardii
TATACATAGCTACCCACTTTAAAAAGAACATACAGCTTCCGAGCTGGGCTTTTTAAAGAGCTAGATTATGGGTTTATTTATTAAATTTGTAATCTGATGCTTCCTTTTTTAAACACTACAATCTACTTTCACTATGAAATAGAAAGGCGGGATATTAAGATTTTTAAATAAATTAAAAATAGCATAATATAGATGTTTATGAGCATAGTCATATTAATTTATAATTATTTATGATGCTACTATAAATACAATGCAATTATAACCATTTTTATGGATGTAACAGCACAGATGCATATATAAATAAGCATACATTTTAGACTATGTGTTCTTCAGGTGTGCAATGCTCAGATTAATTAAAGAAAAAACAAGGCCATTCATTTCTGAGTGAGAGGTAGCCAGCCATTATTGATAACTACAGTATGCCTCAGGCTGTTTGGTTACTATACTTGGACCCAATAAGCACAGCATTTATTTGTCATAGCATGAATTGCTGTTTTTCAGTTGTTTACCTATTTTTTTCCCAGTGCACCTTTTCATATTCCTAAAGGCTGCTTTTCATATTTTATGTTTGAGCCATATTTCTCAGGTTCAAAATTAGTACTGCAATTTACTTCCACATTGGAATATGCATGCAGCCATTGAGTAATAAATATAGCTAACTCCATAACGTATACATACATACTCAAAGTAGCTCAGCAGCTTATGGGCTTATCACAGTACAGTTGCACATATTACTTAAATAACATAGGCGCAGAATTGAAAATGGTAATAAAATGAGAAGGAGCTCTGATTTTATATCTATCTACCAGTTTTGTATTCCTTTCTATTTTATGCTATGAACCATAAAGTGGGGTGGGGGGTGGAGTTTGCCAACTCCATTACATTGCTTTGTAAAGAAGATAATTTCTACAGGCTAGAGAGATAACTTATTTGTATTACTTCAATTAGTTCTAATACAAAACAGTGGCACCACTTCATTAATCAACTGCTAGAGAGACTTACTTTTATAAGAAGTCTTTTTGGTAATTTGATTAGAAAGAATGGAGGCTCACATTATCATCTGATTCTGCACATCCATCAAGCAGACAATTTAGGACAAGTTCTTTAAAAATAATTTAAGTTCTTGTCAGAGAATTGTGTCTCTTAAAGAGACATTTTTCTACAGTACGTAGAACCAAGTTCCAAGAAATACTTCAGTGTTTTGAGAGATGTTACTCTACCCTTCCCCATCCCTCCCCCTGAAAGATGCAGTCATTAAAACCTAATTATTATCTTCATTTTAAACAAAACCTAAAGTGAATACCAATTAATAACAACATACTAATGAGCATCTGCTGTGATGAAATTGAATATGAATGTGCTGCAAATTTCGGGTTGTTGTTTTTTCTTTTTGCATAGAAGTGTCACTGGTCTCATTCGGCAGCTAGAAGATGATAAAAGATCCACTTCATTTTTCACCATGCCATTTTGCACATGGCGATTTGCAATGTTAGAAAAAGGGCAAAGCTCAGTACTTCAAATGCTTGTACATATGAGTTTTGCTCATGGGAATCTCAGGAGGAGGAAAACATTTATCAACTTTCCAGATAAAATTCTTATTAAATTACGTTTATTTTAGTCAAGTTTACCCTTCTACCAAGATCAAAATATACACAACATATATAAATATGCAATTATCAAGGCACACAAAAGTACACTTAAACAAGAAACGCCTTAAATATGTGTCTGTATGAGCTGTTGGGGAAACTGCTTATCTTCTAAAAAATAAAAGGGTGATCTCCCCCTCTCTTCCCAGGCAGTCCCCAAATCTGCTGTGGAGTACCCTTCACCAATCATCTTGAGCATTTTTGGGACAGTTTGCAAGAGGCTACATGGAGAATCAGAAGTATTGCTGGACTGGACACTACTGGAGTTCACTCAATACAGAAAATTGAGATGATTATGAATAGATTACTAATAAATTTAGTAATAATAGGAGATGGTTAAATAACTTTGCTAAGTTACTATAAATAAAAAACAACTGAAAATCAATGTTTTACGATTCATTAACTAGTTCTGTTATTGTCTAGTGAAATACCTTGACGTTTAAAAACTTGAAATATTACTAGTTGGTTGAACAATTGATGCCAATAAGGTCACCTATGCCATGCCTACTTAACTGCACTTCAGAGGCATCCCCAACACAATTTAAGGCTGTCCATCAGTGATGTCAAGCATAGAGACCTAATGTGATTGGTCAACCAAACTCTTCATCGCCTCAAGGTGCTATTACAACTTTCAGACAGGCCTTGTATGTGAGTAGATTCATTAGGCTAGTTCAGAACCTATAAGAACAAGGGTTCAAAGACAGTTAATATGGAACTAAGAATTGATGCTTTTGAATTATGGTGCTGGAGGAGACTCTTGAGAGTCCCATGGACTGCAAGAAGATCAAACCTATCCATTCTTAAGGAAACAAGCCCTGAGTGCTCCCTGGAAGGACAGATCCTGAAGCTGAGGCTCCAATACTTTGGCTACCTCATGAGAAGAGAAGACTCCCTGGAAAAGACCCTGATGTTGGGAAAGATGGAGGGCACAAGGAGAAGGGGACAACAGAGGACGAGATGGTTGGACAGTGTTCTCGAAGCTACCAGCATGAGTTTGACCAAACTGCGGGAGGCAGTGGAAGACAGGAGTGCCTGGCGTGCTCTGGTCCATGGGGTCACGAAGAGTCGAACACAACTAAATGACTAAACAACAATAACTGAGTTCTGGGAACACTTAATTCAATTGTGGGATATAGCTCAGTGTGGTACAAGAATAAAACAGACTGGGGAGCAGCTGTGAACTCATCTTGAAGAGCCTGCACATTTGTATGGCCCCAGTTAGCCAATTTGGCTTACCATGACGGAAAAACCAGGCCGCTATCTCCATTGCATAATGCTCACCCTGGCCATGGTTTAACATGTGGATGGACAGCAACCTACCTCCTCCTCCAACTTCAGCAACATTTGGTTTCATTTTCCCTGAATCTGTATTTTCTTCCCCCAAGAACCTAATGCAACTGAAAGCTGCTTCTAACCTCAGTAGATGGTTGGAGAGCTGATTTGTGCAAGCTATTTAACGTAGACTGCATGAATTGGATAAACTGAACAAGTACATATACATCCAATCCACTTTACATATTTTAGGCTTCACAGTATTAAGTGCTCAACCTGTATGTCCAAAAGCACATATTAAATATGAGGCAGATTTGGACTGGGTGATTGTTCACAAAAAATATTTTAAAAATCTCTCAGTGGGATACATTTTCAAGCTATGATATTGCAAGTTTTAATCTCTGTTAATTGAACCTAAGGAAACTCAAACTATTTCATCACCAAGTTTCACTATCAACGTGTGAGAATCCCTGAAATAAACATTTATGTTAATGAACTATTATAGAAAATGTATACAGAGCGGCTGTGCATTCATTGTACTCAAACAGCTGCAGCACATTACTCAGTGATGCTTCCTCCTAGCTCTCCCTTCATGCAATCCATACTTCTCTGAAGTTCCATTCAAATTAGTCATCTTCAGAAAGCTATTGTTTCTTCGTTTTTTTACTTTCTTTTCTGGTATTTGCAATACTAGCATTCGGAAAAGTTCAACTGAACTAGTTAATACATTAATGGCCATAATGCGACTGAGCAATCATAGTAAGCATACTTTTAGTAAAGAAGCAAAAACCTATGTGAAACATAGGTTATGATGTATTTTTTCTAAGACTTTAATGGACATTGGCTATACAATAAATAAATTTTGCAACTCATAGACCTTTCAGAGGAATTCAGCCTTCTATCTATACTGAGCTTTCTCCTTTTATCAGTTCTTTGAATGACTGTATACACATGATTGACTGAAGAGGGGGGAAAGTTGATTTTTGACCAGTCTACTGTGATGTACCACTACCTTTTGGAAAATAGAACTGAAAATTTCAGTAAAAGATTATCTCTTCCAGGGGTGCAGCAGGGTATTTGGGGTCCCCCCCCAACTATATTTTTGGTCAAAGTACAAAAGCCAGTAGGCATTATCTTAGAACATATCAAACAGAAAAGATCAAAGTGAAATTATTCTACCTCAAGGTATAGAGATCCAACTATATGCAACATTCATATCTACCTGGTATTACTATTGATAGATTGAAAAAGGGAGAAGAAAAGGAAGAGTGACTAAAGGTTGCCCATAAAACTGTTGCCCACAAAGCATTATAAGATAGGGAACAAAATATCAGAGAAAGGGAGATTGTGATACTGTGAGTGTAAATTCGCATCTCAGAGAAAGGAAAGAGAGCAGTTTCACTACCTTCTGGTGGAAGGCAGGGCAATGTCTGAACTCTGCCAAAAAGATTCTGAAGTCAACCCCCTTAACAAAATAAACATAAAAACATTTAACTCAACATGGCAACAATTCAAGCTTTAGCAAACAAAGAGCCTGGAGAAGCAGAGTCATCACTGAAAGCTCTGAGTGAGCAGTGTGCAACATGAGTAGCACAGTTTGCAGAGTTTACTTCTCATCTTCCACCAAACTAACTACAATAGATCAGGATATGGACAGAATACTGGGCACAACTTGGAGAAGTCTAGTCTTGCCAGAATCTTCCAGTAACTTTAGGATAACTGGCAATTCACTTCCAGAACCCAAAGTCTATGTGGTCACCACAGCACTACCAGAATGATCTTCAAGTCATATTCCTAATTATACGCATAAACTGCCGAATGAATGAAAGTAGAGAGAATGCATATAGGAGCCCTATTAGTCATACATTATCACACCACATAGTTCCTAAAAATAAACCTTGACATGAGGTCCAAAGTTGGCTTTCTTAAACTTTGAATGAAGAGCCAAGGATACAGACTTCACCACATCTGCCTGTCAGGCATTGGTTGGAGGACACCACAGAGGAATATTCATCAGGTGTTGTTTATCCCACCCATTGTCTTGATGACTTCTCTGTATAGATTCAATGATCTCATTCTCCCTTGCCTGTTTATATGAACTTTGGCTGAGATGTCTGCATGCATCAATATGTACAATACATATTGTACATACTGATTTACACAGTGCCGAACCCTGAAGTGACCAAAAACATCACCAAAAACTCACAAACAGGGTGTAACTGGGCAGGACATGCATATACACACTCTGCTGACACATGGGGGGGCATGAACAGAACCCCCATATAAAATATTTGTCGACTGTACTTCAGTCTTGAGCTAAATGGTCAAGACTAGATGATGTATGACAAGAAGCTTTAATTGCTGGTGCTCTTAGAAATTCACATGTCCATTGCTTTTCCTTGTGCTATGCCATTGTGAAAGTGGCCTTCCATCACAAAAAGACTTGACTCTACTGTTAGAAGGATCTTGTGAGATTCCTGGAGCAACACACCCTGAGATAACTTCTTTTGAAACAGAAACAAATCTGCCAACTTTCTAAGGAACTCATACTGGAAAATACTTCTCATGCTGAAAGGTCACTCGAGGCAGGCATATAATGACCCATAGCTTAAAGTGAAAGACCAGTATGCTCAAACAAGTGGATGTCCTCAAAAACACTTTGGGTTGCTAGTGGTCAATCTCTTCCCATCCCATCTGGAATTTCCTAAAGAATGCAGATGCCCTCCTCCCAAAAGTAATGGAAACTGCAGGCAAAGGCTACTCATTCATCCTCACCTATATCTATTTCAACTTGACAACTCAGAAGCTAAGTGGAAGTGTTTGAAAAGCTTTGTATATAGTGTTGAGATTACATAGTGTATATATATAGTGTATATAGTATTGAGATTACAATACACTAACATATCACTATATGCCATGTTGCAGGATAGAAAGAATGCCCCATGGTGGTAGGAAGTTTTGCCTGTCCCAGAGTTATTGTTTTTGTTTGTTACTGTGTTATGTATTTTTCTGTTTTTATATTGTAAACTTCCTTGTGATCCTTTGAAGAAGGGTGGTATAGAAATTTTAGTAATGATAATGATGATGATGATGATGATGATGGTTGTTGCACGAAGAGGTTGGTCTACCCCCCTGAAAGTCCATAAGCTATTTCATCCTCCTTTGCTGTGAAGCCTTTTGCTCTCCTGGTATGTACTGAGGCCTTAGTACAGCCAGCCCATCCCTTGACTCATTTTTTTGGTGCTGGGGATAATTAGAAGGATTACTGTTGTAGCCTTCCATCAGGCAATAACAGCAGCATTGCAGGCCCCAAGATTCCTGCATAATATAATTTTATTGAGGACCCAGAAGTCCTGATCACAGGAATGTGAGATGAGTGGAGTTTGATTGAACCCAAGCTTAAAACAAGATAATGTTTGAAATGAAGGCCAAATGAAGGCTTGCTTTAGGTGAGTTTCTTACAAAGCAAGTCTGGGAAAGCTTGCTCATCACAACTCAGAATCAAAATATCAACTGCGTGGAATAACACATTGACATTACTAATTTATAAACAAGAAAGTCAGTTATTATGCTTAGATTAGTCTTTGATAGTACAAATTACTATCGTACAATGTGTATGAATTATCATTACTAAATGCAAAAAGAAGTGGCAGCTCATATATACACAGATCCCTAAAAGGCATTTGATAGAGTTGAATGATTTCTGTTTTAAATGTCAAATTTAAGTAAGGAATATTAAAGACATTTTATTTTTTACAATTTACTTTGAACCAAATATATAAGATATCCAAAGTGATCATTAATAAACATCACCAAGCTCGGCCCAGAAATCTAAAGATAGACATGCAAAGAGAGCACCATCTATAAATAGAAATATTTTGCAATTACTCTTACCCGTCACCTACTACTATACCATTAGGTACATTTTGGACTGTATCCAGAATCACTCCCAGGTGTTCCAGATGCTACAATGACACTTGGGAACTCTGTTCTACATTTTCAAATGGAAAAGCCAGCAGCACTTGACATTATATCTGCAGATAAACTGCTCTAGCAGATCTTGCGAGAGATGCCCCAAAGGAACATAACCACCTGAACCCTGAGTTGATCCATGATGCCTTGAGGCAGCATATAATGATAATGAGCCAATGATTGGATAGCTTGCCCCTAGCTGGGCTGTCCCATTCTGCCTTAGTGACAGCCCAGGAAAGCACACTGTTAAGGGCTCTGAAAAACTACCATAGCTCCCTTGGGTGCAGAAGGAGTGTCAAGCTCACCTTCCAGGTTGTCCTCAATGAATTGTGACATGATCATTCATTTGCTACAAGGACTGGAAAGGGTTCAGATAGGAATAATATTTACAAGTTGTTGGTATTAGTTCATCTTTTCCTTAGAAAGATTACCGTCTCCTTTTGAGTAGAGTTAATGAAGGCCTCTGATCTGGACAATGACATTTGAAAAATACAGTCATACCTCGTGTGGTGTCTGCTTCATGTTGCGTCTTTTCGCATTACATCCTGTGGCAACCCGGAAGTACCGGAATGAGTTACTTCTGGGTTTCGCCACTCACGCCTGTGCAGAA